>NW_004955570.1:393176-416533 GCF_000276665.1 Chinchilla lanigera
AGAAGAAGAAGAAGAAGAAGAAGAAGAAGAAGAAGAAGAAGAAGAAGAAGAAGAAGAAGAAGAAGAAGAAGAAGAAGAAGAAGAAGAAAGAAGAAAGAAGAAGAAAGAAGAGGAGGAGAAGAAAGAAGAGGAGGAGAAGGAGGAGGAACTGGAGAAGAAGAGGAGGAGGAGGAGAAGGAGGAGGAGGAGGAGAAGGGAAAAGAAAGGAGGCATGGGGACATGGATAGAGCTGCTGAACTCTAAGTCAGAGAACCAGCCTCAGGAGGCAGCAAAGTAGCGAGCCATAAGCATGGTGACCTGAGCAGGAGTTGATGAGGAGCCACAAAAGTCTTCCCAGGCCAGTCTCTGGGGCACACCTCACCCTAAAGCAGGGCCCGGCCTGAGGTCCCTACAAGGGCCAAGATCTGGGTGCAGCTGCAGCGGGGAGGTGGGGAGAACAATGAAGTTAAGGCCTGGCAGTCCCAGGCAGGAGATGACAGAGGTTAAGAAGATAAACATTCTGTGAGAGAACCCTAGGCTCATCCATTTGCAGTGTGTTCTGGCTTGGGCCACTGTGTGGATTGGATAGGAGCATCTGAGGAGCAAAGGTCATGAGGAAGGCGGGTTTGGGCGGCTTGACATTGGGGTGCAGAGTTAGGATAGACTCAATGGAGAAGTCACATTGGCTGAACAGCAAGTGAGGCACTTGTGGTGGAGCAGACTGGAAGCTCAGAGGAAATTGCCAGGAGAAATGGGAAAGGGGAGCTGCAAGGCACAAGCAGGCTCAGGCACAGGACCTTGGTTCCGTGTGGGTCAGGCTTCCCCAGGGATGCAGTAGAGGAGACAGTGAGTACTGGAGGGAGGATAGAGAGGCCCCCATAGCAGATTAGGAAAAGGCTCAGAGGGTCAGACCAGGGTGATTCTTGTGCAGCTATGGCGCCTGACATTGTTGGGGACAGGCTGTCATGGGATGGACTAGACAGGCATAGGTCACATGTGTCCTGAATGGGGGCAACTTGAGGTTGGGATCTGGGGGTCAAAGTCCACAGACGCTGTTCAGTGGAAAGACCTTGTGGCCAGTCATGGAATATGGGACAGTCTATCCCTCTCACCCAGGGCAGGGCTGACCCTTAACCAATACAAACTGCATTGTACCATACAGTACACAGCTGTACTGTGAGAGTGACAGCCACCAACTATAATGAGTTTGCCATAGTGGTCCTCAAGACAATTTTCAAAAACATGGTTACCTTGGAAACACCCTCTATGGTGGGTCCTCGCTCTTTCTCAAGGACTGGCCTCCTTGTCTTCATGGGAGAAGAGACCCTCAACCCCAAAGACCTTGATGTCTTTCCCATTTTGAGCACCTCTCAGGAAGGAGGTCTTTCCATGGACCCTCTATGAAATCTCATTAACTCAGTAGTACTATGGATTGAGCCAGTGATGTTTGCATGGGCATTGCAAGTTTAAGACCATCCTAAGCTACATAGTAAAAGCCTGCCTCAAAAAACTTTCAACAATATTATGGAATCTTTCTGTTGGCCATTCACTGGAATTCTTGGCCAAAAGTAGAGCTAAGGATCTGCTGAACTAAATGATCACTTCAATTACTTTGCCTGGTCTCTGGCAACATCATCTTCGCTGGCCCCTTCAGTAGTGGCCAGCTAGGGATAACAGAAAGGGGCATTGCCCTACAAGGGAAAGTGGTGAGGACATACCCGATCTCCTCTCTAGTTACTGGAAAGTTGGTGGCTCTGACTCTGGAGTCTGTGGTTCCCCAGGGACCCTGTTCCCAACTGCTCCCACTGAAAGTTTAGTCAACACCTGTGAGGATGACAGTTTGTAGTCCAGATCCACATTGCCCAGTCTCATTGTCCCAGGCCTACTCCCCTCAATATGTTAGGTCTTGCTATCCCAAACCAACTCCCCCTTCCCCTGAGGACTGTTTATTACTGGTGGGGGAAATGTGGGAGATGTCCTTACTTTCCAGTGGCCTGGCCTCTGATGAGGGCTCCAGTCAGGCCCCCCAGGGATACTGCCAAGAGGTGAAAATGCTCAGCAGGTAAATAAACACAGAGATCATAAACACACACAAACACACACACACACACACACACACACACACACACACACATACACCATACATGAACCCTTGCCTGCTGATTCCCACCTGTGCTTCTGAGAGTCCTAAGAGAAGCAATAAAAACCTAGGGAGGACAATCCAGGACCAGTCTCTGTTAGAGGTGCAGGAGGTGTGGAGGAGATAGGTGAGGTGGCCCAGGGGGACTATGAACAGGAGTCACCTGAAGCCATTGGAGGCTTTTGAAACTGCATTTCTGATTTCACTCTGTCTGAGGTGGGACTGCAGAATGGCACACAGAGGAGGTCCTAGGCTGCCTGCCTCTCTTCTAGACTCTCTGACACTGGCTTGCCACCCTGCTGGCCTTAGGCTCCACAGCTTCTTGGCAGTGATCTCCAGGATTGCCCTGACCTCCAGCTTCAGAAATGGGAAGGGCAAAGTACTGGGGAGGGGGCTGCAGGCAGAATTAGACAGTGGCGTGAGTGGGAAAGTTTGTGGGGAGTGTTTGATAGCAAGAGTGTTGTTGGAACCTGAGCATATGGTGATGCTTAGGCCTTCAGCCCACTGCCTTTGCATGTCAAATGGTCCAACCCTGCTTTCCAATCAGGTCCACAATCTGCCTCAAGCCAGATTTTGGTGCAGTCACCAGGTCCTGAGCATATGGTGATGCTTAGGCCTTCAGCCCACTGCCTTTGCATGTCAAATGGTCCAACCCTGCTTTCCAATCCATCAGGTCCACAATCTGCCTCAAGCCAGATTTTGGTGCAGTCACCAGGTCCCACCTTTGTGTTTACACTGAGGTGCCAGAGCATGCAATTTGGGGCTATAAGGTAACCAGGGTATGCAGGCAGAGATGGGTGCAGAACGCTTTGACAAAGGAAATTTTGCTTCAAAGAAACAAATGACCTAAGGGGATCCCCGCTGAGAAGACTTGAACTTCTAGCCATGCACTACTGAGGAGTTAGAGCAGGGATGAAAAAGCCACCCTCCACCTGTACTTGAATGGCTTCCTGTTGTCCTGGATCCAGCTCACAAAGGCATGCTGAGCACTTGTGGTAGAGTGACAACTGGTGGTCAACTTATAATCCCCCAGCTGAACTGAGTAAGCATGGTGCTGGGCATGGGAGGCCCACCTGAGGACTGTTGCCAGCCGCATAAGAGGCAGAACTGGAGAAGAAGAAAAACGGCTTTTTGGAACTAAAGAGGCTATTGGGAGCTAAGAGAGGCTGTTGAGAGCTGGTAGAAGCTGTAAGGAGCTGTTGGTTGTTTTGGAGGAGCTTGTCATGCTGGCTTTCCTGATGAACTTGGATGTTTTCATCCTCTGAAGAGCTCAGGACCTCGTTGGCACTGAGAAAGGCTTTGGTTCACTTCAGGGGAGCTCTGGTCCTCACATTGAGCATCACTTTCTGGCTCTGAAGGGGAAGATGGTGCACTGCCGGTTTCCTGAAGAGGCTTGCTGTGTTGGCTTCCCTGATGCGAACTTGGCCATCTTGATCATTGGAGGAGCTCAGGACCTCACTGTTGCTGAGAAGGGCTGTGGTACCTTTCGGGGAAGCTCTGGCATCGCTTCCTGGCTCCAGTGCAGATTCCTTAGCCTGCTAGCACAGCTCCCTCATCCCGCTGGCACAGACTTCCTAGATTCCACCACTGACCTTTGGGTCTTCCCAGCACAGATCTGTGAAACAGGCCTGCATGAGATATTGTCATGGGCTCTAGGTCTCCAGATGGACCCGTGGGAGGCATTGTTATGAGCTCTAGGCCTTTAGCTGGACTCATGCTGGACATTTCTGTGGGATCCAGGCCCTCGGCTCATTTCCTTGGTCTTAGTGTGTGGACAGATTTCCTGCACTCTCTTTATATATCATTCTTTGGGTGACTATTATAAATAATCTTGTAAAATATGTGTCCTGTATTATATTGTGTTCCCTTGCAAAAATATCCCCCAAACCAACACAGCACCAGAGAACTGGGCCTTGGAAACCACACAGTTGGAGAACAGTGAGCAACCACCCTGGTTTACAAATGGGGAAAATGAAGTACTTTTCTTCCAGGGCACACTGTTTAATACTTGTTCCACTTCTTCTTTCCACCCTCAACATAGGAAAACATGTGAAAGAGACCAAGCTGAGCTTGGCCTGCTTGGCTCAGCAAGAGAAGCTGTCTGGTACCTTGAGGTCCCTTCCACTGAGTCAGGGTCCTCCATAGCCACCAGTACCTGGATTTGTTGGTGTGACTTGTATAGAAAGCAGCATGCTCTTGTACAGCTCCGCTGAGGGCTGGAACACTATGAACCATCCTTTCTCTTGTCACTTTCTCTAGGTTTCCCATTTGCAAGGTAGGAATATGAGTGCTTGCTCCTGCTTTGACCTGTGTCAGAATTAAAAGAGAGCACAATGGGGAGGGACTGGGAAGATACTGAGCCTGATGCCTGAGAGATCCTATTCTTTACTCTGTTAGCAATAGATCCTAGCATAAGATGACTCATCCTGTGTTACATCAGAGGGGGAAACCTCCAAATAGAGGTTTTCCTGTGGGGAGAAACCCCTACTGACTGACTACTTGGGAGGAGGGGGACTGGCTCCCCTGGTGAGGAAAGGATGACCCCTTGGCATCCATAATGCAGGTTACAATGGATTACAGAACTTCACCATGAGTGTGACAGTCACTGACTACAATCAGCCATGGTGTTCTATCAGCTGATTCTCAAAAAGAAGGTCTACACTGAAAGCATCCTTCACCGTAGGTCATCACTATATCCTCTCAGTGCCTGGTTCCAGATCACACCTGTGGTAGGGGGCCCCTGTCTCCCAAGAACTCAAAGTCTTTTCTGGATCAATTTCCCCTTTCAAGACATTGGTCTTTCTAAGCACGTTCCATGGTAAATGAGTCTGAGGCCTCATGTACTCATTCAGTAGTGTTTATGAGGTGAGCCAGGGTCGTGGCCCACACCTGTCATTACAGCACTGGGTAAGATGAGGCAGGAGGACTGGGAGTTCAAGGCCAGCCTGAACTACACTGCAAGACACTGTCTTAAAAACTTTAAAAGAAACTAATCTCCTCTCTGTTGCCCACTCATTGCTATGTTGTCCACAGGAAGGATCACGCAGGCCTCAGTATCACTTTGTTGAACTTTCCAAGTCTCTGGGCTTCCCAGAGGATGACATCTTCTTCAGTGACCCATGGGAAGAGCAGAAGGACACATGGGGTCTGTCCAGGCCTGATGTTGTCCTGCCAGGGAAAGAAGACAGGAGAGACTCAGTTTCCTGTCTAGTCACTGGAGGAATGGTGGCCCCCACCCTGGGGTCTATGGATCCAAAAGGATGCTGACCCAAAGTGCTCTCCCTGACATTTTAGCCAAGGCCTGCTAGATGACAATGTAAGGCCCAGGTTCAAGTTTTACCAGTCTTAGTTCCCCGGGCCACCTCCTCCCCACACCTTAGTTCTTGCTATTCTGAGATACCTCTTCCCCATATCTTGGGTCCAGTTGTCCTGGGGCATTGGAGACGCCCCTTAGGCTTCCTCACTCCTGACACTGGAGACACCCTTACTTTCTAGTGGCCTGGCCAGGGGAGGTGATCTATCCAGGCCATACAGGGTCGCTAAGCAGCTGCCATAGACAACAGGCAAAGAGCCTGGAGGCCTTGATACTCAAACAGCTGTCCTTCAGACTCAGTCCTTCAGATTCCCTATGCCCAGGCCTTGAATTTAGGGAACCCTCAGATCCTCTTCATCTGGCCTAGGCCGGGCCTGAGGTAGCCAGAAGCAGTGCAGGGATCCTGGTACTGAGATCACACACACACACACACACACACACACACGCACGCACACGCACACGCACACGCACACACAGCTGCCTGTTTTGATGGTCTTTTTCCCCCACAGAGAAGTGCATCTTTGACTGAACAGGCAGTGAGAATTGATGGCAGAGGTAGATGGGAGGACAAGGAAGGATGAAATGGAGGTCTTGGGGTTAGCTTTGCTCCTCCCCTCCTCCAGTTGCACACCCCTGATATCTTTACTCTGCTGTCCCCTCTCAGGTGCCTCCTATCTCTACATGCCATGTTCTTCCTACCACTCCAGCCCAAGGTGGCATCTGGCTGCCCTACCATCCATAATGCCTGTGAGAAGGCAGGCAGACCCCTCCTCCAAATGCCACCTCTCTGAAGGAGCCTAACTTTTTCTCTAAATAAACACATGCTGCAAAATGTTCCAATACTGGTCTCCTTGTATACTAGTTCTTGACATTAGGAGGACAATGGGTGAGCTCCAGAAGCATCACTCCAAGGACTTGCTATCCCCCGAGCCCAACCTCACATTAGGGTTCAGAGATAAGGTACAAGGCAAAGATTACAGGCTCCCTGTCACTATTGTCACCCCTGGCTACCCTGAGTATGTCCTGGGCAGAACAATGTAGTACTCACTCCTGCTTTGACTGGGCACTCCTAATCTGTGGAGGACCACCTGGGTGACTCTCCTTGAAGGAGAGAGAGCAGTTGTCTCCATTTTGGCTGAACCTGGTCCTATTTCCATGTATCGATGTGTGCAGAGCTGGCTAGGACTTTTCCTTATCCCTTCAATTGGCTTTAAGCAATGCAAATCAGTCCAACCAAGGTGCTGAAATGCAGGCTTTGAAGCAAAGATGACAGAGCAGTGTTTCCCCCACCTCCCTGTAGCTCCCAAATGAAACATGTGTCAGCCAGCTTGGGATGGAGAGCTGTGCTCCATGCTGTTGGATGGGATTGAGCCTTAAGATAAGAGGCTATGACTTCCCAAGGTATAAAAGATTACACTAAAGTACTGACCCTCAGTTGTGTTATGCAGATTACTCTTTCTGCATATCCCTCTCTCTGCATGTTTAAGAGGTGATTGCAGGCCTCCTACCTAGCCCAGCTCATGGCACTCACCTACTTCCCACGATTCTCACTGTCACTCATTCTCAAGCCACTCTTTACTTCATGAATTAATAAAACCTAGGTTTTGCCCTGGGTCACCTTTGTTCCAGTTAGCCGTCACTGTAGCTGGACTTAGGACCCCTTGGCTCCCTGTAACTACAAATATGCTTTAGTGTCTTTATTCTCACCATGGGTAGCACTAGAAGTGGTAGATTCCAACTAACTCTCTAGATTCCATGGGATTACAAATATAAACTTCCTGGGTTGCAACAAGAACCAGAAAGGGCTCTCCATACTAATCTCCGCCCTTAGCCCACCTCCAAAGCAGCCTAAGAGGGGTGGCCCATCCAAGCTCTTATTTGGCCACACCTCATGCCAACACTCAGACACTGGTCTTGCAACAGGCCTGATACTCCCAGGCCCATTAGGGATTTGGGGCAAGAACATCCTGGGGGAATGTAAGTGGCAGCCACTCACAGCTCAGCAGTATTCTGCGGATGCTGGATGTTGGTGACCAAGACAGGAAGGGCATGGTGTCTGAGGCAAAAGCAGAGGACTATTAAAGGCAATGGGAGAGTAGGGCCGTCTTCCTGCTCCCTCCCTGACAATCTTTCTGTCTGTTGTCCACCATTTGACAATAGGAAGTGAAGGCTATACCCCCAATAACCCTATTCAGAGAGCTGCCCCTGCTATTATGGCACCCAGACAACCTGAGGGGCATTATGAAGCCACATCATGGTTAGAATTCTTTTGGTAGAATTCACTGCCAAGAACACAACCCTCTGAGAGAACATTCACATGACTGAGCCGTGTCTGGCCTGAATGGCTCCAGTCTCCCCACAAAGAGCACTGACTGCCCCTCCAGTTGGACGACACACAGGAGTCACCTTGCCTACTTCTCCTGTTATAACGACAGAATTCAGAGTGATTGGGGCTCAAAAGGACCTCAGCTTTCCAAGCCACAGAGACACACACTACCACTTTGACACTGGCTTGGGGACAGGGAGATTGCCAAGCAAAATTCACTCCCCCTTGGTACTTCAGGCAGCAGGAGAGACATGAGATCCAGGATCACCAGAAGATGTCAGAATTCTGGGTTCACTCCTAGATATGATCATTTTGATGCCACCTGCAATTCGAAATTGGGATGGAGACTGCCATGACTTGTATCTAGATGTCCCCCAAAACCTCATGCACTCATAGGTGGGGCTTTTCAGAGCTGGCTGGATCTAGAGTGTGTGACAGTGGGATTAAGAGTATGTGCTGCTAAATTAATCCACTGATTGGAATTATCACAGTTCTCAGTGTGGCTGAATGGACTTACTGAAGACAGAAGGCCCAACCTGAGTGTAGGTTGCACCACTGGAAAGCCTTGTGACCTGGATGGGATAAATGGGAAATGGAAACTTCACTGCTGCTGCTTGCTTCCTGCCTGCCCCGCCATGAACTGTTTCTCCTCAGCCATGCTCCTCTGCCCTGATTCCTCGTCTTGTACCCAGCCAACCACGGGTTGAAACCTCTACAAACTGAGCTGAAATAAGCCCTTCCTCCTTTAACTATGGGTGTTGGAGTCTACGGCCATACCACCCTGAACGCGCCCGATCTCGTCTGATCTCGGAAGCTAAGCAGGGTCAGGCCTGGTTAGTACTTGGATGGGAGAACTATGGATGTTGGATATTTTGTCTCAGTAATGAGAAAGTAATTAAGACAGAGACTGTGCCTAACTGAGAAAGGTTCCAGTCTTAGAGAGGCAACTGGAGTCTGTTGGTCACAGCCTATTAGCTGACCAGGGACACAGAATCTTCACCCTGCCACCCTGACCCTTGGGGTCCCTTTTCTGCAGCTGATTCTGGTTCTGATCTTGGCCCAAACAAGGCAGCTTCTCTTCATCCCTTGTTCCTCTTGTGCCTTTAAGGATCAACCTTTCTGGGCACAAATGGCATTCTTACATTTCCGTCTAGGGGGCTGGAGGCACAAGTTTCCTATTGCCATTGTAACATGTTGCCGCAAACCATGAGCTTCAAACAGTATCAATATATTCTCTTCTGCTTCTGGAGATGAAAGTTTGAATCTATTGTTGGGCTGAGTGTACAGTCTGTAGGACTGTGCTTCCTGGTGATGGCTAGGAAAGAATCCACTGCCCTACCTTTTTGAGAATCTGAGGCTTTCTTCCTTGGATTTCTTGACTTGTAGCCCCTTCCTATTTCTTTAAAGATGCCATGTAGTATCAATAAAGCCCTGTCACTCCTGGGTCTTCATTTTCAGTTAAGGATATCAGCTGACCTACATGAGACAACTTTCTCTGAAATTCTTCTGCACCTGGTGGTGCCCACTGCCACTCCACCTGAGTCAGGGAGAAGAATTCAAGGCTTTTCAAGTGGAAGCTGGTGGTGGCTCTTTATAGCAGACTTGGTGATCTACCTCAACTCCACTTTCCTGTCACTACCTGGGACATATACTAGGGCCTGTCCCCTACACTGAGGATAGCCATTGAATGGGACAACAGGACACTACCGCAGCCATAAGACCTCCTGGCCACTATGGCCACAGCAGTCTCAAGAAATGAACCACTGTACCCTGTGACATGGGCCTGCATGTCAGCTGGATCCCTGCTCAGGAATACACTTTTAGGCATGGACCAGCTGGTGGGTTGATATTGTGCATCACTCCCTTTCCTCACCAGTACATGGTTCAGAGATTGAATGGATGTTGGGCAACTTTATCCTGAAGGTTTCTCTAATTTCCATCCACAGAGACATGAAGTCTGACTGAAAGACTACCAAGCTCACTGTACTACCAACAGGAGTGGGGCAGCAAGTCCTTTACATATGGAGATCAAGAGGCTCTTAAGAAGAGCCAGAACTTGGGGAAAGCCTCATACTCTTTCCCGCCCTTTCACAGTGATGTGGCTTTGCCTAACAGGCACCATCACTACTAAGTCTAAGTCTCCAGGCTGGGCTCATTCCCAGGTTTGCACAGGTGCAGCCACTGAAAGCCTTAAGAGAAGCACTGAAGAACAGAAAGGGAAAGTCAGGACCAGATAAGGGAAGCACATGGTTTCTTCTTGAAGTGCAGGAGGTAAGAGGAGGTAGGCAAGAGAATCCAGGTCAAGGGGTTTGAATAGGAAAATTCCGTAGCCATAGGAATCTTTGGAAACTATTTATCTGGTTTCACATTTGTGGGTAGGTGACAGAGGCATGATTGGATGGAATAGGTTTCCAGGCTGCCCTGCCCCTCTTTCAAGCCCTCTAGAGCTTGACTGCCTATCCTTTTGCCCAGGAGTCCACTGCCTTGGCTTTTCCAGGGGAAACCAGGGATGGCTCTGCCCAGGTACACAAAGAGGAGCAGAGTTCAGGAACCAAGGACATTGGGTAGATTTCACCAGTGGTGTTGGTGGGATCTAGGATGGGGGTGGAGTTTTACCTGAAGATGTCCTGGGTAATGGCCATGGGGCAGGGTTGTGACAAAGCTCCATCCTCTCTGGAGCCCTGCATGAGCTGAAAGACTAAAAACCACCTATGCCTTTCTTTCTGGGGCCAAGATTCCATATGTTGCTTGCACCTTTAGCCCCACCCCAGCTTTAAACACACTCTATCTTTATTCTGTCCATGGGACACCTGAGCCCCCAAGGCCGGATCCCAATGCATGCCTGGCAATGTGGGTTGTCTCTCACTAGAGTGGCTGTTTCTCTTGTTACCTTCTCCAAAGTCTATTTTCCCATCTGTAATGTAAGAATAATGACTGGTTGTTCGTGCATTGACATCTGTTAGAATTCACTGAGAGGCTGGGAAGCTAGTAAGGTTGATGTCTGAGAGACTCCAGGATTTTAATCTTCTGGCAATACTGGATTGCAGCATATAATGATTCATCCATTGTTAAATCTAGGGAGAAAAACAAGTGGCCAGCCCCTGTCCCCAAATACTTGGTAAGGTTCTCTCTTTGTCCTGGCCAAGATGATTCTTGCCTTCCAGTATATTGCTAGTTCTGCATCACTGCTCCTGATCCCTGAAGAAACCTTCAAGCAATGGTTAGAACTGGGCACATCCCTGCTTGATGACTAGGGGTTCAGGAGACCACAGGGACAAGGCACTAACTAAAGCTGAAGTCATAAGCCCAAGTCTGATCATATGTGAGACCTGGGCTGTGAGACCCCTGTTCCTGCCTATTCACCATCTCCAAACAGTCTCTGATGGTACTAACACCATCCTCACCACCAGCCATACCTTGACACAATCCTTTTCCTACCGCATCTCCAGCCTCCTCATTGACCCCACCCTGGTCCTAGTCCAGTTGTCAATTAAGGTCCAAGCAAGTGGGAACAGTATTCTTTTTCTAGAGCCAGGTGCAAGGGCAGAATGTGCCATCAGGTGTGGTTGCTGCTATTGTTTGAATGTGTATGTCCCTGCCAAGTCTGTAAGTTAGAGACTAAGACTCCAGGTGATGGTATCAAGATGTGAAGCTTTTAGGAGACAGTTAAATCAGCTTGTGAATGGGCCCAGAACTCGTACAAAGGGCTCCAGTGGAAAACTAGTTAGGCCCTTTGCACTGTTCCATCTCTGACACTTCTTGAGGATACCTAGATAGTCACAACTATGAGGAACAGGCCAGACACCAAACCTGCTGACACCCTGTGGAGTTTCCAGATTCCAGAACTGTAAGAAATAAAATTCTATCACTTATAAATGATGCTGTCTGTAGTGTTTTGTTAGTGTACCAGAGAGAGCTGAGCACTTCTTTGTTGCTGTGGGAACCACTGGGAACAGGTAACTAAGCCCCCATATTTCTGTGCACAGAAAACAGTGGGTCCTCTGTCCAGGAAATTCCAGGATCTTGCCAACACATAACTGCCATTCTATGCTCAACTTCTGTTACCAGTTCCCTATGTATCTGACCTACACTTGGCTCTTTCCTCTTAGCAGCTGTATCAGTCAGGGTTTACTAGAGAAACAGATATAACGCAAAATATACAAATGTACTAGAAAGTATAGGTTTCGCTTACAATGGTCAGCCAGAGTTGGATAAGGAAGCATGCAGACGGTGTCTGTATGCTGGAGATTGAAAAGCCCAGTCCAAGGCCTGAAACTCACTGCAGTGTCCATGCAAGTCCATATCAGAAGGCTGATGGGTCTACAACAGCATGCTGAAGAATCTAAAACAAAGGCCAAAGCGTCTACACCAGAAGGCTGAAGAGTCCCAGGCAGAAGCCAAACTGTCTGCACCAGAAGCCAGGAGATGACCAAGCTAAAAGCTAAGATGAGCTCCTCCAAAGAACCAGCAGTCAGTCCTTTCTCAATTCCCTTTTATTGTATTCAGCCTACCCACCCTGGGGGAGGTCCTTCTACACCCACACC
The DNA here is from genome assembly GCF_000276665.1 of Chinchilla lanigera. Taxonomy (NCBI): domain Eukaryota; kingdom Metazoa; phylum Chordata; class Mammalia; order Rodentia; family Chinchillidae; genus Chinchilla; species Chinchilla lanigera. The sequence goes on from NW_004955570.1 coordinate 405,479, forward strand.
ACCTGCATGCCTTCCTCTTGCACAGGCTGTGGATGACTACAAAATAAAGACCCTGGCTTCCTGCTGAGTCACATAGTTAGCCTTCTAAACTTCTCAAGTTGACACAGTGAACAACATTCCAGAGCTAAAGGCATGTCCTTTTCACCCCAAGATGCAGAACTGCTGAGCCACTTAGCCAAGCTTCTAGACTCAAGTTGACACAATATATCAACCATAATAACCAATATATAACCATAATAACCCACACTTTGTCAACTTGGCAACCAGACACATTCTTTTAAATCAGTTTTCAGATACAAAGACACGCTTATAATTACACCTAACATGTTGTAACTATCCTGGGTATAAATGTAAACACACTAATTCTCTCACCAGAACAGAAGGTAAGTTTTTGGGGGGTGACACATTTTTATCACTTTACAACTTGAACATTATAACACAGCTTAACAATTCTGAAGGACCAGTATTAAGTCTATCAACATTATATTGTTAGAACTATATTAGGGGAGAAATAGTACAATTATAATCCTCTTTTTTGTGGCTGACATCTTTTTTTACTATCCACTTTGCATTTTTTTGGCCCTTAGCAAGCACCTCAGCAGGTCTTGGTTCTTTTCCTGGTGAAGTGAACCATACCTTTATTTTTGAAGGCTCTGGCACATTTGGGATTGTGCCCATTAGGTTGTTGCAGTTTTCCATTGGTTTTAATAACAGGGTATGGTAACACTAAAAGGCACCCTAAGTGATCTCCTGCACTCCAAGTGTATTCTTCCTTTCCTCTATTGTGGAGTAGTAATTTCCTCTCGATAATCTGGGTCAATTACCCTTCACAACACTGTGATTTCCTTTTTAGCTTGTTTCCTCAGAGGCATGAGGAGACCAAAATGACCAGGGGGAAATCTCAGCTTCCAGTTCAATGGTATCATTGTTGTGTTTCCTGGTATAAGCCTTCCTCCCTCTGGAACTAAGACTTCTATTCCAGCAGAACATAAGGTTGTGGGGAGAAAAAGCAAAAATTTTGCTAGTGGATCACTGGGAGTAATCCTTGAGGGCACTGAAATCTCACCCAGGCCACTGCGGTGATCCTGTCCCCTTACTCTCCTATCGGCTATGACAGCATCTCAGTCTTGGGCTTAATGACCCTGCCTGTGCATTTGACCTGTTCAGAGGCCCTTGTACTCATATTCTTCAAGAAAAGACAGACATTCTAAACTAATGATTAGCTTTCCTCCCTTTATTCACTCTTATGCACTTTTCCTCTCTTCTTTCCCTCTTACTATTATACCTTTTAAATGAATTAAGGATTTGACAGGAGAAGATTACCCAGGATTATCCAACTGGGACCCAAATGTCATCTCACATGAGCTTCTGCAAGGCAAAGGGAGACTAAACACAGAGGGGAAGGCCATGTGCAGATAGAGGCAGAGATGGGAGTGTGGTGCCACAAGCCCAGGAAGCTGGAGAAGCAAGGTCCATCCTTGGAACCTGCTGAGGGAGCAAGGCCCTGCTCACACTTTGATGACTGCACATAGTGAATTTCAGAATGGTTTTCTGGTCTTTGGAAGGTGGTTTTGCGCCAACAGGGTGTAGCACTTTGTGTAGCAATTTGATGATTTGGGAGAATCTCAGGGTAATGAAAGATACAAGGGAGAGAACACTTGACAGTCTTTTGTGAAGGCAACAAAGCATATGATTTAATACCTGGATGCCCGCTGGTGGAAGGCAAAAATCATCTGTCTGAAACATAGAGAAGCAGGCTTCATTATAGAGATTGAAAGAAGGCAAGGGACATTAGGTAAGAATTCTTAGCAAATTGCAGTGTCAAAGACCTCAGAGCCTCTGGTGTAAACGTATGGATGTTATCGGATATCCTGGTGCTTGGAAGATTCCATGCTCCAGCTTATCGCTTCTGTTGTGAAATCCTGTTTGCTGAGGACAACAGCACCAGTGCTGAGCTGCGTTTCCTCTGAGAACAATGCTGCTGCTGACAAACAGGTTGGGTGCTGGGAAAGTCCTGCCTGAGGGGAGGCTGACTTCCTGCGATCCAGATTGCAGAGGATACTGACAGCAGGAAGTGCACTCTTAGGAATCTGCCCTTGAGAATCCAAGGGTGAGGCCACTAGGGGTCCTGTGGATTTGGAGAGGAGGTGGTCTAAAATGGGGATACAAAGAGTGGGAGGAGGTGGCCTGAATCAAGGACTGAGATTTGTAGGAGGTAGCAAGTTTGTGGGGCAATTTGACCCAGCACTGTCAGGAAGAGGTGCAGAGGACAGGAAGGAAACCAGGGATGTAGGCAGAGACTGGGACGTAATGAGTCTCTCCAGTCCTGGCAGACATGGGCTGAGCTCCTAGACATGGACAGCTGGGGCTACAGTGACTCTGAGCACGCCAGTTCCCCCCTGGGTCACCCTTGGCCCAGAGGGAGGCACCCAGTCTTAGGTTCTGTGTCTTCTGCTCTGCCTGCTCTTCATGTTACTACAGAACATGCCACCCATGAGGGATTATTCCGAGAGTCCTGGGAAGAGAGCCAGAGGGACTGTCTCTGCAGCCCAAGGTTTGGGCCTAAAGCACTATTCCCAGAGGCTCAAACTGTTTTCAGACCCATGATCTGGCCTCTTGAGAATGAGACTTCAGAGAGGTCAGAGCCAAGTCAAGGCCAAGGTCCTGGTGACTCTTCACAGCATTGTTTTCCTCTGATCTTTGCCTACTATCCTCACCCTGAACCTATCCCTGCTGTCCCATGATGACCCCGTGCTGCATCCAGCACAGCTCTCTCAGCTCCTGGGGGAAGGATTGTGGGAAGATATAGAAATAAAGATAGAGGTTAGAATACAGAAAGCTGAGGCCAGGTGGAGCCCTCTCTCCAGAGAGGAGGAAAGGACCTGCTCAACCACCACAGCACATTTATTTATACATTCAGAAGGTTGATGTCACATGGCACCCTTCTGTATAGCAACCTGTTTTCATGGCAGCCTTAGGTCACCTCACATTCTCAGAGCTGGAGCAGGTTTTCCATGCAGCTCACCTCAGGCACATTTTGTTCTGGGAACCAGCCTTGTTCCACGCTGGCATGTGCAATCGGTCTCCACAACCCTGCTCCTTGTGTCACTCTTGGTTGAGGTTGGTTGGCTGAGGATACTGGTCATGAGCTGGGCTTCTGGAAACCAGATGAGTGCCAGTGCGGCTCCTGAGATGAAAGAACTGACTCACCAGGGAGCCTGTCCCTATTACTGATGCTCATTAGACCTAGGTCCAGTTCTCAGTCTGGAAAGCCAGGCCATCAGAGTTATCCTCTAGGTAGCCTCCAGCAGGCTGGGTCTTGATCAGGTGTTCTAGATCAGTTAGACGTCTCCTTGCTTCTGCCCCCAGAAATGCCTGGTGGAGAACTAACCCAGCTGCAGCTGCTGCTATTGCTAGACAGATCCAGCATGAGACTCAATGTGACCAGCCCTGGCTTCTCCCATTGGGACTTCAGCAACAGTGCTTGTAGGTGGCTTATTGAGGACTTTCTCTGGGGTTTGCAGTTCCTAATGAGATACTATGGGAGCTGTTTGGAGTGGCCCTTTGTGACTAGTTCAGGGCCCATGATGGACTGCATCCCAATGCAGAATGCTGCACATGGAGTTTGAATGATTCCAAGGGCCGCAGTTCAAGGTAGTATGGACTCAAGCCCCTCGCTGATGAGAAGCCCAGATGAATGGGTTTGGGTGGGAACTGGAGCTTCCAGGAGTTTCCTACCTGCCCTGCAGCCTGACAGTGGGCTCAACCTCCCAAGAAGGTCTACGCCATGGTCCTCACACAAACTCTGTCATGTTGGACTGCTGTGGGGGGGTCATCAGAATGACTGTCAGCCTTCTCCTGATGCCAGTCCTTTACCCAAACTGAATCTCTGGGAGAAAAGGGGTGTAAGGGGCTTGATATGCTAGTAGGGGGCTCTCTCTAACATCCAGGCAGCTATGTGGGGAGATCTTTTCCAGCTCAGCCAGTTTTCTCTCAGGGAAGATCCCCCCATCACCTTTACTGGGTGTTGCAATCCTCGTAGGATGGGAGGAGGCCTAGCAAACAGGGTCTAAGAAGGGAAACAGTCTGTGCTCTTGTGGGGACTGCATCCTGGTCAGAGGAGCACAATGTGCAAGGCTTGGACCCAGGTGAGTCCTGCCTCTTGGCAAAGTTTTCCTAGGCCTGTCTTTAGAGTCCTCTTTATTCTGTCTGCATTTCCTGACCTCTGGGGTCAATGGACTGCATGCAGATTCCAATTAAATCCAATGATCATGTCACCCCTTGTACCCCATGACACCCCAAAAGAGGGTTTATTATCAGACTCCATGCTTGAGGGAAGACCATCGTAGGGAATGATACCTTGTAAGAGCCAACATGTTACTTCTTGGGCATTTTCAGTTTGACAAGGGAAAGTCTTTACCCAGTTGGGGCAGCAGAACATGACCGGGAGGCATCAGAAACCTCCACACCTCTTCCAGGGTCTGCAGGCCCACTTTGGCCTGGGTGCAAGTGACACAGTGCTGGATGATCTGCTTTGTAAGAGCAGTCACTGGGGGATTTAGATATATCAGCCAAGCAGAACTTCTAGCTCTTTTCTTCCCAAGTGGGTAGTCTCATGCGCCATCTAAACCAGCTGGGGCCCCAGCTGGGCAGGCACCACAACCTGCCCTCTGGGAGCTTTAGTTCCTTTAGCTACACGGAATGGTGATTGGTGAGGAACAAGGATCCCGTAGCTCTGCACTCTCAAGGTACAGTTGAATTCCTTGTTGGGTCTCCTGTGGTACCAAGTATTGTTGTTGGGCAACTGGCTTGGCCCCAGGCTTCAGTTCTACTTTGACTCAGGGCTGATCAGCAGCTGAGCCAGGTGGGTTGTCCTCTGCCCACATGCGGGGGCCATCATCTACGAAAGTCCTGGTCTCCCTCCTGGACCACTCAAGTTTGCCTGTCATGGACTCTCCACTCCTCCTCCTGAAGGACAGTCAGCCCCAAGATCAGTCAAGGGATATCTGTTTGAGATGCATTTTTTTCATCCCTGAAGTCAGTTTTTGCCCTTAACTTGGCCAAGAAATCCCTCCCTAAGAGGGGAACTGGGCAATCTGGCATATATACAGGGTCTGGTACACCACCCTGTGGTGGTCTGCCTGCCAAGGCTGTGGTGCTGAGGTCGGCCTTTTTTCTTGTTCGTCACTCAGCCTCTTTGTGTTCGTCCACATTTCAGTTGTCGAATACTTTGTTGGCAACTTCCAGCAATTGGGCCATTTTCATACCTGCAAAGCCTTCCAGCTTTTGGAGCTTTTGGAGAACGTCCCCAGTACCCTTTCTCACAAAGGCTGTGTTGACCATCTTCTGGTTCTCGGGGCCCTCTGGATCAAAGGGCGTGTAAGTGCGGGATGCCTCACAGAGTCACTCCAGGAACGTGCCTGGGCTGCCGTCTAGCACAGGTGTTTGGATCAAGGGTGCCTGCTGTGGTGTTCTCTTACAGCCACCTAGCAGCAGCTGCCAAGATAGGTTGACCCTCTTCTGTGCCGAAGAGGGTGATCAGGAGCTGCCAATAGTCAGGCCAACTGGGTTACGAGTTGAAAGTGGCTTGCATTGGCACTGGGACAGTCTCAGGACCAGATGTTGTGGGTGTTGAAGGTCTCTGGCTCTGGCCATGGTTTGGTGTTCCCTTGTACATGGGCATAACAGGGTGGCTGGTCTGGAAATGGGTCCCCAGAGTCTCCTGAGAGGATGGGCAGTGTCTTTTGGAGGGCCCACTTGTTTGAGCAGGCCACAGTGGCAACAGAACTTGGAAAAGGGGTTCCCTCAGCCAAGGGGGTGGAGACAAATAACTAGCTGCAACCGTAAATCCACATAGGGAAACTGATCTGGGTGTCCAGAGTTCCCCGTCACAACCTGCCAGACCTTTTGGGCTAGAACCTTGTGTCTTGGTTACTTTCCTCGTGTTGCTGGGACAAACTACCTGACACCCAAAATTAAGGAAGGAAAAGTTTATTTTGCTTACAGTTTGTGGAGGTTTCAGCCCATACTTGGCAGGTTACAAGGCAGAGTGGCACATGGCGGAAGGCTACAGCTCATGGCAGCAGAACACAGACAAAGCAATAAGCACAAATGTGAGGAATGGCTGCTGGTCCTTTGGAGGAGCTCCAGTCTTCGCCTTCAGCTTGGTTGTCTCCTAGCTTCTGGTGCAGACTGTTGAGCTTCCGTCTGGGACTCTTCAGCCTTCTGGTGCTGGCTCTCCAGCCTTCATTGTAGATTCTTCAGCATTCTGTCGCAGACCCATCAGCCTTTTGATATGGACTTGCACATACACTGCAGTGAGCTCCAGGCCCGGGGCTAGACTCTTCAATCTCCAGTGTGCAGACACCCTCTGCACACTTCTTCATCCAGCTCTGTAGCTGACCACTGTAAGCCAAACTTGTAATTTCTTGTACATTTGTTTATCTTGTATTATATCTGTTCCTCTAGTAAACCCTGACTGATACACCCTGGAAAGATGCCCATTTCACTTCACAGAGGGTCTGCAGATTTTCAGGAGTGAGATTTTGCCCATAATCTCCATTAAATCCCTTTTTGAAGGTTTTGATCATGACCGCTAGCAGGGTAGATTTACCTTGACACCTTCCCGTGATCTCCATCACCCACAGAAACACACAGCACAAAGAGACACCAATTGCTTTGTCTGTCACTGGCCAGTCTCCGTGAGGAGTTATTTAAGGTTCCTCTTAGCACTGGCAGGCCAGCGATCCTGGCTATCATCACAGTGCTGCCCTAAGCCAACGAGGATGGCCCTGGAGCTGTGGTCCAGGACTACTGTACTCTCTTCCACCCTGTGCACCCATTCAGAGTTCAGAGTGCACTGTCCATCTTATTCGCACACTTTCACTCATGGCACATTCCACAGGACTCCCAACCACCAAAGGCAGCCTAAAGAGTTCCAGTTCCACTGCGTTCCGGCAGCTACTGGGGAACGCAAGAGGGGGATGAGTGCTCCTGGAGATCCTTTCTCAGATCTCCCCTGGAATGAGGGCCCTGTCACCTCATCATGATTCAGACATCTGCCAAATGCCATTTGGTCCTGCCTGTGGAAACTCTCCTCAGATGATCAGCTAGGATTCTCGACTGGCCATGTGGATAGACTGCCCAGAAGACAGGAAATGGTAGGAATTCACTGTCCAGCCGGTCGAGCTCCCTGCTCTGCCCATGGGAAAAGCATTCAAAGCATTCTGCCATGAGTGGTCGTGTTGGATCCCACTCATGACCTCTTTGGGGTGTCAAATGAAGAAGGAGACTAGGGTCCAAACAGAACACTCAGACACAGAGTAGGAGCCGGAGCAAGAGTAGCTTAATTGCCAGCAACTCAGCAAGGGACTTGCATCACTCTGAGAGCCCAGAACAGAGCTTTACTTCCATTTTTATGCTCCTTCTTTTCTACAGAGCAAACTTGCATTTGTGGGCAGCATCCAGTGAGGTGACAGAAGCAGAACAGTGGTTAGGGGGAGTGGGAACTCTGCTGGGACTTTCCAGGGCCATTATACTGTTGTAAAGAGGTCATGGGTTGCTAGGTAATCATTGCTAGGCAATCAAAACTACAGAAAGGAGGGGGATGGTTTCCTCCCTCCAGGCAACTATGGGCAGTGCAGTCAGAGGTCTCACACACACACACACACACACACACACACACACACACACACACAACGGCCCTTGCCCACTGAATCCCACCTGTGCACAAATGTAGCCACGAAGAGCCTGAAAGCCAGAGAAGAAGACCCTGAATTACTGAAGGCCAGGGAAGGACACCCAGCACCAGGTAACTGGGAAGGCATAACTATGGGGCAGAGGAGGTGGGCTAGGGCCCCAGGGGGACTGTGATCACGAGTGTCCTGAAGCCATAAGAAGCCAAAGAAACTGCATTTCTGATTTTGCTCAGCCTGGACTGAGACAGCTGGATGGGACAGAATAAGGATCCCAGGGGCTGGTGTTTTAGCTCAGCAGTACAGCGCCTGCCTGGCAAGCGCGAGGTCGTGAGTTCCACTCCCGGTACCAGAAAAAAAACAAAAAAAAAAAGAATAAGGATCCCAGGCTGCCTGCCTCTCTTCTAGGCTCTCTGGGGCTGGCTTACCGTGCTGCTGGCCCTGGGCTCCACAGCATCTTGGCAGTGAGCACAGGGATGGGCCTTCCTATAGGCTCACGGAAAGGCATGGCAGGGTGCCTCACTGGGACAGTAGGCTGTTTGCAAGTGGGATGAGCAAGACACAGTCTTAGGGGTAGAGCTTGATGGCAAGGGGGCTCCTGGTACAAAGCCATGGGGTGGGGCTTAGGCTGGGCTTAGGCCTCCAGCCCACTGTCTGCCTTTGCATGTCAGTGCTCCTGCCCTGCTCTCCAATGTATCAAGTCCGCATGTGGCTTCAAACTATCTTTTGTTGCAGTGGTCACCAGTTTCCACCCCTTGTGTTTTCTCTGAGGTGCCCAAGCTGGCAACTTGGAGACAATGGAAACCTAGGCAGGTGGCAGTAGCAGGCACAGAAGGCTAGAAAAAAGTTTCAGAGAAGGTGACCTGAGGGGGGTGTTGAGGAGATCTTAGCTTTTAGGGATCCTTCACTGGGAAGGGGAGTTAGTCCAGGGATGGGAGCTGGAGGGGACAGAACAGCCCCCTCCAACCTGTACCTGCCTTGGCCCGAGTTGTCTGAGAGGCAGCACACGGAGGCAGGGTGAACACCAGAGAACAAGACCTTGGAAACCTCGCTGGAGAACAGTATGCAACCCCACTGGTTTGCAGATGGGGAAACTGAGACCTCTTCAGGGATATACTGTTCAGAACTTGCTCCACAGCTTCCTTCAGCCCTTGAGGAAATAAAGGCATAGGCTTGGCTCTGCAGGACAATCCATTCAGTACCTGGCACCCTTTCCACGCTCTCGATGCCCGGTCACTTGGCTTTCCTGGTGTGATCTTTGTGAAAAGCAGCCTGCTGCTCTGCAATCCTGCTGAGGGCCAGAGAACAATCCATAGAACAAACCATAGGCTCTTTGTCACTTTCTCCAACCTCAGGTTTCCCAGCTGTAACAGGGATCATGATCAGTTTTTCCCGCATGGACAAGTGTTAGAATTCAAAGGGAAAACGATGGGAAGGGACTGGGAAACTAGTGAGGCTGAGGTCTGCTAGGTCTTATTTTGCTCACCTGGCAACTACTGGATCCTAGTGTAAGATGACTTGTTCGTTATTTTTAAAATATTTTTGTTAGTACATGTTTGCCATACATAATGATCACATTCATCCCGGGGAATTTGTACCCATACATAATATATATTAATTCTCCTTTTCTTTCCTCTCCTCTCCCTTCAACTCCTCTTCTACTCCCCACTTACAAAAGGTTTATTTCCATTTTTTTCTTCCATTCTCTTTTTAAAAACCCTTTCCCTTCCTTCCCTTTCCTGTGACCCCTCTACTCCCCCTTCCTAGTTGAACAAGTTCTTCCTACCTCCCAAAATCTATCCTCCATTTTGCTTTTTATTTACCGTTTGTGTTTCTCACATGAGTGGAACAATGCCATATTTAAAATTGTGTGTCTGATTTATTTTACACAGAATTATGCTCTTAAGATTCATATAAATACCTAAAAAAGTCTATACTTTATGGCACAGTAGTACTCCATTATATACAAATACCACACTTTCTTTCTATATTCATATGTTGATGGGCATATGGGCTGTTTCCAAAAATTAGTTATTTTATATCATACTGCTATAACCATGGGTACAAACTGTGGTATGATGCTTTTAATTCTTTCAGGAAGATACCTACAAGAAGAATAACTGGGCTAACTGGAACCTCTAGTTTTAGTTTTTTGAGGAATTTCCATCTTCATTTCCATAGCAGTTCTATCAACTTACAATCACATCAACAATGGAGTAAGGTTCCTTTTCCCCACAGTCTCATCAGGATGTGATATTGGTTGATTTCTTTTCCTTTTCTTCTTTTAAATTTATTTTAAAAATAAAAGAAGGAAAATACATTAACAAACAGACATCCATTTACAAAATAGCACAAGAACAATACAAACAATACAGAGTTACAGACAAAGTGGTAGGAAATTAACAATGGTTGTTGTATTAAGTATTGATATCTTTAAAGTGGTTTCTCAGGAAAACAAATAGAGACATGGAAGATTGATCAAACAAGTGATCATTAACTGTTCCTTTCAGTAAAGCAACAGAAGACAGTAGCACAACTATGTTAGCTATCCTCTATATACATACTTACATAATTTCCCCTCCTTTCCCTTCTGTTTTCCCACACCGCATTTGCCCTTTACTTTCTAGCATTTTCCTTTCATTTCACAATGTCTATACCTCTTAGCTTTTACTCACTCTTTAAGGTTCTTACACGAGTGAGACAATACGTTGCTTACACATGCAGGTCTGATTTATTTCACTTATGAGTATGGTCTCTAGTTGTGACCATTTCCCTAAAAAGGTCTCGAGTTTATCTTTCTTTATGGCTGAGTAATATCTCACTATATAAAAGTACCACAATGTTTTTATCCAATCCTCAGTGAATGGACATTTGGAGTGTTTCCACAATCTAGCAATTACAAATTGCACTTCTGTGAACATCAGTGCACCTGTATTGGTGTGATATGATGTTTCAGAACTTCTGGGAAAATACCCAGAAAGGGAATAGCTGGGTTGAATGGGACCTCTAGTCGCAGTTTGCTGAGGAATCTCCAGAATGATTTCTATGTGGTTTCACCCGTCTGTATTCCCACCAGCAGTGGAGAAGAGTTCCTATTTCTCCACAGCCTTGCCAGCATTTGTTATTGATTGATTTCTTAATGCTAGCCATTCTTACTGGGGTAAGGTGAAGTCTCAGTGTTGTTTTAATTTGCATTTCTTGAATGACTAATGATGTTGAACATTTTCTCATGCATTTATTTGCCATATATATTTCATTATCTGAGAAGTGTGCATTCATCTCAGCTGTCCATTTTTGGATTGGGTCTTTGAATTTGGAGACACTGATATTTTTTAATTCTGTATATGTTCTAGAGAGAAGC
>NW_004955570.1:421598-445950 GCF_000276665.1 Chinchilla lanigera
CCCCAGGGCTTCTGTGTGAGGACCTCCTGTCTGCTGAGTGTGCACAGAGGGCAGAGACTCAGACTGTGATAATGGTGGGGTCCTGGGTCACCCACTCTACCCCCTGGAAGTAGCTGGGAAATACCTGGCTCTCTCTGCAAGTTTCAGCTGGGAACTGTGGCAGTGGGAGGGGGTCATAGCCCACCTGGTTCTTATCAGTGAATTTATAAACATCCTTGCCATTTTCATCAACATAAAAGTGAAGGACCAGTTTCCAAAATGTCCTTTGAAGGGTTCCAGGTTTCCCATTAATGATGGTCTCTGATGGCCCATTAATGATGGCAAGGTTTCCTATTTTGATGGCTGAAGCCAGACTCATGCCATCCAGATTGCTCCTCACTGATAGTATACTTGACAGAGGTAATTCTTCCATAATAGTTGGAATAATAATGCTAATTGACTGCATATCAGGCTGGGTGATTATTTTCTCTTCTTTCTAATCTACCACAAGGGCTCCAGTCTATGGAGTCAAATTAATTCAGGTACCTTTTTCACCTTCTTTCCCCTCTACAGGAAGTCCTTCTTTCCCCTCTACAGGAAGTGGGAGAACATGCTCACATGTATCACTGCAAAGGCATATATGGTACAAAGTGGGACAATGGGTACAGAGGAGTTAATCCATTTCATGGAGATATTAATAGACCCCATTCCCCAAAATTTTGAATATTTATTATCCTGGGCCATCCAGGTCTTGGATACTCAAGTGAGCAGTAATTGAATTTTAAGGACTGGTGTTCAATGCACAAATGAAGGTATAAGAAATGTAATAGAAAATCCAAGAACATGCTGTATACAGGAAACACATTTAACTCAAAAGGAAATTTATAGACTGAGAGTCAAAGGACAGGAAATAATACTCCATGAGACAAGAGCCCAGAGAAAAGCAGAGGTAGCTATTCTGTTTGCATACAATGTAAACTTCAAGTCAAGAATGATCAAGAGATAAAGATATTCACTACATACTTCTTAGGAAAAACTTCAAGGAGCAGAGATAACAACCATAAATATATATACACCAAATTCAGGACCACACAACTATATAAGACAAATTTTAACAGACATAAAAAAATCAAATAAGCAATAACACAAGCATAACAGGAGATGTGAACACACCATTATCACAAAGACATAGATCAACTAGATGAAAAGTTAGCAAAGAAATAATAGAACTAAACCAAACTTGTGAACAGATACACTTAATAGACCTTTACAGAGTGTTCCACTCAACAACATCAGAACACACATTCTTCTCAGCTGCACACAGGATGTTCTCTAAAATAGAACATATACTAGCCCGTAGAACATGCTTAAATAAATGCAAAGGAATGGAAATTAACCCACGCATATTATGGGACCATTGTGCAATGCAATTGGAAATAATTGACCAAAAAAAGGAAAACCCATGGAAATTAAATAATACCCTAGTGAATAACCAATGGGTCAGAGATAAACAAGTTAAACAATATTTACAATCAAGGCTGGGCATGGTGGCACATGCCTATAATCCCAGCACTTGGGAGATTGAGGCAGGAGGATCATTGCGAGTTCAAGACCAGCCTGGGTTGCAAAGTGAGTTCAAGGTCAACCTGAACTACATAGCAAGACCTTGTCTCAAAAAGACAAAAAAAAAAAAAAATACAATCAAATGAAAATGCAGATACAACTTACCAGAACCTGGGGGACACAATGAAAGCAGTCCTGAAAGGGAAATTTGTAGTGGTGAATGCTTACATCAGCAAAATAGAATAAGCACAAATAAACTACCTTATGCTTCACCTCAAGCTTTCAGAAAAAGAAGAGCAAGTCAAGCCCAAAGCCCAAAGACGGGAGGAAATTATACACATAAGAGAAGAAATTAGTGCAGTGGAGGCTAAGAAAACAATGCAAAGAATTAATGAAGGGTTCGTTCTTTGAAAGAAAAATTAAAATTGATAAACCCTTAACCAACTTTATTAAAAAAAGAAAAATACTCAAATTCGTACAATAAGGAATGAAATGGGTGAACTCACTGCAGATCCTATGGAAATTCAGAAGATCATCATTACCTAATTTGAAAATCTTTACTCTCACAGGATGGAAAACACAGAAGAAATGGTTGGATTCCTAGATATATATAAATCACCAAAGCACATGGGACCTGGTTTTTCTGGAAGTTATTCCACCCAGGGCCACTGGTAAAATAAAGCTGCTCACTGCCTCCTGACTTTCTTGGGCGTCATTCCTTTCCTGGACTCAGTTTTGCCACAGCAATATTATCTGAGAAGGATCACTACCAAACAATTAATTACAGCAAGTTCTCCCAGTCACCACTATTCTTGCCATTTGTTCAGTAAAGTTTTTACTATCTGATTAGGGAGGTATAGCTACTCAATGAGAAACAACTGAGAGCTGAAAAATTATCCTAAGAACCCCACTGGGGAATGAAGAGTAACTAAAACATAGAGAATAAGAGATTGGTTATCATTAACCTGATGTACTTGTCATTACTGTAACATTGTCTCTACTAACTGTAATTCTTTCTGTGCTTCAGGAGTTAATTGTTGTGGGAAATTAATCTGAGGATCACCTTGTAAAGTATTATAATGGTGTCTTAATTGGTATATAGCAATACCTAATTTGGGCCCAATCCAATTAATATCTCCTAATAATTTTTTAAAATCATTTAAAGTCAATAAACAATCTTGTCTTATTTTTAGCTTTTGAGGTCTCTTTATCTGTTCTGTAAGCAAAGCCTAAGTAGAAATGAGGGTTAGAGGTGTTTACTTTATCAGAAACTATGCAAATGCCATGATTGTTAAGGTCTCTATTAACTGTAGCAAACAGAGCACATACCTGGGTTTTTGAAGCCATGGACAACAAGATGTCATCCATATAATCAATAATATAAGCCTGAGAATACTTCTGTTGGGTAGATTGCAAAGCTTGGATTACAAAATGCTGACACAGAATGGGGATATTCATCATTCCCTGAAGCAAAATCATCCATTAATTTCCGCTCATTGGTTCTTTAAAGTTAATGCTGGGTACAGAGAAAGCAATCAGGCAGGTGTAGAGTGATTATAAAGAAACAATTTTTAAGATTGTTTCTTTAACTTGTAATATAATTGCCAAGATCTTTTGTAGCCTTGATGGCCCCAAGGGCCTTATTTGCATTTTCAAAGGACAATTGTAGTGCTATAATTTCAGCTACTTTTGCATGGGAAATCTGTCTATGGACTGCCTCCTGTGGTCTAGCAAGATACTGAATATGAGGTTCTCAAGAGACCTGCAAAATATGTAGAAAAGACTGAACAAAAAAAAAAGACACACCCACTCAATGCTACCTCAGAATTCTACCCCCCACCATAGCAAGAGGCTGGGGCCTAGCCCTCTAACACATGGCCCTTGGCGGGCTTCCTCATCCAATGATAGCAATCTCCCTATGTATGTAGATGTATAGAGACCTATGGGTACACACACACACATACATACACACACATACACACACATACACACATACACACATACATACACACACATACACACATACATATACACACATACACACATACGTACACACATACACACATTAAAAAAAAAAAAAGAAAAGACTGAACAGAGGTGCCTTCTTCAGGCACTAGAGCCCACATCTATTTCATCACCCGTATTTGGCCATATGCCTCATTAAGATAAGTCCGTTTCTATGGGTCCTATTCCCACTAACATATCCTCAGTGATACCTGGTCTTCTGGCCACTCTATTTCAGCCTGCGTGTTCTGCTACATGTTCTTGCAATTGTACATTAAAATGAAGATATTTGCTTGGGCAGTAAGCAGGAACAGGCAAGATGTTTAATGTCCCATGGCGGCCATACACAGAGCCCCAAAATGGAGTCCAAGAGCCTCACTGTAAAAGGCTCTGGTGTCCCATTATTCATTACTCTCTGTTTTAATTCTTTCAATGCCTTATACCCTATTTCCTCACGTTCATGTGACATCTATTGAGTATTTGAGGGTCTGACTAAATAGGGAAGCAACAAGGCCCAAATGGATCTCCCACCATAGTAGCTTACTAAATAAGTTCTTGATATTTACACAGGCAAGGGTGACCTTCGCTGTCCTTCACAGTCTCGGGAGGTGCAGGCCATCAAAGGGGCTCTTTATCCTCCGTATTATCTTTTCCCTTTCCTTCACTGGAGGAAGCAGTGGTAGTAGTAGTAGCTATAGCTGATGGGTTTCTGCCTAAATAGAAATTCTGCTAAGTCATCATGGCTGTATGTCAATATGGCACAGGCCACTGCAGGCCATGTGGCAAGCCCTGCCTTCCTCCTCCCCAGTCAAATTACAACTTCCTACTTCCTTTTTACAACATCCTGTTTCCCCTTCCCCCCATCCAATCACTACCTGCTGTGTCACACAGACTGCCCCCTAAACCCTACCACTAGCCTGGACCTATACAGCCATTGTTCTCCTGGCCATGCCCTCAGAAGCTCCACATTTCCCTCCCTCCTGTGGTCTTCTAAGTGCCCACAATAAAGGCATTTTTATTTTGTTCTGCTTTACTCACACCATAAAAACCTAACAGTAGCCATATATAAAGGTTCCACTATTGATTTTTATTAGATTCCACATTGAAAAAGTTTCTGGGGCAATTTTTTCACCCCTTATATGGGCTCTCTTCAAATTTCTCCCACTCTATCCCAGTTCTCAGCAGCCAAGGTTCCTACCTGCCAGAACCAGGGGTTATTTTTGATAATATCCTGCAGCATTTTTGAAAGAGAATGAGCACTAACCTGAGCTCCAGCCTGTTTCAATAACATACGCAAAAGCTGTGCATACCTCTCCTCCTCCATTGATAAATTCTGCCCCATTATTCCAGTTAAGAAAAGCCTTCCCCAGTGCAATGACTTACTTTCACCTTTTTTGAACAGCCGCTTTCTGGACTCATCTTGCAGAGTTCCAGACATCTGTTTCACTCCTTTCCACTCCGGTGGAACTTCCCCTTCAAGTCTCAGGTCCCTGTGTTTGGGTGTCAGTTACCAAGGGCTTATCAGACCCTTGGATACCTGTGGAGAGGGGGGTACAACAGGGAGTAAAGGAAGACAAAGACAAATTTCAGAGTACAAAGGAGAGCAGGAGGAGCTCACCACTACTGGACTGGCTCAGCTACCTCCACAGCTGGCCCACTTTTGTTAGCCAGCAAGAAGCAGAGGTTGAGGGGTAGCATACATTCTATGGAACAGCAACTATATAGCATGGATAGATAAGAAATAAGTTAATGAGGAGCCAGATTTTCTCTATACCCAGATTCCTGAATTTTGACATTTGTCCTCAGCAGATGTTATTCTGCTTCAGGAATGCTAGGTTATCATCAGCATTCCACCCACAGCAAGAAGGCATGCAGCCTTCTATTGACCTTCCTGTTCCTGAGGCAAGACCATACTGACCTCAAGACTGTGAGATCTGAGTTATTTAGCCTAGTCCCCAACACCAGGCATGATGACATGTACATGTATCCTCAGCAGTCCAGAAGAATCTCTGGGAGCCACGAGTGCTAGGAGTTTCAGATCAGCTTGACCTACAGAGTTCTGGGCAAGCCTGATCTACATGGTTAGAACCTGTCTCAACAAACAAAAGAAACACATGCAATTCTAAATCCCTTATTCATCCACACCATAAACACTAAAGAAGTCAGCACAGCACAGATGAGGGTGTTTGTAAAGTGCCTGTATAATGAAAATTTCACTTTGTTCTTGTTTAAAGTTTTCACAGTTTGTGCTAAACATATCATAATCTCCTAGCATAACCACAGTGAAGGAGAGAGGAAGGCTGACCAGAAGAACAAGATCAGAATCAATCACTCCAATGACTCTCATCCTACCTTCAGTAACTACAAAGATAAAGTAAAGCTGCCCCTGTCCAATCACCCTGTCCACGACTGTCCCAAAGAAGGGTTCACAATGCCATGGTAACCCAAGCTCACAACAATTACAAGGATGTGGGCCAATAACCTGACACAGGTTATCAACTCAACAACTCTGACACAGGTATCAGCTCCACAAATATAAACAGACCTTTGACTGACAACCTAGAGTTTGTGATGTTTTGGGATTGATTATACAAACCTGCCTTCTCAAGTATTCCTAGGAAAATGACAACAGCAATTCAGAATTGTATTGTTAATATATCTTTCCAGTAAAAAGCCTACCACATAAGATGGAGTATAATATATAAAGTGTATAATATATACAGTATAATATATAAACTGAATAATATATAAACAATATACATGACTGTGTAAAATGTAGGAAGAGTAGCAAAATCATTAGAGGTCAATCTCAGAGCTATTCATGAGGTACCACAATAAAAAGAGAAACATTCAAAGTCAGAGTGGCATCTTTTTGTCCAGCATGTTTTTTATTTTTTAAAGTGATTTCAGTTGTAAGTTTTAATGTGAGGGAATAGTTTTGTTTTACTTTTTTTAATTTTTATTACTTATTAGCACATATTTGCAGTACGGAATGGTTATATTCCTCAGGGGAAGCTGGTACATGTACACAACACACCTTAATTATTTTTAATTGCCTTGACCCTCTCTCCCTCACTCCCCCATTCCATCTCTTGCAAAAGACTCATCTACCCATTTTCTATTTGCAATATTTTATTTTGCTCTTTACTTATATTTTGGATTTCATATTAAAAGAAACATATGATATTTGCCTTGTGTCTATTTCACTTAATATCAAGAGCACAAGTGCATGCATTTTTAAACAGATAACTCTGTGTTCTCCTTCATCTATTGTATTGATGGATACTGAGGCCACATCCAAGACTGAGCTATTACGAATTGTGCTGCTGTATCCATGCATATGCAGCTGTAACTGGAAGATAATGTATTTAAGTCTTTCAAGGATGATATGTAGAAGAGGAATACCTGCATCAAATGTAACTTTGTATTTTTGAGGGCTTTGCATTCTCCACACTGATTTCCTTAGTAGTTGAACTAGATTCATTCCCACCAAAAACATAAAAGGTTCTCTCCCACTCCCAGGCTTACCAGCATTTGTTATTGTTTGATTTCTTGATGATAACCATTCTTTATGGAATGAGCTGGAGTCTTAGTGTTTTTGAAAGAAAAAAACAAAGAGGTGAAAACGCACGTCTGTGTTTTCTGGCTACAATGTCCATTGATCCTTCCTGGTTTGAAATAGTTCTGGTTCTTATTAGTTCTTCATAATTCATTGCAGAAACACATGTAAATCACTGTTGCAATTTAAGTTTTCATTTTAATTGTCCAACACCAAAGTTTCTTAATGACCACAAAAGTTTCAAAACACAAATTTCATGCTTTGAGGACATCACCTATCAATAAAATTCTATTTTATGAATTGTTGTTGCACTTCTTTTCTTCCAACTCAGCATATTCATTATCACAGATTCCATATTTCAAATATCCCTCTATGATAAACATCACAGGCCAGAGGAACTAAGTGACTTATCAGGAAACATGGTCTGAGTACAGTTAAAAATATTTTCCAATATATCAAAGGTCTTGATTTGCTTCTAACTTGATGCTGAAACAAAATACCGGACAGTCCTCCCTGCGGCCTCATGGATCAGGCACAGGCTGCTTCCCATTGAGGGAAAGGTCAAGCAATCCTTATATTTTATATTTTGTGACAGGGTCTCACCAAGTTGTGTAGGCTGGGTCAAACTTGAAATTTCTTTGCCACAACCTGCCCTAGTGTCAGATTACGGGTATGTGCCACCATGCCTGGCTGAGGGTACATTTCAAGGTCATAGAGAGTAATGGAGGTGTAGCCACCAGGGCTGGGAGAGGACAGAGAGAGGGGACAGGGAGGTGGGCAGACTCTGGTGGCCACAGCTTTGCTGAGCTTCACTTCCTGCCTTTTCATCATGTAGCTCAGGTGGGGCAGCGTGGTGGAGGGCTGTCTGGTATAGGGGCCTGCCTGATGTTTGCACCCTCTTCACCATTTCAAGGTCTGCCCTTCATCCCCTTCCTTTCAGACCCACAAGCCCAGAGTCCAGGCTGGGACATAAAATGTACATGAGTGGAGCCTATGAGGGCCCATTCAATCCCATATGAAGCCAGGATCCAAGTCAAGTCAGATCAAGTCATCACTTTCATGGCTGAGCTATCTTGAAAAGGCACTGCACAAGACCTAGGGTCCATTGCGACCTCCCTAGGATACTGGCCAGGCCCTCAGTGAGGAAACAGCTTCCCACAGGATCAAGTCTGGAATCAGCCGTCTCAGGGACAGTTCTAAGACCCTAGGCTTAAACCATTGGTCCCATGGCCCAAAAAAGTGGCTCGATTCAGGAGCCAGCCTGCAAACTGACCAAGAGGATACAATAAGGAATAAAAGAAGGACAAATTTCCAAACAAGGCAGACCAGAGGACTCCTACCTCAAGTAGGCAGGAGACCTTGGAGTCTATAAAGTCCCATTTTCATTAGTAAAACAAGGCAATGTACCAATCATAAAATCCAAGGTTCAAGAAACTGTAAATGATTGATGAAGAGCAAAACATCCTTGCATCCAGATATGTAATCATTTCTGGATTAGACCTCTGCTGATGTTGTTCTGTACCAACTTTATTGTAAGGATAAGCATTCCTGCGCACATACAAGGGAGGGGGAAGCATTCTGCTGCCTCTCCCATCTCCAGGAAAGGTCCACAAGGCCTCAGTCTCTGCAGCTGATCACGTAGTCCCGACTCCTACAGTTAGACATACAAGGTTGATCTAAATGCCACCAGAAGGATGAGGTCAAATCCTGGTACTCCATGACTGATAGCAGCTGATGTATATAGCAGTACAGTGCCATCCACCTTTCCCCAGTAGGTACTGGCCTCCCACGGTCCCATTGCCAGGGCTCCACCATCAGCTGTCACTGAAACGCCAGCCCTTGTCTCTTTCAAGCAGCCATATCTATGGATCCTGTACCTTGCCTGGGGCCTCTGCCTGCTGAGCTCAAAGAAAAGGGAAATTCCCTGTGGGCACCCTGCTGTGCTGTCTGTTTCTGCAAATACAGTTAGAGGTGTGGAGTAGGAGAGAGGTCCAAGGCATTTCACTCTGTTCCATGGCCTGGCCTCAGGCTCCTGTGAGGCCCAAAATGGGCTCAATGCGCTAAGAGCACACATCCTGCCCTTCTCTGTCCAGAATGTCTGCTGTCGGCTGCCTGCCATTTCCTGACCTTAAAAGATTGGAAATAAGCACAGAAACTATAGGTATGAACACTTTTTGCTTCCTTTTTTCTTTTCTTGCTTTTTTTCAGGACATAGGGTCTCTCTGTATATTGAAGTCTAATTCGGAACTCACTGTATATCCCAGACAATCCTCCTCCATGCCTACCATGTTCCTTGGGTACACTGAATTGACACTACCATGCACACATCCACACCCAGAGCTCACAGAGTCAGACATGTCAGTTTGTAGGAATTCCAGCTGCTAACCCCCAGACAGGGTCAATCAGATGAAGGAAAGAACTACAGTGAGCATAGCGGGAGATTTTGTCCATGACATACTGGAGGGTCTGTACGTGTCCCTCCTGCCTCATTTCTTCTTGCCTTTTCTCTACCTTGCACAACTCTGATGGGGATGGGTATTGTCATGTACTTCTGAAGGAGCTGTGTCAATTAGCTCACAATTGCTATATTTAGCAAAGGATGAATGGGCCCACCCCAGTGGGCGGGAACAGAGTGGCGATCATAAATAGTTCCCTCTGGTTGACCTCCTCAGTCTGCCTAGTCCTTCTTCCGTAAGTGCCAGCCCAGAAGCTGCTCTGAAGCCATGGCCCTCGGTCTCCTGTGTCTGGGCCTGACCCTGATGGGGACCCTGAAGATCCAGATT
Source organism: Chinchilla lanigera (assembly GCF_000276665.1). Lineage (NCBI taxonomy): Eukaryota > Metazoa > Chordata > Mammalia > Rodentia > Chinchillidae > Chinchilla > Chinchilla lanigera. The sequence continues at coordinate 431,487 of NW_004955570.1, forward strand.
CAGGACTTCAATCTAGCTGTGATCCCAAGCCCACCACTGAGCAAGATCCCTCTGCAGCCAGATTTCCAAGAGAAGCAGGTAAAAGCTCTGGAAGGGCAGCTGCAGGGAGGGACCAGGGGACAGGAGTAGAGCAAGGGAGAGGCTAATGGCTTCAAGGGAGTGTTGAATGGGCGCACTCAGGGAATCCAGGACATGTTCATGTCTGGTGGATATCTTTAGTCCCTCCTCGGCAATAAGAAAACTGAGGTTCTGCAAGCAGCACCAGCCTCTGGCCCAGGGTCACCATATCCATAAAAACTCAAGGCTAACTCCTCACCTAGGTCCCTCTTGGACCTGGAAGACCTAAGCTCCTTCCAGTTTCTCATGGCAGCCCATTCCCTGAGGTATCAGAAGGGACAATGTGGCAGGGGTGGCTCTGGGAACATCCCTGGGTTCTGCCTGTCATGAGCCCTTTGCAGTTCCAGGGGAAGTGGTATACCATAGGTTGGGCACAGAACACAAATTGGAATCACAGACTAAGCCAACTACTCAAGTTCAGCTCCAACTACAAGCTGAAAGATGACCACAGCTACAATGTCAGCTCCACTTGGTTCAGGTAAAGCCACCACCTCCTGGGGTTCTGATGGCATTTTGCTGTTTAGCTAAGTGAAACTCATTCATCTCACTGTTCTGAACTTAATCAGTCTTATCCCTTCCTCTCCTTGTTCCTCTTACCCTCCCTTTTTATCTTTTTCTCTCCTTCTATTTATCCCTCCATCTCTTCCTCCCACTCTTCACCCCTCAATTCCATCAATATTGATGGACAACTGCAAAAGAAACACACACTCAGGAGAAAACAAGAAGAAAATAAGTGTCCCATAGGGGAGAAGGGACACTGAACCGAACAGGGGACTCCACCCAAGGCAGGAAGATGACTTCAAAGGAGCCAACCTGTCTGTATTCCTAGCAGACTCAGCTCCACATGCTGGTGAGATGAATCACAAGTTTGAATCCAGTTGGGGCAAATTTAGGAGACCGCATCTCAAAACTGAAAGTAAAATAAGGGCTATAGATGTAGCACAGTACATTACCATCGCTACTGTTACCACCTTAAAAAGGAGGCACAGGGTCTGATGGACTGTGAGTCACAGAGCCTCACCTTAGGAGGCAGCAAAGCAGCCAGCATCAGTGTGGCCACCTGAGCAGGGACTGATGAGCAGCCAGAGGGGAGCGCTCCTAGGCCAGTCTACGGGCATCTCACTCTGAACCAGGGCCTGACGTGGGGCTCCTAAAGGGGCAAAATCTTGGCACAAATGCTGCAGAAAACTGCAAATGTATGGCTGGGAAGTCACAGAATAGAGGTGACAGAGAGAAGCTGTCATCCATCTATAGTGAATTCTGGCACAGGCCACAAATTGGATTGCAACTGGAGCATTTAAGGGGAAAAGGAAGTGTGGCTTAGGAACCCTGACTGTAAGTGCAGGGGTGGGCTGGACTCAAGGGAGAGGTCAATTTTGCCTCGATGTATAGGACAGTAGTTGGCATGGAGCAAACTGGAAGTTCAACGGAAATTGCCAAGAGCGATAGAAAAGGGGAGCAGTAAGATAAGAGCAGGGTCAGAGCCTGGGGTCTGTGTGGGACAGGCTGCCCCAGAGAGGAAGCGGAGGAGACAGTGAGTGCTGGAGGGAGGGTCAGGCGGCACCCACAGCAGACCAAGCAGAGGCTCAGAGAGAAGGCCCAGGGCCGTGGATGTGGGCCAGGCAGGCTACCTGTCATGGTGGGGGACAGGCTTTCATGAGCTGGGCTAGACTGTGGCCTTAGCATCTTGCTGTAGCCTTGACCCAACTTAACACAACCCAGGGGACCAAGCCTGTGTCTTCCCCCTGCTCACTCCTGCTCTATCTCTCACTCTCACAGCAACCACGTCTGTGATCACAGGAGCGACACTATACTTCCAAGTGGCCAGCCGGGCCAGTTCACTCTGGACAATTTGCCAAGTGAGTCTTGCATGAGAGGACCACTGGGGCTGGGACTTGGGAGCCAGTGCCCTTCCAGAAGGACACAAGGTTGCCTGTATGTCCACATGGAAACTCTCTGTGAGAAGTCCCTCCTAACGGCTGGGGAAGAAGGAGACATCCTTTCCTCTAGGTCAGGAAAATATGTTCCCTTGGCCTCCACATGCAGGTTACAATGGATTACAGAACTACACTATGAGAGTGGTATCCACGGACTACAATCAGTTTGCCATGGTGTTCTACAAGTTGGTTTTCAACAACATAGAGTGCTTTGAGCTCATGCTCTATGGTGGGTTGTCACTATCCTCTCAGGGACCTGGTTCCTGGTCATACCTGTGGGAGGGGTCCCCAGTCCCTCAAGAACCCAAAATCTTCTCCAATTCAAGGCCCCATTTCAAACAGGAGGTCTTTCCACAGACCCTCCCTAAGCAGTCTGAGGCCTCATTCACTCATTGGACAGTGTTTATGTTGTGAGGCAGAGATGGTGGCCCACCCCTGTCATCACAGCTGTGGGTAGGCTGAGGCAGGAAGATTGAGAGTTTAAGGCCATCTGAACTGCATAACAAGACATCATCTCAAAATCATAATATAAATTACAGAAGTCTCTTTGTTGCCCACTCACCTCCATCTTGGCCACAGGGAGAACCATGGGATTGAGCCCTGAACAAGAGGACCTCTTCTTCAACTTTGCCAAATCTCTGGGCCTCCCTGATGACTACATCTCCTTCATCGAGCCCATGGGTAATGTTCACCCAGAATGGGGGCAAGGTGATGGGGTATCTGTCCAAGCTTGATGCTGCCCCACCAGGGAAAAGGGAGAGGAGAGACTTAGTATCCTGATTCTGTCTCTGAAGTGATAGTGGCTTCTACATTGTGATCTATGTGTCCCCAGAGATCCTGGCCTCAGTTGCGTCCCCTGACAGTTTAGCCAAGGTCTGGTGCATGAAAGTTTTAGGGCCAAGCCCAAGTTTCTCCAGTCTCATTTTCCTAGGCCGCCTTATCTTCATACCATGGGCCTAGGTATGAAGAATAGGTGCTCTTCTGAGCCACCTATTCCCCATACTTTGGGTCCGGTCATTTTCCCCTTGTCCTGGGGCCTGGTCATACTGGTGTGGAGGTGTCCTTACTTTCAAGTGGTCACCCCTTGGCAGGGGCCTCCATTCAGGCCATGCATGGCCACTGGCTGAGGAGCTGCCATGGCCAACAGGTAAACCAGCTGGACTCTTTTACGCCCTAGCAGCTGTAAGGTCCAGCCATTTGGCTTTCCCGTCTCCCTGCCCTCAATTCAGGGGAGCCTCAGGTCCTCTTCATCTGGGCCAGGCTGGAATTGAGGCAGCCAGAGGAAGTGTAGTGGTCCTGGGACAGAGACCTCATACAACACACACACACACACACACACACACACACACACACACACACACACAACCCTGCCTCTTCTTTCTCCCCAACAGAGAACTGCATGGACTAGTGAATTTGCAGTAAGTTTGGCTGGCAAGGGGATGGGGGTGATGGGAGACCAGGGTGGTTTGGGGATCTTGGAGCTGCCTTTGTTCTTCCCCATCCCCCAGCCTGAACCCCAGCCATCTTTATTCTGTTGTCCCCTCTCAGCTGCCTCCCACCTCTCTATTCCCGTTCTTACTGTCATTTCACCCCAGGTGCCATCCGGCTGCAGCCTGAGCCACACAGCTAGTGAGAGAGCTGGAAGACCCTTCTTACTGCTTCCCACCATCTCTACAAATGCCAACCCACTGATGGAGCTCACTCTTTGTCCTAAATAAACACCTGCTTCCAGGACTCCAAGACTGTGCTCTCTGTACACTAGACCATGAGATCTGGAATAAACAGAGGGTGGGCTCAACCAGCATCCCTCCCAAGGCCTGCTGTCCCCAGAACCCTAACTGTTAGGGTGCAGAGACAAGGCACAAGGCAAAGAATTCCAGGCTCCCCTGCAACCATCATTACCGCTGGCTGCTCTGAGTGTGTCCTGGGCAGAGCAGTGCTGTACTCATCCTTGCTCTGACTGAGCACTCCAAATCACAGCTTAGAGCCCACTGTCAGAGCAGCCTAAAGAGGTATTCCATCCAAGAGAAGCACTTAGGCCACAACTCTTCGCCACACTCAGTCATCTGCAGCAGGTCCTACAGCAGTATCCCCAGCAGGGATGGGGAGGGGAGGGTCCTAGAAAGGTGTAAGGGATCCTGTGTATCCTGCGTGTTGCTGACCTAGACAGGAAGGGGCATGGCAATGAGGCTGTAGACCTATTCAAGGCAGGAGCTGGGCAACAGTGCGGTGTTGCTCCCTTGTCAGTAACCTGTGGACCTGGTGCTCACCATTTCACCCTACCATGCGGGGGCCATGGTTATGCTAACCCTATTCAGACTACTGCCCCCACCAGAATGATGCCCAAGCCACTTGGGGGTACATTCTGAAGCCAGGGTAGGGGCAAAGTGAGGGAATATTTTGCACAGAAGTCAGCCTCCTGGGAGAAGACTCATAGCTGGGCCTGTCTGGCCTGAATGTATCCAGTCCCCAAACACAGCACTGACTGACGCTCCAGGTGGCTATGACACACAAGAATCTTTCCTGCCTCTTGCCCTTTGTCAAGGCAGCAGTCAGAATCAGTGCAGTGCTATAGAACTCCAACTTCCCAACCAGAGACACACATTCTACCACTTTCAACTTGGCTGTGGGACAAGGAGATTTCCCATCAATGTCTGCCTCCACCTCAGTCCCCCAAAAACAGGATAAGGCCAAGACCCAAGCCCGTTAGTGAGTGTCAGAAGTCTGGGTTAGACTCCAGGATAAGACCTTTCTTGTGCCACTTGAGTTTCTAACTAGAGATATTTACTGTGCCTGACCCAGAAAGGTTGCAGGCTGAGAGGGACACCTGGAGTCTGCTGGCCATGGCCCCATGAGCTGGCCAAACATGCAGAATCTTCATCCTGCACCCTGGTACGTGTGATCCCCTTAGCCCAAGCAAGGACCTTTCCCATCGTCCCTTGCTCCTGCTGGGACTTTCAGAACACAATTCTCAGGGCACAGTTCCTCCTTTGTGTTTCCTTCCTGAGTGACTGGAGGCATGAATTTCCTATTGCCTCTGAATAAGTTGCCACAAACTCCCAGCTTATAACAGCATATATGTACTTACTTTGGATCTGGAAGCAAAAGTTTTAATCAGTTTCACTGGGTTGAGACAAGTCTGCAGGGCTGTGCTCCCTGGAGTTGGCTGGGAAAGAGTCCACTTCCCCACCTTTTCCAGCTTCTGAGGCTTGACTCCCCTGAACTCCCTTGACTTCCCTGAATTGCTTGACTTGTAGTCTCTTCCTCATTCTTGAAAGATGCAGTGCAGCATCAACACACCCTTGTCCCTCACGGGTCCTCAGTCGGAGGTAAGAACTATAGAGAGCCCTTCCCGGTCCTCATTGTGGCCCAGGAAGTTTACATTTGCAATCCCATGAAAAGTTGTTGGAATTCTAGTGAGTTAATTCCAATCTACCACTTCCAGTGCAACCCCTGGTGAGAATAAAGACACCAAGACATATTTGTAGTTATGCAGAGCCAAGGGATCCTAAGTCGAGCCATGATGATGGCCATTCAGAACAAAGGCCTCCACCCACGGTAGAACCCAGGTGTAGTGGATTGACAACTGGTGGTCAACTTATAACCCCCAGGTGAACTGAGTAAGCATGGCACTGGGTGTGGGAGGCCCACCTGGGGACTGTTGCCAGCAGCATAAGAGGCAAACCTGGAGAAGGAGAAGGAGGCTATTGGAAGTGGAGAAAGACTGTTGGGAGCTGGTGGAAGCTGTAAGGAGTCGTTGGTTGTTTTGGAGGAGCTCATCATGCTGGCTTTCCTGATGAACTTGGCTGTTTTCATCCCCCGAGGAGCTCAGGACCTTGTTGACATGATAATAGCTTCAGTTCACTTTGGGGGAGCTCTGGTCCTCTCTTTGAGCATTGCTTCCTTGCTCCAGAGGGGAAGATGATGTACTGTTCATCTCCTAGAGAAGCTTGCTGCATTGGCTTTCCAGATGGGAACTCAGCCATCTTGATCATCGGAGGAGCTTAGGAGTGTTCTGGACTGAGAACCGAACCTAGGTACCAACCCACAAACACCAAAACGCATGGAGCACCAATTGAGATTTAAGAATGAGCCTTTATTAGCTGGCCAGTGACTGACTGAGAGTCTCCACACAGGGTAGGATCAGATCAGCAGCAAACCAGGGGTGAGAGCAGCTTTTAAGCCAAAAAACCACATCCTGCTTGGCAAGAGAAGTCTTTGTGAAGCAGTCTTCTGAGAAACTATAGAAACTTTAGGAAACTTACAAGAAAGGAATGATACATTTCAGGGAGTTTCAGGGAGTGGCTAGAACGCAGAATGACACAGGTGGAAAGAACAAGAGGGGGAGTAATCAGTAATTTTTCATGTTCTTTGTGAGGCCATGCATGCCCCTTGTGAGGCCTTTACACGGACCTCACTGTTGCTGAGGATGGCTGTAGTACCTTTTGGAGGAGCTCTGGTTCTTCTGAGCATCACTTCCTGGCTCCAGTGCAGATCCCTCAGCCTGCTAGCGCAGATCCTTCATCCCACTGGCACAGACTTCCTAGATTCCACCACTGACCTTTGGTCCCTCCCAGCACAGATCTGTGAAACAGGCCTGTGTGAGACATCGTTATGGGCTCTGGGCCTCCAATTGGATTCATGGGAGGCATTGTTATAGGCTCTAGGCCTTCAGCTGGACTCATTTAGGACATTATCATGGGATCCAGGCCCTCAGCTGGATTCCTGGTCTATAGTGGGTGGACAGATTTCCTGCACTCTCTTGTATACCATTCTTTGGGTGACTACTATAAATAACCTTATAAAATATGTGTCCTATATTCTATTGTTCGCCCCTTGCAAAAATAAGCCCCAAACCAACACACCAGGTTTTATTAATTCATGAAGAAAGGAGTGGTTTCAGGATGAGTGACTGTGAGAATCATGGGAAGTAGGTGAGTGCCATGAGCTGGGCTAGGTAGGAGGCCTGAAATCACCTCTGCAATATGCCGAGAGAAGGATGTGAAGAAAGAATAATCTGCATAACACAATTAGATAGTATCTAATGTTTTGGGATCAGTGGTTCAACTCCAATGTGTAATCTTTCAAGCCCCAGGAAGTCATAGCCTCTATCTCGAGGCTCATCCCAGCCAACGGCAGGGAGCACTGGCTCTTCATCCCACCTCCTCCCAGCTCACACATGGGAGGAGCAGGAGTCCGGGGAACACACCTGCTGTCTTCAAAGACTGCCATCAGCACCTTGGCCAGACCAATGTGCATTGCTTAACGCCAACTGAAGGGATAAATAAAAGTCCTAGCCAGCTCTGTACATATCAGTACATGGAAATAGGGTCAGATTTAGCCAAAATGAAGACGATTGCTCCTCCTTTAAGGAGAGTCACCCAGGTGGTCCTCCACAAACAACAGTCAGCAGACCTGGATGAGACACCTTTTTGTGGTCCCCATTGTCACACCACCTGGGTAAGGGAGGATGCAGGCCTTTTCCAGTGCAAGCCAGGGGCTGCCATTCTAACACACTTGGTGACCCATCACAACTCTGCCTTCCTCTCACCACCTGAAATCTATCCTAAGGCATGACCCCCTCTACCAAGCATGGCCTACCCTCTCAGGCATCCAATGAGAGAACAGGACACTGCTTAAACCATCAGGCCTCCTGGCCACTACAGCTACAGGAGTACCAGGAGGTGAGTCACTGTCCCCTGGGACATGGACCTACAATTCAGCTAACCCCTCCCCAGGATTACTCCTCTGAATGCAAACTAGAAGTGAGCTTGTTGGCTGGCTGACATTGAGCATGCATGCCTTTCCTCACTAGTACATGGGTCAAGATGTGATGGCAGCTGGGCAACCTTATCCTGATGGTTTCTCTGATTATCAGGCATACAAAGCATGTTGCCTGGCTAAAAGACCACCATGTCTACTACAACACCAACAGGAGGGGTACAGAGAGTCCTTTCCTACGGAGACCATGACACACAGTCCTGGAGGCACTTGAAAAGGGCCAGAAAGAGTGGGAGCCTCATATCCTTTCCTTTCTCTTCCCAGTTATGTTCTGCCTCACAGGAACTGTGCCTACTATTAGGTCTAAGGCTGTAGTCTGGGATGATTCCCACCTGTGCACAGGTATAGCAATTGAGATCCCTACGAGAAGCACTGAAGACCAGGGAGGAAAGCTCAGTACCAGGTAAGGGTGATGTGCAGCCTCTGCATGCACTCCAACAGATGTGGATGAGATAGAGGGAGCCCAGGTCAAGGGTCTGTGAAAAGGAGTCTCCCAAGGCCATAGGAGCTCTCAGAGACTGCTTGTCTGGTTTTATTCATGTAAAAGGGAAGCTATAAAGACAAGATGGCATAGAATAATGACCTAGCCTGCACACACATCTTCCAGCCTCTCTAGGGCTGGATTTCCTAGACCTGGGCCTAAGCCTCCTCTGTCTGATCTTCTAGTGTGGAAACCTGGGGATGGTCACACCCAGCTACCCAAAGACAGGTGGAGCTAGGGAAAGGTGAGCAGTGGGTGAATTTCACTTTTGGTGTGAGCAGTACCGTCCACATCCTCTCCTCCAGCCCTGCCCCGACCCCATCCTTTGTCTCTGATGCCTCACCAACCTCCTCCCTGACCCAGTCCAACTCTCACTTAAGGGTCAAGGAAATGGGCACAGCCTCCTTCCCCTAGGCCAGGTGAATAGGCAGAATATTCCATCAGGTGTGGCTTCTGCTGTGGCACAAATGCATGTCTCCACCAAACCTATAAGTTGGGACATAAGACTCAAGGTGATAGTATCTAGAGGTGTGGCTTTTAGGAGGTAATTAATTCAACCCTTGTGAGTAGGCCTAATGCTTATATAAAAGGACTCCAGTAGGGAAATAGTCAGGACATTTTTCTCCTTCCATCTCCTCTCCATGTGAGTACTCCTAGACAGTGCAAACTGTGAGGAACAGGACAGACACCAAGCCTGTTGGTCCCTTATGCATCTCCCAGCCTCCAGAACTGCAAGAAATAATTCTCTATCCATTAGAAATGATGCCATCTGTGATGCTTTTTGTTAGAGCAGCAGAAACAAACTGAGACAGCTGTGCACCGCTCTGTTCAGGACCCCAGTTCTCACACAGAAGAAAGAATGGGGACTCTGTGCAGGAAAACTCCAGACCCCACCAGCCAAAAAAATCATCATTTTGGACTCAATGTGTTACCACCCCCGCTGAATGTCTGACTCACACCTGGCTCTCCCCTCTTAGGATCTCACAGTGTGAACTAAACTTCCACACATGAGCCCTTTGGGGACACGATAGCAGTCACCATGTCTCCTTAATCTTTTCTTGGCTATGGCAGTTCCTCAGTCTTGGCTTTGATCACCTTGATAGTGTGGCATGAGACCTAGCAGGCTGTCCTTGAACTTACTATGTTGGGCTCAAAGGCAGACATTTGTAATCAATGATCAGCCTTTCTCCTTTTTTTCTCCCTCCCGTGAATATGCCCTCCTTTTGTTCCCACTTATCATTTTACCTCTTCAAAGAACTACGGATGTGGCACGGTGAGAGGATCCTGGATTATCCAGATGGGACTTAAATATCATTTCAAGTGTGCCTCTGTGAGGCGGGGGAAAGAAGATTGTACACAGAAAGTGTCTTAGCTCCTGAGACAAAATACCCAACACCCAAAGTCAAAGAAGGGAAAGGTTTATCTAGCTCATAGTTTGTAGAGGTTTCAGCCCATAATTGGCTGGGTCCAAGGCTGAGTGGTATGGCAGAAAGGCAATCATTCGTGGCGGCAGAAGACAGCAAGAGCAACAAGTGGTTAAAAAAAAAAAAGATTCTTTCTGTCCCTTATATAGTATGCAGGCTACCAGTCCTAGGGTGGGTGTAGCACTCACATCCTTAATCCTGGCCAGAATTATGCCAAACCAATCAGCTGAGTGATTTACTAATCACACACCCTTAATTTCAGCATCACACACTCTAGACTCAGCCAATTTCTCTCACTAGCAGTATTGGGCTAGGCCTTACTTAAAACCACTCTGTGGACTTTTATGCCTTCTTTAGGTATTTGTGATACACTTAAGTAACACAGAATAAAGTCTGTACCCTTGGCAAGAAATCACAAATTATATGTTAGCAAAGGCACATTTAATAGCTTTCCTCACACACATGAAAGAAGAGAGAGGCTGACTAAAACTTCTTTTTTTAGGGTCTCTCTTGATCTTTAACAAAAACATACCTCATAATTTCCTACCACTTTGTTTTCAACTCCGTATTTTTTTTCCTACCACTTTGTTTTTAACTACATCTGTACTGTTCTTTTGCTAGTTTGTAAAATGTTGTCTGTCTGTTAATGTTTTCCTCCTTTTATTTTTAAAATAAAAAAAAACATACCTCAAAAATAAAAGGAAAGTACAAATTGACAGGAAAAGGTTGGAATAAAAAAAAAAATCAGCAATAAGAAAATTTTCTTCTCAATGCAGGGGGACAGGTAGTACAGGCTTGACATTCCCCTCCAGAACATAGAGGGGGAATCAGTCCAGACTGTCCCAGTGAAACCTGTCTTCTAAATCTTTTTTTTTTTTTTTTTTTTTTTTTTTCTGTCTTCTAAATCTTAAAAACAGCTGCCAACCTATTGTCTCTTTTAACTGGTGGTTGGAGTCCCATGATTAATTAATTTATATTTCCTGGATGTAAACTAGACTTTATTAAAAACCTATTTTATAGCATTTTATAAATTCACATTTTGGGTTATTATCAAAGTCTACTAGGGGAGCTCTAACAATATTTTTCCACCCTTACAGCCCAGACTGTGTTGTTCTCTTTTTATTTTTTTCTTCTGGCCTCCCCCGGGATGTTTTGGGCCAACCAGGGGAACTTGATGGCAGCTACTCTGCAGCCAACCTCCAAAGCCTTATCTGAAGACTTGTTTTTTGTGCTTGCTCGTTTCCATAGATGTCACATCTGACAAGTTGGCACCACTGTTTTGTTGTCTGAGCACCCTATCAGGATTGCAAAAACTCAACCCCAATAAAAACTTAGAGAGACAAAGCTTTACCTTCCCCGTCAGTGCACCAAAATGTCACATCTGGGGAGGAGTGCACACACGCTGTGCCATGTCACATTATGCCGCTGCTTTGCTGGAACACGCAGTTACCAGGATCCTGCCAATGCTGTAAACCCTCACCTTTAGTAATGAAAGATACAGGCAGAGTTTAAAATCAAAGACAATTTATTTAGAAAAAATATGGAAAAGAAAGAAGATAGATAACTACTCTGGGAGAGTAGAGTAGAGGTCATTAGAAGTAAAATACAGTGGGCTTTTGTCCTTAGCACTCTTTTATTTAGGACTGGGAATTTTTCACATTCCCTGTGTGGGCACCTGGAAGTTGTCAACATCTGACTGGTTCACTGGCTGTCTTTGATCTTACCCTGAGCTATACTTTATCTGGCCATTTGATTTCTTTTTGTTTCTCTCTGATGGATTAGTAGGGGCTGGGCCTCATAGAAAGGTAACTTAGAGTTAGTGATTAAATAAAGGGGATATGTGTGGGTTTTTTTTATTTTAGAAATAAAAGGAGGAAAACATTAACAGACAGACAACATTTTACAAAATAGCAAAAGAACAGTACAGACAGTACGGAGTTACAAACAAAGTGGTAGGGAATTAACAATGCTTGTTGTATTACATACTGATATCTTCAAAGTGATTTCTCATGAAAACAGATATAGACATGCAATGCTGATCAACCAAGGACTCACAGTTTCTTTCAGCAAAGAAATACAAGACAGTAGAACAGCCATGTTAACTATCCTGCATATACATACATACAAAATTTCTCCTTCTTTCATGTGTTTTATATATTAAGTAGGAGTCCTTAGTAGCTGTTGCTTATCTCTTTTGCATTTTATTAGAAGTGCTGGTTACCCTGGGCTTTCATGTTCCTGGCTACATCCGTGTTGCCTGTTAAATTTTATGTTAATTGTGTTACCTGGAGCCTTCTTGGGTCTGGTTTTTCTCTCTCTTTATCTTTGTCTTCTTAATTGTTGAAGTCAAGTATAGAGGCAAAAAGCTGGCTTTAACAAGGTTTATTCGTTCTGTTTTGCTTTTGTTTTGGTGCCAGGAATCTAACTCAGGACCTTGCTTTTGCCAGGCAGGCACTTGTGCCACTGAGCTACATGCCCGGCCCTAGTGAGGTTTTCTTAATTAATTTTTTAAAATAAAGATTAATGAGATCTTAATGTATCTTTTTTTCTGCGTATAACGCTCTGTCCCTATAATATCAACTCCATTCTTTCCAGCAGCCCTGCCCCAAACCCATCCTTTGTCTCCTCTGCTTCTCTAGACTCCCCCCTGAGACTCCCCTGATTGTAGTCCAGCTATCATCTAAAGGCCAAGCCAGGGGACACAGCTTCCTTCCCCTAGGGCCAGGTGAAGGACAGAAAGCTCCATCAGCTTTGGCTGCTGCTGTGGTTTGCATGTGTGTGTCCCCACCAAACCCATAAGTTGGAACCTAAGACCCCCCAAGTGTTAGTATCAAGTGGTGGGGCTTTTAGGGGGTAGTTATAGCAACCCTTGTGAATGGACCAAAAACTTTTATAAAAGGGCTCAAGGAGAGAATCATGTAGACCCTGTCTTAGCTACTTTCTTGTTGCTGGGATGCAATACCTGGCACTCACAACTTAAGAAAAATTTATTTTGGCTCACAGATTGCAGAGGTTTCAGTACATGATCAGTTGCTGCAAGGCAACCATTCCTGTATGATGAGCTGAAGGTCAATTTGCTTCAAACTGCAGGGGAAGGGTATGAGATAAGTATTCAGAAGGCATCTCTGGATCTGAAACAACATGCTGAGTACAGAAAAGGCCAAAACCGGAACGGACATACAGCTGGGAAACAGTGGGTGGGAGTCCATGACTGATGCAGGAATTGCAGTAAAGACTGGAGCCCACAATGGTTAAATGAGACATTCTTCTCCCAGAGTCATCTTGAGAACCATGTCTTTCTCCATAACTTCTCTGAAATTAGCAAACAAATTAATTTGAAGTAGTCTTCAGAAGGAAGAAAATTTTTAGTATTGCAACCTCACAGTGAAAAAAAATCTTCCTATGACATAATTTTCATATTTTCTTAAAAATTCTCTGAAGCCGTTCTCAGTTCACTAAGTTAGAATTCCTTCAGAGAAAACACCTGCAAGATTCTATTTTTCATTGCTAACCTATATGTTCACTAGCCCTGTGTATGTTTTCATGAAAACACATGAACATGTGTATGAATTCACATGTTCATCATACTGCGTTCAAATCCCTTTCAAGTTTAGAAAAGTCCATATTATAAAAGAGATTTTAAAATAAAAAATGAAAACATTACCACACAACAAAGTGTAAAACTTGGTTGAAGTTTAATAAATTACAAATTAGATGGGGTATACTAGGCAGTTAAATACATGTTTTTATTATGAAATGGAAAATACCAAAATGATGTAAGTGACATTGTTCTGGTTTCCACAAATCTCACCAGGAATGGGTGTCCCATCTTGCTGAATAGCAGTGCTCTGAGGGAGCCATGTGGCTGAGTGTCCACAACCTGCCCTCTGCTGGCACCAAATGTACCCAGGACCTAGGAGAGGTGAGAATAGAGCAGATCTTTGGAAGTGACCCTCAAGACTTCTCTCCTTATGCACCTGTGTTTCCTTGAATTTAGAGAAGGCCTAATTCCATGATTCAATGTTCATGGTGATACTTACAAACATGGTGATACACAAAAACAAGTGGAGCAAATAAACATATCTGTGTTGCAAAGTTAACTCACTTAGGTATAAAAATGAAGGAAAATTACTGTTGCATCTGGTATCTGTAAATCCAAGAGATGGAGACACTGATGTACTACAGAAGCATCACACCATCTGTCTCAAAGGTGAGCAAAAACAATAGTAGTCCTGCTTTGCTGATTTTTTTGCTGATTTTTTTATTTTAAAGAGAATATATTTTTTAAAAGATCAATAGCAAAACACAAACAAAACAAAGCAAGGACAGTAAAAATGATACAGGGTTTCAAACCAAATGATAAGAATTGACAGTGGTTGTTATATTGCATATTGTTATCTTCAATGAAGTTGAAAAACCTGATATTATGATATCTTCTAGAAAATGGAGAACCCAAGTCCTCATCCTAACTAAATTAATGGGCATGTGTGCATACACCTTTATCATAATATTTTTCTCAGATTATTTCCAAATCTACACAATTTAATAGACATTAAACTGATACCTAATGGATGCATGTCTATTATTATGTGTTTCCTACAACAAACCATTGAGAAAAGTTAATGATTATTCAATAGGTCACTCATGTATAGCTCTATTTATTTTCTTTAGAAGCCACTTTGAAGATACCAAAGTATAGTACAACAACTATCGATAATCTCCTA
>NW_004955570.1:446985-448011 GCF_000276665.1 Chinchilla lanigera
GACTAATAGGAGTCAATGAAACAGCAGGAGGCAACACAAATGACATAAAAAGAATATTTGCAGAAATAATAGCAGAAAATGCCCCAAGTATGGAAACAGAAACTGACATAGAGAGAGATAAATGAAGCATATAGAATTCCAACTAATCATAACCAAAATAAAACTACACCCAGACATATAATAGTCAAGATCCCAGATCTCCAGTGAAAGAACAGAATATTAAAAGCTGCTAGAGCAAATAAACAGATTACTTATAAAGGAAAGCCTATCAGAATCATGGCAGACTTATCAACACAAACCATCCAATCAAGAAGAGTTTGGAGTGAAGCATTACAGGTCCTGAGACAAAACAGCTTCCAATCAAGACTGATGTACCCTACCAAACTATCCTTAAAATTCAATGGAGAAATAAAATATTTCCATGACAAAGAACAACTGAAGAACTTCATGAGTGCCAAACCATCACTGCAAAGAGTACTAAAAGATATTCTAGACAGAGAAAAAATAATCACAATTTCAAGAACAACAATAGAAAGGAACCATCAAAAAGACCAAGCAATTAAATAGGTAGGAAAAGTAGGAAACCAACACAAATAAATAATATGGCAATGATAAGCGCACACATATCAGTTATAACCATAAATGTAAATGGTCTCAATTCACTAGTCAAAAGAAACAGACTGGAAGAGTGGATTAAGAAACAAAATTCAACAATATACTGTGTACAGGAAACACATTTTATTCAAAAGGAAATCCATAGGCTGAAAACCAAAGGATAGAAAACAATTCTCCATGCAACAGGAACCCAGAAAAAAGAAGGAGTAACTACTATGTTTGCAGACAAATTTCAACCTGACAACAATTAAAAGAGATAAAGAAGGTCACTACATACTTGTTAGGGGACAACTGCAAGAGGAAGAGATAACAATCATAAACATGCATGCACCAAACTATATAAGACAAATCTTACCAGACATGAAAAGCCATATAATTAATAACACTATAGTAATAGGGGACCTCAATACC
>NW_004955570.1:450236-473685 GCF_000276665.1 Chinchilla lanigera
TGCATATACATATATACAAACTTTCTCCTTCTTTCCCTTCTCTTTTCTAAAGGGGGACATATAGAATGGAGAACAGAAAGTATGTATCACTGTGGTTGAGCTCATGACCGGAACCTGACCTGGTCATGCAGCACAAGGAAAACGTGAGGCCAGGGCTACAACATTCCAATCTGTTACCGTGGAAACCAAAAAGGTATATAAGGTAGGAACAAAGGCAGGCCCATGCCCACTTCCCTGATTTGCAAATCAGGGGTGAAGGGTGGCTAGCCTCAAATTAAACTCTGTCTTGTTCTCAGTAGAGTCAGTCTCTTGTGAAATACACCCCAAATTCTGCTGTAACACCTTGTCAGGCATCTCCCTAGTTATCCTGCAAAATCCTAGCATCTCAGGCCTCAGCATTCACCCAAGGTGGTCTTTTCACTTGTCTAGTCTGGAGAAAAAGAAGCTCAAATGAGTTGTACCCTGTATTTTTCCTGGGCATCCTGTCTTAGCTGGTATGCAGGTAGCCTTACAGGAATTTCCATCAATAAACCAAGTGTGATCAGGGGTTAACAAGGGGTACACTAAAATATAAGGAAAGGGCAAGGTTATCAAGTGGATGCGAGACAAACAATTGTATGAAAATGGTATCTCAGAAGGAAACAGAGTAGGTATAAAATGAGAGGCAGGGTCAAAATCAGGACCTAAGGCAATAGTTATCATGGGAGGGGTATAAAGAGTGCATACAACTGTAAGAGACAGGAGCAGATAGAAGACAAGACAGATGTGATTAGGATATGACACTCTGCAGGTTATGTGAGGGGTATAGTGTGAGGAAGAACTAGGGTGTGTTTTTGTAGGATAACACCCAGGTAAGTGACACATGAAGAGAAGGTTTGAGCTTTGGATGGAGACACACAGTAGCCCTTTGTGTTTAAGTGTTGTAAGAGTAGGTCCATACCCTGTCTACAGGATTTATATGTGGGGCCACAGAGAAAGAGATCATCTACATATTGTATTAGGTAGAAACAGACAAGTGAAAGAAGAGAAAATCGTGGGCAAGGGCTTGGCTGAAATAGTGAGGGCTATCTCAGAACCCCTGGGGAAAGATGGTCTACACTAACTGTTGGGATTGACAAGTGTCAGGGTCTATCCAGGTAAGGTGAAGAGAAGCTACAAGGAGGAATGTAAGGGAATAGTAAAGAAGGCATGTTTAAATCTAAGACTGAATAATGAACATTGGAGAGAGAGATGGAAGATAGAAGTATGTATGGGGTAGGCACTACAGGATGTATAGGCAGGACTACCTAGTTGATAGCATGGAGATCTTGTACTAATCTAGTTATAGCATGGAGATCTTGTACTAATCTGCTGTTCACTTTTTTGACAGAGAGGATTGGGTTGTTATGGGGGAATTGGTAGGAACCGAAAGACCATGTTGGAGCAGGCAAGAGATAATCAGTTTTAGTCCTCTCAGGGTTGATCAAGGACAGAGTATTGGAGCTGTGATGGATAGGGGTGATCTGGCTTTAATGGGATGGCAAGAAGTGTTGGATTGAGAGCCAGGGAAGGGGAGGAAGTATCCCAGACCCCTGGGTTTAGATCTGGGGAGGTAATAAGGGCTTTGGGTGAGCCTGGAGACAGAAGAGAGTGGCAAGAAAAACCACATGGACACTGGGAATGGTGAATGGCAGACAATTTGCCTTGGATATCTCACCTGAGGACAGAGGATAGGGCAGGTAGGGGTGAGCAGAAAAGAATGGGAGAAAAACTGCTGGCCTACTAACACCAAATTGGAGGAGTTTTAAAGGGCCTCTAGACTTTGTCATTAATGTCCACAATACTAACTGGGGCCAAGGACATCGGTCCTTGGAAAGAACACAAAGTGGAGTGGCAGACCTCAATGTCTATGAGGAATGGATTGGACTTACCCTCCATTGTAAGTGTTACCTGGAACGTAGCATGTGAGATGCTTCAGGGGGCCTCTGAATCTCCTGGGCAGAGTTAGTGGTCAAGAAGAAGAAGCCAAGAATGTCTGGGGAGGAGCCAGTTGGGGGTCCCTGGGACCTTCAGCATAAGTTATAACTGATTTTAGCTGTAACATTCATGTTTAAAGAAGGAAGCATTGGTAGCAAGACCAATAATCAAGAGATCTATACTATTTTTGAATTTTGGAGAAAGAATGAGAAAGTCTGATCTAAAATCTCTGTGTCTCTGAAACTCACAGGTCAAACATATACTTGTTACCTAACAACACGATCTACAAGGCAGTAAAGGCACATCTATCAGTTTTTACACATGCATGAAAAAAAAGGAAGGCTGAACTGACAGAGGGGTCCTGTGAGTTCTCTAGGATATATTGATCTAATGGGAAGTAAGTCATGTAGGGAGTGGGCATAGAAAAACCAAAGAATTTTTCAGGTAGGTGATGATCTGGGGGTCTTGGTTGCCCACTGAGGTGACTGATATCTATCTAGGCTTTGTTGGACCCAGTGTTATCATTTATCTAACCCCTAGGGGAATATGTAGGCCTGATCCTTTTGTTGTTATCTTGAGGCTTGGCCTCTAACTGATGTGTCTCTGGCCACAGCTGTGATGTGTGTGTTTTTTTCCTTGTCCTGAGTCTCCAAAAGGCCCAGTCCTATCTGATTGTCTATAATATTTTTACGTAATTTAGCTGCCTATAATACTCCCTCCTCTGAAGAGGTATCTCGAACTGCCATGAAGGGGCAGTGACTGTTCTGTCTTCCTCAGGCTGAAGGGGCTGTAGCTGTGACTGGCAGTTAGAGACACTCTAGAAAGTCTATCTAAAAGGCCCTTGATAGAAGTCAGGTGTTTTGGTCTTGGGTTGGTGTACAGCTTTAAGTCTGGAAGAGAGAGGCCAAAGAAACAGTTAAGTATGTAGGGGCCAAACAAGAAAATCAGCAAGACTACTATGAATGTAACCTACAAATGTTTTTACTAGGAAGACCAGTAATAGCCTTCCACAAAGAGGATAAGGACAAGGTCTACAGAGAAAAGTCCAGACCTACAGCTTGACTCTTGACAGAGGCTTAAGAAAGAGCTCTAACAGCATTATCTCAGGTCACTCTGAGATAGAAGATACCTGACGATCACTGAAAGGATTGCCTTTCACCTCACTTGGAGAGTACAGGTGGGAATGACAGATAAGTGATTTCCTGCTGATTACCTGCTCTGGGCTGGTGGGAGCTAGATTCCACTGAGGGACCTTTGGGCACCACCCACGACCTCTACGTTGTCCTTTCAGTTTTCATTAATTCTGCACAATCAGAGATCTGTCTCCGGAAAGGAATCCAGTTTCCTGTCTGATCGACATTCCTTTGGCCATTGGCTTCAGTGGGAAAGGATTCACAGGAAGTACTAGAGGAACCTATCCTCTACTTTGAGAGTGGCAGCTGCCCTAAAGGTGATTACTATTTGGCAGAATACCCACTGCTTGGTTTTAGTGTTCTATAAGGGACAGATAAAAGCCTGAGCTGAATACTGATGAGACTTTAAAGACCCATTTTACAGAATTTTATATCAAAATTCACTAGATGGCACTCTAACATTACTTCTCCTTAGCACTAAGATAAGATTAAAAACCACAGTAGTCACTAATCAAATAGATCAAGCAAGTTCAAAAGTAACATGTATAAAACAGGAATAAGACCTTGTCCACAAAAGTAAAACATCCTTTTAAAGAAACATCATAAGCATTTTAACAAAAGGTTATAAACTAAAGGCTTAAAAGATTTACAAAAGGCACAAGCAGTGGCAAAAAGATCAAGAAATAAAAGCAAAATGGATTTTTAAAAAGAAGTCCTTTTATCTAACAGAGTAGTACTCAGCCATAAAGAAGGATAAACTTGAGAGTTTTATAGGTGAATGGATGCAACTCAAGACCAGACTCATAAGTGAAATAAATCAGTCCCACATGTGTAAACATCCCATTGTCTTCCTAGTGTAACTGAACAAGTAAATAAGATCCAAGATGTACAATAGATACTGTGAATTGGGAAGCAACTGTTCAAAAGAAAAGACAAACTGTGGTGGCGGAAAGGAGAAATGCAAGACAGGAGAAAGAAAAAATATATTTACACACAAGATAGTTAACATGGTTATACAGCCAGTTTCTCTTAGTTCATTGAAAAGAAATGTTTGTACTGATGTTTTTTGGATGGGATTTCATGCCTGTATCTTGTACTCTGAATAACTACTATGAAAATAACATGAAATGTAATAACTATTGTAACTCTCCTACAAATATTTTTTTAAGAGAAAAGAAAACAAAATAACAAAAAAGATAAAAACAAAAAACACAAAAACAATAAAAGTGACACAGAATTTCAAAACAAGGTGATAGGAAATTAACAATGGTTGTTATATTACATATTGTTATCTTCGATGAAGTTGCCCAGATTACCAGATGTAAGAATGCAAGATTGATCAAACAATTAAAGAAAGCCAGGCATGGTGGCACACGCCTGTAATCCTAGCAGTCGGGAGGCTGAGGCAGGAGGATCACTGAGTGTTTGAGATCAGCCTGGGCTACAAAATGAGCTCAAGGCCAGCCTGAACTGCATAGTGAGACCCTGTCTCAAAAAGACCAAACAATTAAAGAGAATAAGAATAATAAAAAAAATTAGAAATGATACAGAGTTTCACTAACCAAGATGGTAGAAATTCCACAATGGTTGTTATGTTGCTTATTGTTGTCTTCAAGTTAGTTGTTCAGATTACCAGATATAAGCGTGCAAATTTGGTCAAAAAAGAGAAAAATTTAAGTATTAACTGTTCCTTTCAATAAACCAATAGACATCACCAGTACAATTATCCCAGCTATCCTTGCACTAACCTGTTTTAAAACTCTGTCTTATTTTTTTCTCTTAAAAATAAAAAAGAAATAAAAGTGAACTCTTATCTCCTGTTAACTATTTCTTATCTCACAAAATGGAAATATCAAAAGTATCATGCTCTGGTCACTGACAGCTATTGTTCAGCGGGAAGGCTGGCCATACAATGTTACAGAAAAAATCAGCCATTTCAGCTTCAGATCAGGAGAGAAGCAGAGAGGTTTGAGATTCTGCAGAAGACAGGCTAGGGGACTGTGGGAGGAATGGAGGATTGAAGGTCTCCACTGGAGCACAGAGAAAGGAGCAGGACAGCAGCCACATATCTCAGTGGATGTCTCCAGTGGGACCCAAAGCCATAAAACATGAACAATTGAGGGGCTGGGGATATTGCTCAGTGGCAAAAATCACCTGCCTGTCAAGCGCAAGGTCATGAGTTCAGTTCCTGGTACTGGAAGAAAAAAAAAAAAAAAAACCATGAGCAATTGAGCAAAGCAAACATCTTTGAGCTTGTTCAGATGCCAAGGGGCACAGCCTTCCCAGAAGTGCTCTTGGAGACCAGCGCTGAAATTTAAAAAGCACGAAAAGCAGGATGAGCCTCTCTCTGACTTTACGGGGGTGAATAAAAGGCAGACAAAGAGGGAGAAAGAGATTGGGGGATTCCCCAATCTGAAACGCCCAGTGAGAGCTGGCACGGCAGAAGTGGCTGGAACTGTAGAGACCAAGTTCAGAGGAGCAGATGCTGCCTGGTGGTCTCAGCTGAGGAGCAGGTTCAGGAAACAGCTTAACTCCCTCTGGAGAGAGAGCTTGTCTCCCTCCCAGGTTTCCGCACCCGATGCAAGGAGTGGCATGAGTGAAAGACCACCAGGCTTATGTAAAGACAACATGCCATGAAATCCACTGTGCCTGGGGGGAGGCAGAAAGAGGGTGAAAAGGCCATGTGTAGAGTATGGAGAGAAACAGAGCCTTTTTACAGGGCATGGACAAAGGGAGTCAAGTTCGGAAATCAGAGAAGGTATCTGGTAAGGAGGTCGGGGGCCTCAGGTGAGGAGATCCGGGCATATATCCATGTTAAAGTTCTCTGGAGCCTCCGTGGTCGAAGCCCTTGGGGGCATCCAGTATAAATGTACAGATGTTTTTGGATGTCTTGTTGCCTGGAAGATTCCATGCTTTGTCTTATCTTGTTTTTTTATGACATCCCGTCTGGTGTTTGCCGAGGGCAACAGCACTGGTGCTGAGCTAGGTTTTCTCTGACAGCAATACTGCTGCTGACACGTACCATACAGGCCGAAGGTAATTCGAGGTCATAGAGAGTAGTGGAGGTTGAGCTCCTAGAGCTAGAAAGCAGGGAGAGGGGGGCTGGGAGAGTGTCAGCATCTGGTGGCCACAGCTTGGCTCAGTTTTATTGTCTGCCTTTTCGTTATCCACCCTGGAGGTGTGAGTAGGGTGCAGTGAATGCTGTTCGGTGTGGGGGTCTGAGGCTGTACCCCACCTACCAGCTCAGGACCCCCTCTATGGCTCTTTCTCTTAGACAATGACCCTGGAGTCTAGGCTGGGCCATAAAATGCAGGTGGGTAGGGACAATGAGGGCCTTTTAATCCCATAGAAAGCCAGGATCCCACTCCAGCATTAAGTGGAGTGCCCATGACAGTCATGGGTGAGCCATCCGGAGGCCTCTGCACAGGGTCTGGAGTCGCTCATGGCCTCCCCAGGATGTTGGAAAGACCCCCCCCCCAGTAAGGAAATGGCCTCCCTCAAAGATAAGTCTGGGATCAACCATCCCAGGGACATTCCTAAGACCTTAGGCTTGAGCCACTGGGCTAGGATGTCCCCGAAAGTGGCCAGAGACAGAGGGTTTGTGTAATTAAACCCTCAAGGAACATACCAAATCCCGGAACCTTGTGAACCAAGGCAACCGGTATACATAGCAGCAGAGTGCAGCTCACCCTGCCCCGGGCATGTGCCTGCCCTCCACGGTCCAGGCAGAAATCCGCTGTCAGACACAACTGCACCCTCAGTTCTCAGCTCTATCGTGCATCCACATTTATTGTTCATTTACCTGGCTCCAGGCCTCTGCCAGCTAGGCTCACAGAAGAGGGCAGTTCCCCCAGGGTTCCTCATGTCCTGTCTGCTCCTGCAAACGGGAGCAAGTGTGTTGGGGGAGGAGAGGCTTAGGGCATCTCATCCTGCTCTAGGGCCTGGCCTGGGGCTCGTGTGAGGGCCAGGATGTGGGCTCAGTGGGCTCCAAGCAGACACTCCATAGGACTGGACACTCTTTGCTTGCTTTTTTCTCTTCTTATCCTCTTGTTTTGTTTTACTTTTGTTTCTCCCTATGTACTTTAGGCTGGTTTGGAACTCACTGTATAACCCAGGCTAACCTCAAAATGCCAGCAATCCTCCCGTCTCAGTATGCACTGCAAGAGTGCTTCGTACACTTTGCCAAGTCTCTGGGCCTCCCAAATGACTACATCTTCTCTGACCGCATGGGCAATGGCCACTTGGCTGAGGGGAAGGGGCTGTGTGGTCTGTCAGGCCGTAATCCAAGTGGATCCCTGAAATTTGACAGGAAGTGGGCTGTCTATATTGTAAAGATGAAAAGTGACTTCATCCAGCCCAGCATACACCTGACTTATCTCAGTGTAACAGCAAAGAATCAGGGACCTTCTTGTCACCATGTTCTGGATGTAGCTCTAAAGGGTCCATCTGTTTATCATTTGCTGGGAAACTTTGTGGAGAAAGTGGCCAGGATAATTCTGGAACATGAATGGTAGTTGCGTGGAAGTTGCAAGATGGTGATAGCTATGCCAGGCTGAGGCCCTACAAGCAAACTACACAGGCAAACCGCGGTATCTTCCTGGGAATGGTAGGACATCAGCATCTCACATTCATCAGCCACTGGGAGAGGAGAGACTCCGTCTCCCGGCCCCGTTAATGGAGGGATGGTGGCTCTGGCCTTGGGGTATAAGTATCCCCAGGGACTCTGGCCCCAAGTGCCATCTCAGACAGTTTAGCCAGCACCTGCCCAGATCACAGTTGTGAACCCAGGACCAAGTCTCCCCAGCTTCACTTCTGTGAGTCACCTAGCTTCCATAACTCGGTCTTCTTCTTCTGAGACACTTCCTCCCTATGTCTTGGACCTGGCTGTCTGAGCCTTCCCCTTAATGGGGCTGGCTCATCCCTAACATGGAAGATGTCTTTTCTTTAAAGTGGACTGGGCTGGGCAAGACCTCCACATAGGCTATTAAGGGCCACGGGCTGAGGAGCTGTCAAGGCCAGCAGGTAAACAGACCCAGGCTTTTGTGCCACAGCAACTGTGAGGCCCAGGCCTTCAGATTTCCCATCCTTAAGCCCTGAATCCAGGGAACCCTCAGATCCTCTTCATTTGGGCCAGGCTGGGCCTGAGGCAACTAAGAGTGGTACAGGGGTCCTGGCACTCAGACCTCAAACACACACACACACACACACACACACACACACGCACACACAGACACTCACAGTGTGATCTTTCTGATGATCTTCTTCTCCCACAGAAGTGTGCATCACTGACTGACTGCAAAGTGAGTGTGGCTGGGCAGAGCTCTGATGGGGGGCCAGGCAGGTCTTGGGGCTTCCTTTCTTCCTTATCTCCCCTGACCTAAATCCTCAGCCACCTTTTCTGTGCTGTGCCCTCCCATCAGGTGCCTCCTGTCCCTGTACGCCCTGTTCTTCCTGTCGCCTCTGCCCAAGGTGCCATCTGGTCACACAACCAGTGGCAATGCCAATGAGAGAGGTAGCAGACCCTTCTTCCATTGCCATCGCTCCAAATGCCATGCCACTGAAGGAGCTTACTCTTTGTGCTGAATAAATACGTGCTGCCAGGACTCCAAGGGTGTGCTCTCTGCACAAGGGGCCATGAGTTTGGGGAAGAACCAAAAATGGCTCAACCAGTATCATCCCCGAGCCCTCCTGTCCCTGGAAACCAGCCTGATTTTAACATTGAAAGATAAGGCACAAGACAAAGAATTCCAGGCTCCCCTGTCGCCATCATCACCACTGGATGTCAGTGTGTCATGGGACGAACAGTGCACTCCAAGTCCCAGCCCTCAGGACAACTCCAGAGAAGCCTAAGAATGGCAGTCCATCCAAGAGAAGCACTTATCAGGCCATACCTTATGCCTACACTCAGCCACCTGCAATAGAGCCTACAGTAGCAGCAGCATCACTTAGGGAGTGGAGGGTAGTAGAGGGATGTAAGCAGCAACCACTCACGGCTCACCAAGACAGGATGCAGCATGGTGAGTGAGGTAGAGGTAGAGGCCTATTCCATGGGCTGCTCTTCCAGGGACCTGTGGACCTGGTGCACAGCATCTGACCCCTCCAGTTGGAGACTGTGCCCGTTCTCACCATATTCAGAGACCTTCCCCCTCAGGATGATGTCCAGGCCACCTAAGGGTACACTTGTGAAGCGAGGGCAGGGCTAGGAGGGTGGGGGTATATGTTGCTAGGAAACCAGGCTCTTGGGAGAAGATTCACATGGCTGGGTCTGAATGACTCCAGCATCCACACTGGCAGCTTTGGCTGCCCCTCCAGCTAGGCACGACACACAGGAATCCCTTCTGCTTCTTCTCCCCTTGTCAAGGAAGCATTCAGAATGGGTGGGGCTCTGAAAGGCCCAAGTCTTTCATGGTGACTTGGGGACAGGGAGTTCAAAAGCAATGACAGCCCCCAGATCTGCCCCCAGGCAGCCGCTAGGCAGGCCTGAGATCCAGGCCCATTGGTGGGTGTCAGAAGTTGGGGCAACTCCAGGAAAATATCAATTTGTTGCTTCTTGGAATTGGAACCATGCCGGGCCCAGAGAGGTTCTGGGCTGAGAGGGGCAATTGTGGGACTGCTCACAGCCCCAGTAGTAACAAGGCAGAATCTTCATCCTGCATCTCATGTCATTTGTATTCCCTTTGGGCAGCAAATCCAACCTCTGACATTGGCCCAAGCAATGCAGTACCATCATCTCACTGGACCTTTCAGGATTGAATCCTCTGGGCACAAAGGGAGTCTTGTATTTCCTGTCTGAGTGGCTGGAGGCATAAGCTTTCTATTGTCAATGAACAAGCAGTCACAACCCACTAGCTTCGAATAGCATATACATATCCTTTTCTGGTTCTGGAGGCCAAAGTTTGAATCAGTGTCACATTGCTGAGACCACAGTCTGCAAGACTCTGCCCCTAGTGGATCCCTGGGGCAAGATCCACTTCCTTGCCTTTGGAGCTGCCTTCCTTTATTCCTTTACCTAAGGCCCCTTCTTCCTTCTTCAAAGACACAGTGTAATATCAAAAAACCTCTGTCTGCGCTAGTCCTCACTTTCAGTTAAGGATGGTCAGCTGACTTGCATGACAGACATTTCTATAAAATCTTTGGGCACAAATAGTGTGGTCCTCATATTTGTTTTACCTGGATGAAAAAGAATAGGGCAGAGCAGCTAAAGTGCAAGCCAAGTCTTGCCCCTATGGCAACATGGGAGCTTTTACAGAGGTGGTTGAACCTAGAGTGTGTGACTGGTTCATGGTGAAATGCTAGGATTAAGGGCGCAGGGATTAAGGCTGGGTGATTACTGGATCAGTCCACTGATTGGACTGGCACCACTCTAATCCTGATAGACTGGATACCACATAAGATACAGAGAGAGGCTTGTCTCCATTCCTGCTTTCTGCCACTATGAACTTTTTCTCCTCTGGGATACCCTTATGCCAAGCCACCCTTCCTTGAACCCAGACAGTTATGGCCTGAAACCTCTATAACCTGTGAACTAAACAACCTTTCTTCCCTTACCTTTGGGTGTTGGGTATTTTGTCTTAGGAATAAAAGGAAAGTAACTAAGACAGTTTGAATCTGTTTCATGGATTCCATTTCTTCCCTATGTTGGGTGTTCATGGTTTCCATCATTTTCCCAAGCTCTTCTTGTTTATCTGTATCTGCTCTATAGTCACTAAGCATGTCTTTGGTTATGGTCACCATCTCCATAGTTATCTGAGAAATTATTTCTGATTTGATTTTTTTTTTCTGGAGGCTTATTCATCTGCTTTGTTACTTCCACTGTTATCACTCCAGAGAGTCCAGGTGGGTGGCTAACAGATTGTTCTGCCTCACTGCCTCCTGGGTTTGCCTTTGGTGAGATGGAAGTGTGGATTTGCATCTTGTTTAAGTGTCTTCTCATTGTCTATTTTTTTAAAATTTAGTTCCTGTGTTGATGCTTGTAAAGTGCCTATGGTAAGGAGATTAATTGCTAGTATTTACAACATTTAGCAAATGACTACTTCTCACAGGTGTCTTCCAGGTATAGCTGGCTTTTGGGTTCTGGGTTTATTGCAAGATCCTACCGCTTCAATTTATTGGGGATGAGAAGTTGCTGCCTACTTGACCCAGCCCCTGGTTCTTTGGCACTGGCTTATAATACTTTTTATGATCCTTAGGCAATCTCCGGCTTGGTATATCAGGAAGAACAGCTGGTGAGAACAATTATGTCAATTTGGCTAAAGTGATACAATCAGCAATAACAATAGCATTAAAGACAAACTGAGGTAACTATTAACTTGCCACCTTTAACCATATGAATTAGATTTGTGGTTATATAACAAAATTTAAAATAAAACAGAAAATTATATGCAATAAATAAGCCCTCTATATTGCAATTTTATCCTCAGGAGGAAAATAGAGAAACAGAAGAAGAGGAAGAGAGACTGGAGGACAAAGGAAGATCATGCAAACTCAGGGAAACTGTTGCAGAAGACAGGAGGAAAAGAGAGAAGGAAGAAATAAGAACAAGAACAGAACAGAGCAACAATAATCAAAACAACTAGAAACCATGTTCATACATAAAAATACAAACAAGAAAAGAGAGAAAGAAAAGAAGAAAAAAGTCCACTTCAATGTGTATCTCTGTTTTCACTAGTAGACAATGTGGGCAGCAGAGTCCAAAACTGAGTTGATTAATACCAGCAAGCCAGCTGTAGCTTTATGACAGGATGGTGGATAATCCCAGCAAGTCTGCACCTTTAGTTCCACTGAAGTTCAGGCTCGTCTCTAGCCATGAGGCAGGAACCAGACCTGTTCAGCCTGCACCAGTCTATACACCTCCTGCTGATTCAAACTCAGGTCCCTGACCTGCTAACCTGAACTCAGTTCTCTGACAGCTGCTAGCTGGAGCCAGAAGTTGCTCTGAGTTCTGAGCTCAGTTGGAGCCTCACCAAAATGGCTCCCAGCCAATCTCCCTCTCCTGGAGGATGTCTGTACCCAAATAACTCACCAGCCACTAAAGTCTGCTGCATCCACTGCTCTGTTTCACAGATGTGTTTCTCCATAGAGCCCTCCGGGCCTGCCACCACGCATCTATAGATTCAAGACACCACTCCCACACAGTGAGTTTGGGCTCAAGGAGAAAGCACCACCTGCCACCTCCTTCTTCACTGAAGTGTGTCTCTTCATTCTCCCAGTGTGCTTCTGTTATGGTCTGTATCTGGATGTCCCCCTCAAAGCTTCATGCAGTCGTGGGGTGGGCTTCTAGAGTTTATGACTGATTCATGGTCCAGTGTTGGAATTATGGACATGAATACTATACCCGCCCTGGGGCAGATAGTTTGCATACAGTGTAAGGGAGAGAAAGAGGCTGCTTGCCACTGCTCCTCCATTTTGCTCTTGTTGCTTTTGCTGTTTTCCACCACTGTGAATAGTTGCTGTGTGTCATGCGCCACTATGTCTTGGAGCCAGCCAAGTATGGACTGAAACCTCCACAAACTGTAAGCTGAATAAACCTTTCCTTCCTCAATTCTGGATGTCAGGTATTTTGTTTCAGCAATGAGAGAAAAGTAACCAAGACAGTTTCTATTCTCATTTCAGATTCTTCTTGGGTCCTGGGGACACTCCTCCCTCCTTCTTCTCCCCCTCATGTTGTTATATTCCAGCATCTGAACACCAAATCTCAGAGGGGCACTTTCTGTGCTGCTCACCACTCCCCCATCTTCCCAGAAACTTCCATCCCTCTTGTCCTTCTATGATTTGAATAAATTATGAAATTGATTTGGAAATATTTTATCCTGGATTATCCAGCTGGGACCTAAATATTATCTCAAGTGTGTTTCTGTGAGGCAGGGGGAGGGTGATTAAGAACAGAAGAGAAACCTATGAGAAGACTGAGGCAGAGACAACAGTGATGGAGCTACAAGCCCAGGAAGCTGGAGGAGTCAAGGTCCATCCTTGGAGCCTGCAAAGTTATGAAATCCCTGCCCACAACTTGACTTCACAACACAATGAATTTCAGATTTTGACCATCTGACCTTTAGAAGGTGTGGTTTTGAGCCATCAGTGTGTAGCAATTTGTTGTAGTAACCAGTGATCCAGATTGCAGAGGATATTGACAGTGGGAAGTGCACTGTTAGGAAAGCTGCCCTGAGAGGCCAAGGGTATGGCTGCATGGGGACCTGTGCATGTGTGGAGTAACTGGCCTAAGACAGGGGACAGTAGAGAGTGTAAAGGAAGGGAACACTGCAATACAGGAGGAGGTAACATGGAGCAAGTGTGATCTAGCAATATCAGAAGAAGGTGGCCCAAGATAGGAGGGCACCCAGGCTTACAGGTAGAGACTGGGGAGCCATGACCCCCCCCAGTCCTGGAAGACCCAAGTCAAGCTCCTAGGGAGGCAGCACTGACCCTGAACAGGCCAGTACCCAACTTAAGGACTCTGAACCCAGAGGGAGGCACCTAGTCCTGTGCTCCTTGACATCGGTCCTGTTTACTGATCACAGCATTACAGAGCAGGCCGCTCATGAAAGGTGATTATGAGAGTCATGAGAAGGGAGCACCAGTGAATGTGCCTCCAACCCAAAGTCTGAGCCCCCAAGTCCTATCCCCAGAAGCTCACACTTCCCTCCAGACCTCTGACCTGACCTTCTGAGAATGGAACTCCAGAGGGACTGCAGCCTGGCCAGGGCCAAGGTCTCTGCAGGTTCTTTGCTGGTCTCTCTGTTCTCATGGTTGCTCTCCTCTGCTTCTTGCCCACCTCCCTACCTTTTACTTCATCCCAGCTGGCTCAGGTGGATCATGGTTCTTGTGTTCTTTATGATGGGACTGGACATTCTTCATGGTGAGACTGGACATTCTGGACATTCCAGAAGCCTTATGTGCTAGGCTTCTGGAAACCAGACCAGAATTCATACTGGATTCCTGAGATGTAACAACTGAATCACCAGAAAACCTTTCCCTATCCTTCGGCAGATTAGACCTGGCTGGGCCTATCCTGTCTCCAGGAAGATTGACCTTCAGAGTCTCCCCTCAGGAAGCCAACTATGTACCCAGTCTGGAGCAGATAGAGTTCTCCTGTCTCTGGCCACAGAAAACCCAGGAGTGGGCCTGATCCAGCTATGATCCTGCTGCTAACTAAATCTGGGGCAGGATTCAGTGAGCACAGCACTGGATTCTCTGAGCAGGAGCTTCATGAGGGCTCCTGAGGAGGAGTCTGCAGTTCCTTGGAGACAGTATGGGAGCTGGTAGGGTGACCCTTCAGGGCCAGCTCAAGGCCCATAGTGAAAACCATCAGAGAGGCCCTGAAAAGACAGGCAAATGTCTAGCATGCCAGTGAATGGTGTCATACATGTAGTATGAACCATTCTAAGAGATGCAGTTCTAGGCAGTGTAGACCTTTCAGTGCCTTCTCTGGCCAGGGACCCAATGTGAAAGGATTTGGTACAGACTGGAGGCTCCAATATCCTGTCTACCGAGGGTCTTTAGTGTTGGCCCAGGTCTCACCAGGAAAACACACGAGTCCTGCTAGTGCTGAGTCTCACAGCTGCTGTGTAGAGTGGAGCCCCTCCACATAACTCTGCTCATCCTTAAAGGGTATGAACAGTACCTTTCCCTTGAACTCAGCCTGCAGGGTGCCTCCCTTCCTAAGGCAGGACATAACCAGCACCCCAGTGAGTCTCTGCCCCTCCAGCACCAGCTGCAGTTGGCAAGGATAGGTCACAGCTTGCACTGGCTGTGCCCCAGCCATAACCATGACTGTCTAGGGCACATGAGACATGCCTTGAGACTCAACACCTCTGGAGTCAAATCTCTCACCAGGCCAATTTTCTGTCAGTCCCCAACTCTCAGGCTGGACCAGGATAGAAGGTAGGAGGCATCCAGGTGAAAGAGGGTAACGACATGTCATGAGGTATCAGCAAAGGCAAAGACCAACACAGAGATGAGAATAGGGAGTATAGAAGAGGCCAGTGGGTCCAAGACAGGCCTGGCATCAGTGCATAGCAAATGAGCCCTGCACAGATCTCTGCCCTACCTTTCTCTCCTCTGCCCACTTCCCTTCCTGGTAAGGTGATCTGGGAAGCTCCCCTCAATGGCAACTGGTGTCCCTAAGCAAGGTTGTCAGTGAGTTTTCTTTTCTTTCTTTCTTTTGGGGTTTAAACTCAGGGTTTTCACACAGAGATCCATCCTCACACTTTTTTATTCAGACAGCATTTTATTAAAACAAATATTAAGGCCAAAAGTGCATAAATTTTTCAAGCAAAAATTCCATGGAACTTCTAAAGTATAGAATAATTTAAATAAAAAATACAACTTTTTAAACTCCTAGACTTCCCCCCTAGTTCTAAAGAAGTTTGAGTAATGCACTACTGAGTTCCTATAATATAATGTACATCTTTTTAAAAATCTAGTTTAGTCATTCATATAAATATTAAGTGTTCCCCACTTTAACTATAGATTGAACTTCTTTAGAATCATAAGGCCTGGTATTTTACATTGGTTCTTTTTTGTTTTTTCGTTTTTTCGTTTTTTCTCCGGTACCGGGAACCAAACTCACGACCTTGCACTTGCCAGGCAGGCGCTTTTGCCGCTGAGCTAAATCCCCAGCCCCTTACATTGGTTCTTGCCTGCTGTTCAACATACAAAGTCAGAAGAACCAGAACTAGATGCACAAATCTAGCTAATGGCTCTCAACCTTAGTAGAGTAGAACCAGCAAGACAAACCCAAGCCTCTTTCAAAAAGAGGTTATGAAGATCTACATTCTATGTACATTTTCATTCTTTCAGTCTTGATGGTATAGGAGGTTAAAAACATGTACTATAGTACAGAGATGAAAACTGTTACTCTGCACAATGAAAAAAAAATATTTTCTTTACAAGAGAAGTATGGGAGGATCTCATCACCTCTCAGACTTAAAATATTCACCTTTTTTCCCTTGCTTTGAAATAAACTGACTACACTTTAAAGGAGATATTTAAACAATAATCTTAATCAAATCCCAACAATTCCCTCTTAAGAGGACTTTACACATTATATACACATCAAATACAAACCACATAACAAAAACTCTTCAGCGTTTTGTCTAGAAATACATAAAACTGGGCCTGTATCACCTCCCCTCTTCACTAGTAAGAGACCCGTCCTGGTGGCTTCTTGAAAGTAAATTTTAGTGAGCACGTTGATAGTCACAATGACAGACTGAAGACCTCATGCAGAGGTGAGGGCCAGGAGGAAGAGATGGGCGGCGCCCTGGGGTGGAAGCTCTGCCTCTGTCCTTCATGTGACCAGCTGTGATGGTACTAAGGCACCCACTCCTGTTTCTATATGGGGGTACAAGGGCTCAGAGGAATACTCCACTCAGGCCATCAGACATCGAGATGACACAAAAGTGAGATGACACAAAAATAAGGCACAACACTGCCCTTCTAAAAGCATGTCTGAAGTGGTAACTAGGAGAAAACTGTTTTCTTAAGAACAGGAAACTTGTTGGCAATGGTTCATAGCTATACTACTTGGGTAAGATATCATTTACCTTCAAACTGGCAAACAGAAGTCTTTTTCTAAAAAGTATCAAAACCAGGCATGGTGACCCATAAATGTACTTCTAGCGCTTCTGAAGGCTGAGGAAGGAGGATTACTGGGAGTTCCAGGCCTGCCTGGGCTACAGAGTTCTAGGCCTATATAATGAGATGTTAGCTCAAATAAAAAACCCTGTTGAGATTAGGCAGAGGCAATTTCCCTTATCAGCTACCCATTTCCACGTCACTAAACCTGCAGCACCTCTGGCTGCAAGCCCAGGATTCTACATTATGAAATCAGCTAGACCTATATCCTGAGCCGGGGGTCAGCGCACCTCAATCTACAGGCAGGATATGTAAGAAAGATGTCAGCTGGCACCATTAGATCTGAAATAGCTGGGCTAAAGGCTGAAAATATCAAAGGCAGAACTGACCTACATCTGGGAAACAGCGGGTGGGAGCCATGGCTGGGGTAGGACCAGAAGTGAAGAATGGTGCTCACCCTGGTTAAAGGAGGCACGTTCTTCTCCCAGGAAGCATGTCCCAAAGCAATGCCATCTTGAGAACCATGCCTTTCTCCATAGCCTCTCTGAAATGAGCAAATTCAGAAAGTGGGCTTTAGAATGTAGGAAACTATTCATTTTGTGGCTTCTTAATGAAAAAATTGTTAATTCAAGGGTTTCAGCAACTGACAATTTTCATGTTTGCTCAATGAAAATTTTCTGAAGGCATTCTCAATTCACAAAGATCAAGTTTCTTCAGAGAATAGACATACAAATTCTACTTTTCACTGCTATTCTAAATGTCCACTAGCTCTGTGATTGTTGTTATGAAAGCAGCAAAACATCCATATTTCCATCAAACTACATTCAATTGTCTTTTAAATTTACAACAGTCTTTTTTTTTTTTTTTTTTTTGATACTGGGAATTGAACTCAGGACCTTGCACTTGCCAGGCAGTTGCTGTGTATATTTTAAAACAGATACTTAAATTAAAATTTCATGCCAGGTATGGTGGCATATGCCTGCAATCCCAGCACTCGGGAGGCTGAGTCAAGAGGATCATCACTAGTTTGAGACCAGCCTGACCGACAAAGTGAACTCAAGACCAGCCTGAGCTACAAAGCTAGACCCTGCCTCAAAAAGAAAAAAAAGGAAGAAAAAAGAAAAGAAAATTTCAAATCATACATTATAAAATAGCAAAGTAAGGTACAAAATATGGCTTAAATTTAGTAAATTACAAATTAGTCATGATGTGCTTTGCAGTCAATATATGTTTTTATTATGAGACAGAAAATACCAAGATGATGTGAATGATACAGCTCCACCTTCCACAAGGCTCAGCAGGAATGGGTGTCCCACCTTCCTCGTTAAGAGTTACTGGGTGAGCCATGGAGCTGGGCATCCAAAACCTACCCCATCCCAGCACCACATGCACCTATGACCTGAGGGAGGGGGCAAAGGTAGAGCAGACCTTTGCAAGTGACACTCAAGATTTCTCTCTTGTGTTCTCCTGAGCTTACAGAACTAACTCCACAATTTAAAGTGCATGATTATATTTATAAGACCAAAAACAAAAGGTAAAATAAAATCAAACACATTTATATTCCAAGTATAAATTGTCCAAGTCTAAAAGTGAGAGTATCGTTGCATTCACTATCTGTAAACCTAAAAGGCAGAGACACTGATCAACTACACTTCAGAATCATATCATCATTCCCAAAGATGGGGGAAAATAATAGCAAGCCTGCTCGTAATTTTTTTTTCAAAACCTGGTATTGTCATAGTTCCCAGAGAAAAGAGAGAGAAAATCCAAACTTATATATCTGCCACCATCAGCAAACAGGCATCTGTGCATACATCATTATCCTAATGTTTTCTCAGATTATGCCCAAATCCAGGCAATTTAATGGACATAAACAGATATTTGAAACTCACCTTTAATGGGGTTGCAAGAACCCTCTGACTGCCTGAATTCTTCATTTTAATACATGGATTTCCAAAACAACACAATGAGAACTTATTATGCTGTGTCTAAGCCAAGTTCTCTCAGTCTTGAGGAAAGACAGTCTTTCACCTTAAACTTCGTTTCATTCATACAGGGTCAAATCACAGTATCTTTTCATAAGTGCACATTTTCCTGCTATTTCTGATCTGCTCACAATTTCATCTGAATCCACAGACACAGGCAGAGCTTCCTCTGTGAATGAAGGTGACTCATTTTCTTGAAGCCCTTCAAATCTTCATCAAAATTAGCAGTAGTAGGTTTAGCGACCCCACTGAGAACTGATTTTGAGGTTCTTAATTTTATTCCTTCAATTAAAGTTTCAGATGTGACCATGAATTCATTGACATCATCTACTAAGGGCATGAGGGTCAGTTTCTCATTATTTGGAGATGAACTCCACAAAAACATGATCACAATAAAGATAAGTGAAAAAGGGAGCTCCTAAATGCATCATCCACCCAGAGCTCCATCCAGCCTGACTGGCATTTTGCAATTCTGAATGTCTTATTGGTCCTCACCACAAACACCAGAGAACCCTGCACAATAGAGATGAGAGAATCTGAAAAGTTCCTGGAAAATGAAAATTTGCCTGTGTTGTTTCTAGCCTTATAGTTTTCTTAGTTTGTGCCAAACTTAGCAAAATCCACCCGCACAAGCCAGAGTTGAGAGAGAAAGAAGGAAGCTACCTGGGAAGGCTAAGATCAGAATCACTGGCCCCAGTGACTCTCATCACACTTTCAGTAGCCCCAAAGATAAAGTAAAGCTGTCCCAGTCCAATCACCCAGGGCATGACTGTCCCTAACGGAGGCTTCACAATGCCACGGTAACCCAAGCTCAGGATGATCACAAGGAGACAGGCCAATGGGCATCCGGCTCAGATATCAATTGTGAGAATCAGCAGACCTTGGGTCGAGAGTCCAATGCTGGTGATGTTTTGGTATTCATTACACCAAACTGCTTTCTCAGAATTTCCTAGGAAAATAACAGCTGCGATTCAGAACTGTGTTCTTCATATACCTTTTCAATAACAAGCAGATCACACAAGCCAGAGTACACCGTATAATACACAAACACTACGCATCACCGTTCAAAATGTAGGAAGAACAGCCAAATCATGAGCGGCCATTCTAATAGATCTCCATGAGGCCTTCTTCATGAAAGGAGAAGCATTCATTAAAATTCCAGCTGCCATGTGTTTTTCCCATTATATATTTTTTTAATTTTTAAAAAAATAATTCTTCGGTTTTAATTTTTTATGTAAGAACGTAGTGCTATTTTACTGTTGCTTGATTTTTTAGTCTTTATTAGCACATTTGCAATGCATAATGATTATGCACCTCATGTGGAGTCAGTACACACTGTCTGTGTAACACATGTTCATTCCATTTTTTTAATCCCCTTGCACTCTCTGCCCTCAGTCCTCCCTCCCTCATGGTCCCATTTCCTTTTACAAAATACCTATCCCTGTTTCCTGTGATCTACTTCTTATTTTGGCCTTGATTTTTATTTTGTGTTTCTCATATATGAGATATTTAATCTTGTGTGTCTGATTATGTCAGTTAACTAGGGAGCTCACAGAGATGGAAACATTATGGACAGTTAACATTATGGACACCAGGTATATCCCTTTTCCTACAAATGACTCAAGTGCCTCATACTTTATGGTAGAGTAGTATTCCATCTTATATAAACACCACATTCTTATTATCTATACATGTGTTGATAGAAATATGGGCTCCTTGCAAAATTTAGCTATAAAAAGAATTTAGCTACTATGAATTGTGCTGCTATATGTACAGTATGCATGCGTCACTGGAAATTGATGTATTTAAAACTTTCAAGGAAGATACCTAGAAAGAGAATAGCTGGGTCAGATGGAATTTCTATTTTTATTTTTTAAGGACTCTCCATATTGATATCATTAGTGTTTGTACTAGTTTACATCCCTCTCAGCAATGTAGAAGGGTTCTTTCCACCCCCTCCCAAGCCTCATCAGCATCTGTTATTGTCTGATGTCTTGATAGCCATTCTTTCTGGAGCAAGATGAAATCTTAGCACTGCTTTAATAAAAACAACGAAGAGGTGAAACCTCTCCTTTCTAACTACCACATCCACCGATCCTTCTTGGTTGGAAATATTCTACTTGTTACTTCTTTATTATTCAATGAAAGAAGCTCCTTCATTGTAAATCAGTGTTGCAATCTAAGTCTTCATTTTCTATTGTCCAACACTGTGTTTATTGAAATAACCACAAATATCTGCATGAATTGGAGTCCATGTTTTGGGGACATCTCCTACCCAAGTAAAATCCTATGTTCTGAATTATTTCCGCACTTCTTTTATCCCACTGAGAACACGCATTGTGACAGGTTCCGCACATCAAATGCCCCTCTATAGTAGACTTCACAGGCTAGGAGCAACTGAGTGACCGAATGATAAAGTTTTCCAAAACATTAAAGGTCCCCATTTGCTTTCCAAATTGATGCTGAAACAATGGGCTGGGTAGTCTTGCTCCTGGGACTGCACTGCCGATAAAAGGCCATTTGAAAACTTGTTTTATTTTTTATTTTGAGACAGGGGCTTGTCAAATTGTCCAGAATGGGTCAAACTTGAAACGGTGCAACCCCTTTGGAAATCAATGTGGAGATTCCTCAAAAAATTAGGATTAGAGGTCCCACTTAACCCAGCTATTCTCCTTCTGAGTATTCTCCCAGAAGAATTAAAAACATCATACCACAGCAGTATAGGTGCACTCATGTTTACAGCAGCACAATTTGTCATAGCTAAATCTTGGAAACCCAAATGCCCAGCAACTGAGAAGTGGATAAGAAAAATGTGGTATTTTTACACAGTGGAGTATTACTTAGCTATAAAGAAAGATAAATTCGAGGCTTTTATAGGTAAACGGATGCAACTTGAGACCATACTCATAAGTGAACACCATATTGTCTCCCTACTGTAAGAACCTGAAAGTGTAAATAAAATCTGAAAGGTACAATAGATATTATGAAAGGGAAAGAAATTGCTCAATAAGAAAGAACTGGGATGAGAAAAAGGAGAAAAAAAAAAAGGAAAGGAAAAATATATGTATACATACACAAGCTAGCTAAGATAATCGCACTACTAATTTGTATTGGTTTATTGAAAGGAACAGACAATGTTTAACTGTTGATCAGTCGTGCACACCTTTATCTGGTAATGTAAGCAACTGCTCTGAAGATAACAGTAAGTAATACAACAACCATTGTTGATTTCCTATCATCTCGTTTTAAAATTCTGTATCATTTCTATAGTTTTTATGTTGTTTTGTTTTGGTCTTGGTTTTTGTGATTTTGTTTTTGTTCTTTTCTCTTTAAAATAAAAAAGAAAGTAGTGGAGGTGGAGGCCTAGGGCGAGGAGAGCAGAGGGAGAGGGGGCTGGGAGGGTGGAGGCTCTGGTGGCCACAGCTTTGCTCAAATCACCTCCTGCCTTTTCGTTATCCAGTCCCGGGGGATGAGGAACAGGACAGCGAGGTCTGTCTGCTGTTGGGGCTGAGGCTATAACCTACCCACCAGATCAGGACCACCTCTTCAGATCCTTTTCTTAGACCTTGCCATCCCTAGAGCCTGGGCTGTGACCCAAGAAATAGATTGGCAGAGCCAATAAGGACCATTTTAGTCCCATACAGAGCCAGGATCCCAGCCCACCCTCCGATCTGGAGTTCGTGATAGTCACAGCTTTCATGAATGAGCCATCTTGAAGGACACGGCACAGGATCTGGGGTCCATTCCTGAATCTCCAGAGACAGGCGAAGCCCCCAGGGAGAAAACGGCCTACCTCTGTGACAAGTCTGGAGTCCGCCCTCTCAGGAGAGGCCTATGACCTCAGGCTTGAGTTATTTGGCCCCTTGGCTCAAGGACATGGGCAGAGACAGCTGGCTGGTCTGAACAGCCTCTCAAGGATGAGGCCAAATCTTGGCATCCCATGACCCAAGGCAACTGGTGTGCGTAGCAGAGTGCAGCCCGCCCTGCCCGGGCAGTTGCAAGCCCTGTATGGCTGCCCTGCCAGGGCTCTACGGCGAGCTGTGACAGCTTTCGGCTCTGTCAAGCAGCCACATCTGGACCTGTGTATCTGGATTGAGATCTCTGCCTGCTGGGCTCACAGGAACAGGCCAAGTCCCTGAGGGTTCCTGCTGTCTTTTCTGCTCTTGAATGGGGCAAGGGATGAGGGAAGACAGGAGCTCAAGGCCCCTCAGCCTGTTCTGGGGCTTGATCTGGGGCTCCTAGGAGAACCAGGATCTGGGTTCAGTGAACTCATAGCAGACCTTTGTCCTTCCTCGTCCACAGTGTCCACTATCAGTTGCTCCGCTGTTCTCTGCCCTTTACAAGAACCAAAATCATTGCATGACCCATAGGATGGAGCACTTCTCTCTGCTTTTCTTCTTTTTCTATTTTCTTTTTCTTTTTGGTTTCTTGAGAAAAGGTCTCCCTCTGTAGTTTAGGCTACTGCTGTACTTACAGTATACCCTAAGTCTAGCCTTAAAAAAAGGTGGTCCTCCTGCCTCGGCCTC
This sequence comes from Chinchilla lanigera, assembly GCF_000276665.1. Classification (NCBI taxonomy): domain Eukaryota; kingdom Metazoa; phylum Chordata; class Mammalia; order Rodentia; family Chinchillidae; genus Chinchilla; species Chinchilla lanigera. Next base: position 473,412 of record NW_004955570.1, read on the forward strand.
CTGACTGCTAGAGTTGTAGGCATGCGCCACCATACCTTGCATATTCTTTGCTTTATGTGAGTATAGGGAAGGGATCTTGTCACGTATACTCATTCTCTGGGCTCACAGAGACGGCAAGCTATCCAAAGTAGAGCTGCTGACCTACAGATAGCACCAATCAGATGAAAGAAAGAAGCAGAGTGAGGGGGCTGGGGATTTAGCTCAGCGGCAAAAGCGCCTGCCTGGCAAGCGCAAGGTCGTGAGTTCGGTTCCTGGTACCGGAGAAAAACCAAAA
>NW_004955570.1:473793-481554 GCF_000276665.1 Chinchilla lanigera
CCTCCCTCTCCTTTTCCCTCTCCCTCTCCCTCTCCCTCTCCCTCTTCTCTCTCTTCCACATTCCTGACCAGGGAGTAAAGAAGGAGATATCTTGCCACATGTTTCTGAGGAAGCTGCCAATATTGTCTCACCCTTCCTGGATTGAACAAAGGATGGATCAGCCCACCTAGGGGTGGGGAGTCAGGTGACTCATAAATAGTTCCCCTTGGTGGCCATCTCAGTCTTTTTCTTCTTCTCTCCCTACATCTGCCAGCCCAGCAGCTGCCCTGAAGCCATGGCCCCGGGTGTTCTGTGGCTGGGCCTCACCCTGCTGATGATGCTACAAACCCAAGGCCAGGACTTTCCTCTGGGCATAAACGTGGGCCCACCATTGAGCAAGGTCCCCCTACAGAAACGCTTCAAGGATGACCAGGTAAGAGCTCTGGAAGAGCAGCTTCAGGGAGGGCCCAGGGGACAGGGGCAGCAGGAGCAGACGGTGGGGAGAAGGAAAGGGACTGAGAGGCAGCATTGAGTGGGAGAAAAAGGACACAGGAAGACCAGGTCCAGAGCGCACCAAGTGGGCACATCTTCGGCCCCTGCATACAGAAGAGAGAACTGGCCTCCAGAAGGCACACCAGCCACTTACTCAGGACCACCCATCCTCGACAGCCCAGGGCTGACTCCTCACCCAGGGTGCCTCCTGGTCCTGGAGGACCTCAGCCCCTGCCAGCCTCTCAAGGTAGCCCCACCCACTGGCCCTGCTGGGCAGAGGTAACCACAAGGACAGCATTGGAGGGGTAGCTCTGGCCCATCCTTGGGCTATGCCTATCATCAGCCCCTTCCAGTTCCAGGGGAAGTGGTATACCCTAGGTTGGGCAGAGAATAGTGTTTGGAATGAAAGCCAAAGCCAACCAACCTTGCACAGCACCACCTATGAGCTGAAAGATGACCACAGCTACAATGTCACCTCCACCTGGCTCAGGTAAAGCCACTGTCACCTGTGGGTATGACAGGCAGACTGATGTCACAGCCAAGGGGTGAACAAACCAAGGGATATTGCTATTCATCCAACCACTCTGCAAATATCAATCTCCCTTCTTCTCTCTCGCCTTCCCTTCCACCAACATCCCATGGCCAACTGCAGCACAAACAAACACAGTCAGTAGAAAACAAAAACAGAGTAAGGTGTCCCAGAGGGCAGGGGCACTATAACCAGCAAGGGACCAAACTCAAAGCTTCTATCTATGGTTTGTAGCAAAGTGACCTTAAAGGAGACAGCCTGCCTCCTAACACTAAGAGCCTCAGCTCCAGAGACAAAGGCAGGAGCATCACAAGTTTTGACCCACCCTGGGCAATTTAGGGAGACACTGTCTCAAGACAAAAAATTAAAAATGGGCCGTGGACATAGTTCAGTGCTGTGGCCCTGACTTCAATCCCCAGCACCATCATTGGAACCACCATAAAAAACGAGACACAGGCGACATCAGGGGCTGCTGGGCTTTGATTCAAAAGCCTCATATTAGGAGGCAACAAAGCAGCCAGGAATCAGCATGGTGACTGGAGCAGGGGATGATGAGCAGCAGGAAAGAGAGCGCTCCCAGCCCAGACTCTGGGGCATCTCACCCCAAACCAGGGCTGTGCCTGGGGCTCCTAGAGGGCCAGGATGTGGCCACAGCTGCTGCAGGGGCAGTGGAAAGAACCCGCAAGGTAAGGCCAGGCAGTCCCAGGCAGGAGGTGACACAGGTGGGGCAGATGACTCAGAGGGACAAGCCCGGCTCAACCTCCTGCACTGAGTTCTGCCTCTGGCCACTGGGTAGACTGCAACTGGAGCATCTGAGGATTGAGGGGCACAAGGAAGGTAGATTCGGGGGTCTTGGCTGTGGGGTGAAGGGTGACAAGGCTTAAGGGCAAGGTCAGGTGTGGCCCAAGGGCTGGGCAAAGCTTGGCATGGAGCACACTGGAGGCTTAGAGGAAACAGCCAGGAGAGAGGGAAAGGGTCAGCAAGATAAAGGCAGCGTCAGTGCCTGCGGTCTGTGTGGGACGGGCTACCCCAGGGAGGCAGCAATGCAGACAGTGAGTTTTGGCGTGGATTGAGTGGCCCACACAGCAGAACAGGCAGAAGCTCAGAGGGGAAGGACCAGGGTCATGGAGAGAACCATGCAGGCCTCTTCAGTAGAGGGGACAGGAACTCATGAGCCGGGTTGCACTGGGGCCTCAAAATTTTGTTGCAGTCCTGACCCCAATTTACCCCTGTGTCACGTCCCTGCTTACCCCAACAACTTCCCCTGCCATAGTTCCACGGTCTGTGAACACCGGATCAGAACATTTGTCCTACGTGACCACGATCGGCCCGGCCAGTACACTGTAGCCAATATAAAACGTGAGTCCTGAGTGAAAGGAGTTCTGAGGTTGGGATCTGGGGGACACAAACTCCCAAAGGGTACAGACCTCCCTGCTTCTCCACACACATGCTGTCCTATAACAAGAAGCCTATGTTGACCAGCTAGGGAGGAAGGGGACAATCTATTCCTCCTGGTCAGAGCAGAGATGACCCCTTGCCATCCACACTACAGGTTACCGTGGACTCCAGAGTTACACCATGAGAGTGGCAGCCACAGACTATAATACATCTGCCTTGGTGTTCTTCAAGATGATTTTCAAGAACAATGTATCCTTTGAGACCACACTCTATGGTAGGTCTGTACTCCATGCCCTCAGGGACCCAACTCCTGGTAACAAATCGGGGAGGGGGCCACTATCCCCAAAGACCCCAAAGCCCTTCTCAGATTTATGTCTTAGGAAGGTGGTCTTTCTGCACACCCTCCATGACAAAACAGTCTGAGGTCTTATTCAGTCAGTCAGCAGTGTTTATAAGGCATGAGCCTGGGGTGGTGGCCTATGTTTGTCATCTCAGCACTCAGAAGGCTGAGTCGGGAGGACTGCTAGCTTAGGCCAGCCTGAACCATATATAACAAGACCCTACCTCAAACAACTTTTTAAAACTTGTGGAGTTGTCTCTGTCAGCCACTCACTGGCTCTCTTGGCCACAGGGAGAACCAAAGAGCTGAGTCCTGAACTGAAGGAGCGCTTTGTCAACTTTGCCAAGTCTCTGGGCTTCACTGAAGATAACATCATCTTCACAGACCCTACTGGTAATGGCCTGCTGGACAGAGGGTTAGGAGACATGGGGTCTGCTCAGGGTTAGTGCTGCCCCAACTGAAAAGGGGGACACTCAGTCCCCTGGCCCACTTACTGGAGAGGTCATGGCTCCCAGCCTGGAATCTGTGGGCCATTAAGGCCTGTGTTCTGTTTATTCCCCCTGACAACTTTGGCATGGCCGGCCCAGGTGACATTTTTAGGCCCAGGCCAGAGTTTCCTGTCTCACTGCTGAAACAACCTCCTGTCCATACCTTGGTTCTGGCTGTGCTGGGCCAACTCTCACGTCCCTGCACCTTCCTCATTCCTGACATAGGAAATACTTTCACACAGCTTGGGCAGAGGTCTCCAACCAGGCCACTCAGGGCCACTAGCTGAGGAGCTACCAGGCCTCAGCAGGTAGACAGGCTGTGGTGCTCAAAGAGCAGTGCTGTCCAGGCCCTCAGGGTTGCACATCCCTAGGCCTTGAGTTTAAGGAACCCTCAGGCCCTCTGCAGTTTGGCCAGGCTTGGTCTGGGGCAGCTGTGGCCAACACAGGGGCCCTGGTCACAAGAGATCACAGAAACACACACACACACACACACACACACACACACACACACACACACACCTGCTCTCATGTTCTTTCTCCCCCACAGACCAGTGCATTGATTGAGTGAACCAGCAGTGAGTATGGATGGGCAAGGGGCTGATGGGAGGCCAGGCTGTGGAGAGCTGAGGGTCTTGGGGCTGCCTGCTTTCTTCCCCTTCTCCCGCCCTGAACCACAGCCATCTTTATTCTACTGTCCCCACTCAGGTGCCTCCTGTCTGTCCATTCCCTTTTCTTCCTGTCTTTTTCGCCCAAGGTGGCATCTGGCTGCTGCACCAGCCACTATGCTAGTGAGAGAACTGGAAGATCCTTCCTACAACAAAATGCTACCCACCCGTCAACCAGAAACCACCCCACCGGTGGAGTTCTCCTTGTCTGCTAAATAAACACATGTGCGCAGGACTCCAAGATTGTGCTCCTTGTCCCCTGGGCCGTGAGGAGAGGGAAGGGCAAAGGGAGGGCTTATATCAGCACCATGTGTGGAGCCTGCTGTCCCAAGAACCCAGCCTTAGGTTAGGGTACAGAGAGGAGACACAAGGCAAAGGACACCAGGCTCCCTGCCACCATCATGGCCACCTGCTTCCCTGAACTCCCACTTTGACTGGACACTCCCAGTCCCAGCTTGGCTCCACCTCCAGAGCAGTTTAAGAGGGGTTCCCTGTTCAACAAAAGCACTAATCAGACCAAACTTCATGCCTGAACTTGGTCATCTGCAGCTGCTCCCACAACTGCAGCAGCATCAGAAAAGCCCAAAGGGGCTGTAAGAGGCAACCTCTCCCCAGCTCACCAGGACTTTACAGACACTGTGTAATGGTGACCAAGACAGCAGGCTGCAAGGTAGGTGGGGCCAAGGTGGAGGCCTGTTCCAGGCAGAGGGTGAGCAGCAGTAAGTTCTGTAGCCCTGGTCCCAGGGGCAGCCTGTACAGGCATACAGGACACAAGGCAATCCCTCCTGCCTCTGCTGTCTTTGTAAAAGCAGCAGCCACAATGGGTGTTGTTGTGAATGAATGCATCCCCACCCCACGGACAAGTACACTAAATGCCACCATCACCTTGGCTGGGGGACAGGAAGATTCCCATGCAATGACAGCACCCATCTCTGCCCCCACCCCCAGGCAGCAGGACAGGCCTCTGACCCAGGTGCACCAGATGGTGTCAGAAGTATAGGCCACATTCCAGGATGAGACCAGCTTGGTGCCACCTGGGCTGTTCTTTGGGATGGAGACAGTACTTGACCCAGAGGGGTTCTAAGCTGAGAGTGGCACCAAGAAGGTGCTGGCCAAAGCCCCACTAGCTGTCTCAGGGGTCACAGCTTTATCGTGTACACTTGGCACTTGGAAACCACTCTGGGCAACCTATCCAGTTTCTTACCTTGGCCCAACCAGGGCAACTTCCCATAGTTCCTCGCTCCCACTAGGCCTTTCAGGATCAAACGCTCAGCACATTTGTGTTCCTTGCTGTGTCGCTGGAGGTACAAGTTTCCTATGGCCACTGTAACAGGTTGCCACAAGCCACCATCTTAAAACAGCACCCATGTATTCTCTTCCAGTTCTGGAGGACAAAATTAGAATCGGTGCCACTCAACTGAGACCTATTTTCCTGCCTTTTCCATCTCCTGGACCTGCCTTTTTCATATCCTTGGCCTGAAGGTCCCTCCTCCTCCATCAGGGGTGCAGTGTAGCATCAACAAACTCCTGTCTCTGCTGGGTCTTTAATTTGAGGTCAGAACAGTGAGCTCACCTGGATGAGGCACCTTTCTCTGACATTCTTTGAACACAAACTCTGTAGTCCCAATGGCCACTCCCACCTGGTCAGGGCAAAAAAAGGTGGTGCTTCTCCTGTGCAATCCAGGAGTGGCCCCTGTAGCAGGCTGAGTGCCCCACCTCACCTCCACCTTCCTGTCACTACCTGGGTCTGAGGGTGGCCAACTGTCTCAGCCACCCAATGGGAGGCCAGGACGCTGCTTCAGCCACCTACATGATGGCTGGAGGACGGGGAGATTCCCAAGCAGTGACAGCACCCATCTCTGCCCCCACCCGCAGGCAGCAGGACAGGACAGGTGTGATCCTGGCCACTGCAGCTATAGGAGTCTCAGTAAATGAGCTGCTTGGGCCGGAGCCTGGTTTTCAGCTGGATCACTGGCCAGGATCGCACCTCTGAGTGCCATTCAGGAGTGAGCTTGCTGGTGAAGCGACTTTGTGCAGGTCTCCTTTTCCTATAAGTACTTGGGACAGGGAGTGGTGGCAGCTGGGCCACCTTATCCTGCTGGCTTCTCTGATGACCAATGACAGGAAGCGTGCTGCCTGGCTCAAGACCTCCATGTGCACTGCAGCAGCCACAGGAAGGGGGCAGCAAGCCCTTTCCCTATGGAGACCAGGGCACACAGTCCTGGAAGTACCTGAGAAGAGCCAGACCTGGGGGAAACTCATAGCTCTCTCCTGCCCCTGCCTGGTTATGGGGCTCTGCCTAACATGACTGTCCCTGTCTCAATTGAGCTGAGTCCTACGCGTGCACAGGTGTAGCCACTGAGAGTCCTAAGAGACGCGCTGGAGTCCAGGGAAGGCAGCTCAGGACCTGGCGATGGTAGTGGGGTCTCTACTGACTTAGAAGAAGTGTTGAAGAAGTAGGCAAAAGGGGGGCTGGGGCTTCAGGGTAGTTGTGAACAGGAGTCTCCCGAAGCCATAGGAGGACTTGGAAATGGCATGTTTGATTTCCCTCACTTGGAGCTGCTCTCAAGGCAGGATGGACAGCATAGAGGACCCAGCCTTCCCCACCCGTCTTCCAGACTCTCTGGAGCTCTTTTTTCTCATCCTGGCCCCAAGCCACCACCGCCTTGGTTTCAAGTGGGGAAACCAGGGTTTTCCCCACTCAGATGCCCAGAAGGGGACAGGGCTGGGGAACTATGCGGGAAGTAACCAGAGTTCCACAGCAGTGGGGGCCGCGTCTAGGTTTGCAGGAAAGAACTTGACTGGAAACGGGGCAGGGTCGAGGCAGAGCTGAGGCCTCGCTGAGACCTCATGACTTCGAACGCCAGGCAGAAACCTGGCTCGCACCTCCACCCAGTCCAACCTTCCGTTCCATCTTTCCAGTCAAGAGCTGCCATCTTGTGCCCACTTCACTGCGTTTCATCCTTATACTGACTTTGGGGCACCCGAGCTTGCAAGTCTGGGCCACCTGGGCACCTGGACATGCAGGGAGGGTAGACGGGGACACACAAAGCTGGACGATGGCTTCTAGGAAGCAGGTGACTCAATCAAGCTGCTGAGAGGATCTTTTTCCAAGAACTTTTCCAAGAATCTCCCTGCAGCAAAGGGGAGTCAGAGCAGAAGCGGATGCCCGGAAGGAACCCAGGAGCCCTTCACAACCCCCACTTGCAGGGTCTCAGTTTGTCCTGCACACATATCCGAAGTACAGGGCAAGCACAGGTCCCTAGAAACAGCAGCACTGGAGAAGAGTGGGCAACCTGTCCTGGTTTACAGATGAGAAACTGAGGCAGCTTGTGGAACACATTGTTGGTGATTTGCTCTTGGAACTTCATTAAGGAGATAGGGCCCTGAACGTGACCATCCAGAGCTTTGGTGGCTTGGCTCAGCAAGAGGGACTGGCCTAGCACCTGAGCCCCCCCCCCCCGCTGTGTTACTGCACACTGCACCCCCTGGGCAATTCTCTCAGCCGCGGTGGCCTGTGTACAAAGCAGCCTGTTGCTGTCGCTCTACAGAAGGCCAGAAAACCATCAACCATTTGCTGTCTCCTTACTTTCTCCAAAATCAGTGTTCTCACATGTTACGCAGGAACAATGATTGGTTTCTCCTGCATGGACCTGTGTTAGCACTCAGTGAGAAAATGATGAGGAGAGACCAGAAGCCAGTGAGGCTGAAGCCTGGCAGATCCTATTTTTATTCACCTGGCAACTACTGGACCCTAGCATAATAGGACTCATCCTAACTGAAAATAGACCCAAGCCTATCACCATGCACCAAACTCAAGTCAAAATGGTTCACAGATCTCAATATTAAACCAGAAACACTAAATCTATT
>NW_004955570.1:482789-485972 GCF_000276665.1 Chinchilla lanigera
AAAAAAAAAAAAATAGGACTCATCCTGTGTTAATCTAGGGAGGAATCCCCCTGAGCAGCCCCTCTGCCCAAGTACTTGGCAGAGTTCTCCTTTTGTCCTGGCCAAGATGACTCTTACATTGTTGTCCAGTGCTCATTCTGCCTTTGATCCCTACAGAAACCTTCATGCTGTGGCCAGCAGTGGGCAAATCCCTGCTTGATGACCAGGGGTTCAGGGAACCATGTAGTCGATGTACAAGCTATGGCTGGAGTCCTAGGCTTAAGGCTGAACAAATCTCATGGCCCAGTACTCGAGAGTGGCGTTCCGCCTGGGCTGTGAGATCCCTGATCTTGCCCTTCGCTCAGCAGCAGACAGTCTCTTTTGTTACCAACCCCATCCTTCCCACCAGGTTTGTACCACCCACATCCTTTGTCTCCGTAACCTCCCCAGGCTCCTCCCTGACCCTCTACTGGCCCTAGTCCAGCTGTCGTCTAGGGGCCAAGCAAGTTGGCACAGCCTCCTTCCCCTAGGACCAGGTAGAGGAAGAGTGTTTTCTCAAGTATGGCTGCTGCTGTGTTTTGAATACATATGTCCCTGCCAAACCCACAGGTTGGAGCCTAAAACCCCAAGTGATAATGTCAAGAGGTGGGACATTGAGGAGGTACAGTGGTTAAATCAGCCCTTGTAAATGGACCTAGTACTCTTATAAAAGGGCCTTTTCTTTCTTTCCATCTCTTCTACCATGTGAGGACACCTAGATGGTACCAATCATAAGGAACAGGTCAGACATCAAACCTGCTGGCAGCTTGTGGATTTTCCAGCCTCCAGAACTGTGAGAAATGAATCTCTATCACTTAGAATAGATGCGGTCTGTGGTGTTTTTGCAGAGCAGCAGAAACAAACAATATAGCTGTGCTCCTCTCTACTGTTACAGGGACAAGAGAGAACAGGTAGCCAGGCCACTGGTTCTCCAACACAGGAAACGGCGCAGCCCCTGTCCAGGATAACCTCAGATCCTGCCAGGCCTTGAGCTCATACTAGGCTAAACTTCCATAACCATTTCCCTGGGAGTCAGAGCAACATCTAGATCCACTCTCTTAATATTTCACGGTGGGATTAGATTTTGACACATGAACTCTTGGCGGGGGGACACAAATCCCATGGGAACCATTGCAGTTATCCTGTCTCCATAGGCTCCTGTAGGCTACGACAGTTTCTCAGACTTCTGTGGTTTTGATAACCTTGACTGTGAGGCATTTGTCTTGGCAGGCTGGCCTTCAATTCACTGTGTTTGCCTAGAAGACAGATGCTCTAAACCCTAATTTGCCTTTCCTCTCTTTTCTCCTGTGTATCTTTCCATCCTGCTTTCACAATTGTCAATCTATGTTTCAAATGAATTAAAGCCTAAGGAGATGATCCTGGAGTATCCACCTGGGATGTAAAACATGTCCTCTCAAGTGTCCTTCTGTGCGATAAACAGAGGGAGATGAAAAGCAGAAGAGAAAGGCATGGGATGAGCCAGAGAAGCAGATGACAGCAGCACAAACCCAGGAAGCTGGAGGAAACGAGGTCCATCTTTGGATCCTGTGAAGGGAGCAAGATCCTGCCCGCTCCTTGATTCCTGCACACAATGAATTTCAGATTTTGGGCTCCTGGCCTTTGGAAAGTGTGCTTCTGAGACACTAGTTTTTGTAGCAATTTGTCATAGTAATTTGATGGTTTGGGAGATTCTCAGGTGATCTGGATTGCAGAGGATTACGGAGAGTAGGAAGTGCACTGTTAGGAAAACGATGCCGCGCTTAGACTAGAGAACACTGCAAATTCCAAGACATCTCTGGTTCCCTCCCTGGACAGAGGCAGGCGCCGGAGCCTCCAGTTTCCGTCTACTTCGAAGTACGGGCGTGAGCCCAGGTCTCATCAGGAAGTGGACGCTGGTTCTCACCAGCTCTCCTGAGGCTCAGTGTCAGTTTCCTGCACTTACCAGAGCTATAGACATGTCTTTAATTCTTACCAGTGCAACTATACACCGTCAAATCTATTAAAGGAATATAAAATTTGCCTGAGATTATAAACTAAGTATATATAAATATTTCTATATAGCTTTGCTACCAATGATTGCTAGCCTCATGGTATATCAAATTTTGTATTTTTGTTTTCCAAGTGTACAGAACCTCTAGGAAACAAAACTGAAAACATCTTAGCACACTGAGGACGTCCAGTTAAAGTTGCTTATGGTGATAAACATTTTTAGGCTCAAGCATCTGGCTTTCCCTTTCCTGTGCTATGTCATTTAATATCTTGTAATTAGACAAAGATCATTGACTAAAAAATTTTTCTATATTAAAATGACCATTTCAATGCGTTACAGAGATAATAACAAACCTTATAGTTCTAATATACCAATGTTGTGATTGTTGTACTAGAATATTGTATACCCCTTGGTCTGAAGTTTGCTCTGTGAAACTTTGTAATTGTTATCTATTAATATTCTATAGGGATTCAAATTCTAAGACAACCATGATTGGTAAAATGTACTCCTCAGAAAGGAGTCAGTCCTTCTGGTTTAAAAAGTAATGAAATTTAGCAAACGTATGTGACGCATTATCAACATTTGGGGAAATTTAAATTCCTGCATGTTACTGTAGACACTTATTCAGGATGTATCTATGCTTCTGACCAATCAGCTAAAACTGCCAAATGTGAAATGTCATGTACTTTCCTGTTTTTCTATTACAGGCCTGCCACTACAAATTAAAACCAATGATGGTCCTACTTATACCTCCCATTCCTTGGAAAGATTCTTCCTACTCTAGAATATTAAACATATCACTGGTCTTCCTTATAATCGCAATGGACAAGCAACTGTAGAAAAAGCCAACGGCCTCCTTAAAACTCAATTATTAAAACAAAAACAGGAAATGCTGTATAGAAGCTTCCTCCCCTGGAACAACTCTCTAAAGCACTCTTTAAATTTTTTAAATTGTAGTTCAGATGGACTTACAGCAGTCAAAAAGCATTTCATACAGGCTGAAGAAAGACCCAGCTCACTGGTTTGTACTTGATGGAGACCACACTGGGGCAGCACTGAGCAGAACCTGAAAGAGTAAATAAAATCTGAAAGGTACAGTGGATATTGTGAAAGGGAAAGAAACTGCTCAAAAGGAAAGGGGGAAAGAAAGAAAGAAAGAAAGAAAGAAAGAAAGA
>NW_004955570.1:486096-496658 GCF_000276665.1 Chinchilla lanigera
AAGATAGCTAAGATAATTGTACTACTAATTTCTATTGGTTTATTGAAAGGAACAGTTAATGTCTAATTGTTTGACCAGTCTTACATGCCTATATCTGGTTACCTGGGCAGCCACTTTGAAGGTAATAATATGTAATACAACAGCCATTGTGCTTGTTTGGAAATTCTGTATCTTTTTTACTGTTTTTGTGTTGTTTTGTTTATGTCTTGTTTTTGTTATTTTGTTTTTGTTCTTTTCTCTTTAAATTAAAAAAAAAAAAGAATCAGTCAATTGGCTTTCTATACTAACTTGTGAATCTGTCCCATGCCTCAGTGACTTGGTTGATGAGCCAGCGACTGGCATGCAGAAACACAACTCTCCATGCCAATGGTCATGGTAGAAGCCTGTAGGGGCCTTTGACACTGTGACAGCTCTGAAGGCAAGATAACACTGCAGGTGAGGACACTGACTCTCACTCAGAATTCCAGGGCAATAACTGCCCACCTTAGAGAGAAAGCAGATCTCTCACTCAGCAAAGATTTACTGCTGGGAATGCTTTTGTCCCAATTTTCACAGGGCCTTGATCACTTTCACGCCTTTTCTGCCTCAGACTCCCTGCACTTCCCTGCCCACAACCTGATATGTTAAAGACTCAGTAGATAGTGGCTAGTCAGAGAAGGGGGAGTCTTAACCACAAGAGCTCTGATCTTCCTGGACCCCTGTATACCATATGACTTTTTATCTATCATCTTCTTCCTTTTGCTGTACACTCAGCCAGGGGATACAGACACCGGCCAGCTCCCAAGAGTATCAGAACTCAATATCTGGCCCTGAATAGCTGCACCCCGTGGAACTGCTCACTTGGGGGAGGGAGTATCCTTCTGTTACATCACCCACAGGCCCTCTCTGGGTTCTCATCAGGGCTGTTATCCATATCATGTGGCACCAACTGAGAAGCAACCCCGTCCCCAAGCTGCAGGCAGTGGCTCTACATTTCTACTAAGAAGGGGCAACAGAAGAGGAGAATGGATCCATTACCTTCTACAGCACAATCCTTGGGTCCTCTCTGGGGAAAGATTAAACAGCTCATCACAGAGGCTAAACAAATGCTGCAAAAAATCACATCCTTTCCACCCCAGAGAAGTTCTTCCTGGCAATGGTAACCAAGTCACCTATAACATAAGACAGCAACAGTAAAAGGATTCCTTTTTATTCTGCTTCTTTCTAGCTGTACACAAAAAGTAAGTGGCTTGGTATACTGGGCACATATCTTTATACCTCCTGGTTTTTATATAGTCACCTGGGAAGACGCTGAGCCTCCTCTTTTTTCCAACAGTGCCTCCTAGACGGCAGGGCCTGGCTGCCCCCTCCTGGCCCTTGAAGGAATTGTGGTAGTGATTCTATCCACTCTGGATGTTCTAGTGGCTGGCATTTACTACCTCCTGATTGGTACTCTCTGGCTGAAGAATTCCCCCTCTGTTTGGTCTCCAGTGTCACTAATAGCTCTTATGGTGCTCCCTTCCATCCCCAGTGGTATGTGAATCATATTTCATTGGGCCCATCCGAACTGACAGGGCTTGCCATCAGATCTTTATCAACACTGCTGGACTCCTAGAGTCCTCTGTATCTGGGAGGCACTTCCCAAAACCCAATATTCCTGCATGTTCTCATTCATGGTGCCTATAGAAGATGACCTAGATTTGGGGTAGACATCATGTCAGTGCACCGATCTCTCCATTATTCATCTTGCTTACACTATAACTCTAGAAAATTGTGGATCTTATCATTCGATGGTACTAGAATCGAATTCTACCTGGAATTATATTTTGCCTTTCAATTACACTGGCAGGGGGCAGGGGATATAGCTCAGTGGCACAGTGCCTGCCTGGCAAGCGTGAAGTCCTGAGTTTGATTCCCGGCACCAAAAAGAAAAGAAAAAGATACAAAGTCAGTTACAGTGGCAGCCCACCTTCCCACAGTCCTGGGATTTCTGTAACCTTACTATGCTTCTTGTCAGATACTCACCATTTCCCTGTTAATGGTAACCATGTGACCACGTGACGGTTGCTGTCTTATATTACAGGTCACATGGTTACCAGTCCCATTGTCAGAACTGGCAGCTATCAACATATAGATAAACTCACATGGATTCCTATACCTCTGATCATGTCGTGATCTATACTTCCCACCCATATATTTTGGCCCTCACTGAGGAGGAACCTATTTTCGCTATTTACAGTTCATCCACTACTTGCTACTGACTTTTAAGGTTCTCAATATTCCCTGCCCAGCATACTCCACATGGCTCACTCCCTGTGTCACTAATAATAATATATCTCAATTAAATAGTGCTCACAGTATGGTGCTTAGCCTAAGGGCTAAAGCCTAGCTCTCCAACAATCTTACATGTCATTGGGTGAGAGACTCTGCTTTCAAACACATTACTGCAACCTTAAACATCTCAGACAAAAGTGGTTTGGGGCCATTAGAGCAGTGACCGGAGTGGCAGCTGCAGTCACAGCACCTATTGCCCCGACTAGGAATGACTGCCCAGACTAGGAATGACTATTTTCAGAATAGCACTGCTAAGCCTTTAACTCCAGTCAGTATTGATAAAGAAATGTTACAAAGACTTCGTGCTCTCAAAGTCATGGTAGGATGGCTCAGCAAACACTGACAAGCTCTTGGGACACCCAGTAGGCGCAGCTGTGATGCTGGTTACCATTCCACGAGCGTCACTCCAATTCCATTCTATCTTTTCTAAGTCCTGGGGCAAAGTCCAGTGTACGCTCTGTGATACTTTTCATGCTGATCTCCGTGGGGAAATTTCCACTCTCCAAGGATCACTATCGGCCCAGTTACGTAAACTTCTGCTGGAAGCTTGTCATATTACTTTTGATCAACTCACTGATATTATCTCTTGGCTGAATTCCAAAAGATAGTTCTCTGGTCTCAGGCTTCACAATTAGATTCCTTTTGATAATGAAATAGTTTTCTTTTTGCTCTTTCTTACAGTCCTAAGAATCTTCTGTGCACTCTTTCAGAGGCCGCTACATATGGAAGCCTTGATGACCACCAAGTCCCGTATCCCTCCTCCACTCACACTATCCCTCTTTCCCAAACCCATTTATAAAACAAAGCAGAGGGATATATGGGAACATTCGCCAGAAGTATGGGTGAAACGGATATGGAAAAATAAGGAACTTTCTGAGGCCACAGCCCAAAATCTCCCAGAATGTATGATTAAAGATTAATATATAGCCCTTAGGGCCACCAGTCCAAGTAGGATCAAAACACATTGCCTTAAGGAATGTATGCTCTGGCCTAGTCCTCCCCACACTCCAATTCATTACTTTGATGAGTTCTAAAGTCAGTCATGTAACAGACCTCTCTGTCCCTCCCTTGCCCTTTCTCTGTCCATTCCATGTCCCCTCCATGAATTTCTGCAGAGATGTTCTTCTCTGTCCTTTATTCTTGCTTCCTGGACCTATCAATGAAAAGCCACAGAAGTTTCAGCTCTGGGCTGTTTTTTATTGAGACTCTCTCACCCTGAGGGGTCTTGGGTAGAAAGCAGTTCCTCCTGGCATTCTTGGAGGTTAAACTGGACATTCACTCCAACTAATCTCTCACCCTTTGTCCCTGCCAAAGGTATAAACTGCAAAAATTTGTATCAATGTATCAAACAACAATTCTTCTCAAAGGAACTTCCCCTATATTATAGAATAATTTCACCTTTTTAAAGTAAAAAAACCTACTTTTTAAATCCCAGTACTTTTCCCCCAGATGAATGAATATTTTCCAAAAAAACTCTTAGTGGAGCACTAAGTGCCTATGTTATAACCTACACACCTTTGAAGTTCTACTTTTGTCACTTACATACACCAAATTTGTTCCCAACCTTAAGCATACGTTGAATGTCTTCCTTATAAGAATAAGGCTTGCTGTTTTGCGTTGCTTCTTGCATACTGTTGATCTCCCAAAGACAAAAGAACCAAAACTGGATGCATAAATCTAGGATAACATCTCTCACTCTTAGTGGTGTAGAGCCAGTGAGACAAACCCAAGCCTCTTTCAAAAGGAGTCTGTGATGATGTGCCTTACATGTACATTTTAATACCTTCAGTCTTGACATTACAGGAGTCCTGACATTATAATATATATATAATATATATATTTATATATATAAATTAATATGGAAAGGAAAGATATTGCTCTACAGTTTATGAAAGATAAAAACTATTTTCTTTACAGGAAATATGGAAATATCCTTTGAGGCTTAAAATACTCACCCATTATTCTATGTTTTTGCAATAAATGAAGCTTTAAAGAAGACACATAAATATTAATCCAAATCATGAAAATTCCTTTTAAGTTAATTTCACACATCATATAAATCAAAAATGAACTGCACAACAAGAAGTCTTAAGCATTTTGTCCAGAAGCACATAACACTGGATGTGTATCTTTTATCTGAAGAGAGGAAGAGGGCTACTTTTATTTTTTTAATTTTGAGACAGGGTCTTGCTAAACAGTCCGGGCTGGACTGTAACTTGCGATACTCCTGCCTCAGTCTCCTAACGCTCGGTGGTCACAGGCGTGTGCACCCAGGACACGATGCTGAGACTTTTCAACTACCTTTCAAGTAGTGGAGATGGAGCCACCAGGGCTGGGACCACTGAGCAAGATGGCGAGGGTGACGTTGGAGACCACTTTGCCCAGCTTCACTTCCTGACTTTTTATCACCCGATCCAAGTGGAGAGTGCAGTGCAAGGCACTTGGTTTATGGGGCTGGGGTGGAAGTCTACCCACCAGCCCAGGACCCCCACTAAAGCTCCTTAGCTCAGGCCCACCACACCAGACTCCTGGCTGGTACCCAAGCAGCAGGTAGGTAGAACCAGTGGGGGCCTTTTCATCTCACATAAAACCAACAAAACCTCAGTTCAGCCTCAGGACAGGCGCCTAGGACATTCACTGTCCACATGGTTAAGCCATTGCAAGGGGACACTGCCCAGGGCCTAAGGTCCATCACCGCTTCCCCAGGATGCTGGCCAGGCCCTCACTGAGGAAACAGCCTCGGCTTGCGATAAGTCTGAGAGCAGCAGTCTCAAGTTGTGTGCTTAGATCCCAGGCTTGAAGTACTGGCTCCACGGCCCGTGCATGCGGACAGCAACAGAGGTCCCGAATGACCTCTCAAGGACAAGGCCAAACCCTGCACCACATGACCCGAAGCCCCTGGTGCACATAGCAGCAGAGTGCAGCCCACCTGGACCCCTGCCAGGATCCACGGCGAGCTGCAGCCTCAGCCTGTAATGCTCTCAAGGACCCACATCTGTGTCCCATGTAATGCGCTCTGAATCTCCGCCTGCCGGACTCACAGGAAGAGACACATTCCTGAGGGTCCTACTGTCCTGCCTGGTTCTATGAATGTGCTAGAAGCATAGGGGAAGAGGGAGGCAGAAGGCAGGTCACCGTGTGCCATGGCTGCCCTGGGGCTCTTGTGAAGGCCAGAATCTAGGCTCAACACACAGAACTTTTCTTCCTTGTCCACTGTCAGAAAAACGGGGCCTGTTGCGGGGGAACACCCTTCACTTTGTTTCTTTTGGGGTTTTCCTATTATTATTATTATTGTTGTTGTTATTATTATTATATTTTCCTATTTATTCAGACAGGGTCACTGTAGTTCACACTGGCTTTGAACTCACTACATAACCCAGGCTGGCCTTGAACTTGTGGCAGTCCTCCTGTCTCAGCCTCCTAAAGGCTGAGATTAGACGTGTACAGCCCCACGTCTGACATACTTTTTGTCTTTTGTGGGAGCAGGGAGCGGACCTCACCCCACATACCAGCCTCCTGGTTTCAGTGGGTCCCACAGAGGTGACAGCTTCTCGGAACCCAAGCTGCTGACCAACAGCCAGGGAGGTAAGATGCACAGAAGAGGGGCAGCGAGCATTCAGAGCTCATTCTGGAGCTCTGGGAATGTTCTTCACGTCACCTGTCACCTTTCCCTCTTTTGACCTTGCACAATCCTATCCAGAGGGGAAAGAGGCAAGTATCCTGCCACGTGATTCTGAGGCGTTTTTGGCAATTGACTCACCCACCTGGATTTAGCAAAGGATGGATAGGCCACCATAGAGCAGGCGGCAGCCAGGTGGCCTATAAATAGTTCCCCTTGTGGGCAGCTCAGTAATCATCTTCCTCCTTCCGCACGTTCCCGGCCCAGTATCTGCTCGGAGGCCATGGCTCTGCACCTCCTGTGGCTGGGACTCATCCTGCTGGGGGCCCTGCAGACCCAGGCCCAGGACTCCTCTTCAAGGCCATCTCTGAGCATGGTCCCCTTGCAGGCTGACTTTCAGGAAGACAAGGTAAAGGCTCTGGCAGAGCACTCGCAAGGAGTACCTGGGTGATGGATCAGGGGAGCAGGGGGGAAGAAAGGCAATGGAGCTCAGAGGCAGTGTTCAGTGGTAGGAGCAGGACTCAGGGAGTCCAGGCCCAGCGCATGCCGGGTGGGGGACATTTTTAGTCCTTCTGCGCAGAAGAGAAAACTGAGGCTCAAGAAGACCCATCAGCTACTTGCCCAGGGCCACTGCATCCCCAACAACTCAGGGCTGACTCCTCTCCCGGGGACCCAGCTCCTGCTAGTTTCTCAGGGCAACCCCATCCCTAGGCTGCTGCCCAGAGGGCCCAGCAGGGACAGCATGGGAGGGGGGCTCTGGGGCCACCACTGGGCTCTGCCTGTCATCACCCTCTTACAGTTCCAGGGGAAGTGGTATGTTATAGGTGTGGCGGAGAACACAATTCAGAATGGAAGCCAAAGACAGCTTAAAATGTACAGTGTCACCTATGAGCTGAAAGATGATCACAGCTACAACGTAACCACCACACTGCTCAGGTAAAGCAACTAGCTCGGGGTTGGGGGGGTCTCAGAAGCCTATCTGTCACAGCCAAGGGGTGACCAATGCTGAGAAGTGTAGTCATTCCTCTCACCACTCGGCTGCAAATCAATCTTCCTCACTCCCCACCATCAGCATTCATGGGACAAACACAGCCAGTAGAAACAGGGCAGAGAGCTCAATGTCTCAGGGTCAGGGGGATACGGGATCCACCAGGGATCCCACCAAGACCACCAGTAGGACTTGTATGGAAGCGAACTTAAAGAGCCTGTGATATATTCAGGTTAGTCCAGGAAACTGAAGTAAGAGGGCTACAAATTTGAAGGTAGCATGGGCAACTTGGAAAGACCTTGTCCCAAAATAAAAATGAAAAGGTGCTGGCCTGGGGCTCCCGCAAGGGCTAGGATCTGGGCACAGCCATAGCCGGGGAGCTGAGAAGGAACAGGGATGTAAGGCTGGGCAGTCCAAGGCAGGAAAAGACAGAGGTAGCACAGATGAGAAGCTGGAGAGGGAAGCCCAGCCCACCCACGTGCCCCGGGTTCTGTCCCTGTCCACCGGGTGGTTTGGAGTGAGAGCCTATGAAGATGGAGGGTCACAAGGAATGGGGCTTGGGGGCTTGGCTCTGGGGTGCAGGAATGGCTTACATTCAAGGGAGAGGTCAGGTGTGGCTCAAGCACTAGGTCAGAGCTCAACATAGGACAGACAAAGCTCAGAAAAAATGTCAGGAGAGATGGGAAAGAGAAGCCACGAGACAAGAGCAGGGGTCAGTCCCTGGGGTCTGTGTGTGGGACAGCTTGACACAGGGAGGTAACAGAGGAGACAGTGAGTGCTGGATAGAGGGTGGAGTGGCCATGTAGAGGCTGAGCGTGGAAGGACCAGGACCATGGCGAGGGGGAGGTGAGGGACAAGGCTTTCATGGCCTGGCGGGGGTGGGGGCTTCGATGAACCGTTGTAGCAGGGGGTCCATTTAAGTCTATGTCATCTCCTTGCTTAGCCTGTATCATTTCTGTCTCCCAGAGAGCTACAAAGCAGGGGCAAGTTTTGCGACTACTGGATCAGAACTGTTGTCCCCAGTGTCCATCCTGGCCAGTTCACCCTGGGCAATATTACTCGTAAGTCCTAAGTGGGATGGGGGCCCTAAGGTTAGGATTTCGAAGCAGATTCCTCCCAGGAGGGCATAGGCCTCCCTGCTACTCCACACACATGCTGTTCTACCGGGAGAAGGCCCTACTGACGATCAAGGTGGAAGGGGACAGCGTCTTCCTACCGACTAGGGCAGGGATGACCCTCACTGTCCCCATTACAGTTTACGTTGGAACGCAGAGCTACACCATGAGAGTGGTCAACACCAACTACGATGAGGTAGCCATCGTGTTCTTTGAGAAGATATTCAGAAACACAGTGTACTTCAAGATCACCCTCTACGGTGAGCCCTTTCTCCCTCTGCTCTTTGGGGAGGGAACCATTTTCCCAAGGTCCCACGTCTTGTCCAGTTTGAGGACCCTCGGGAAAGAGGCCATTCCCTAGACCCTCCTTAGGAAAGGGTTCTAGGGCCTCCTTCAACAGTATTTATGGAGTGAGACTGGTTTTGCAGTGCACACCTGCCATCCTAGAATTTGGGAGCCTGAGGCAGGAGGTTTGTGAGTTTAAGGCCAGCCCAAACTGCATAGCAAGACCCTGTCTCAAAATACTTTCAGAAAGTATCTTTCTTTCTGGGTCACTCACTGGCAATCTTGGCTACAGGGAGAACCAAGGAGCTGAGCCCTGAACTGAAGAATTACTTTGTCCACTTTGCAAAGTATCTGGGCTTCACTGATGACAACATCCTGTTTACTGCCCCCAACGGTAATGGCCGCCTGGGAGAGAGGAAGGGCATGTGGGATTCTCCAGGTCTGATGATGCCTCACCGGGGAAAGGGGACAGGAGAGACTCAGGCCCCTACTCCCATCACTGGGAAGTTCGTGGTGAAAATCTGGGGTCTGTGGGTCCCCAGGGAGCCTGGCCTCAAATACACTCTCTGACAGTTTAGCCAAGGGCTGCCCAGATTACAGTGTCAGGCCCAGCTCCGGATTTCCCCCATCATCACTGCCTGAGCAACCTCTTCCCCGTAACTCAGTTCCTTGGGTCCCATTTGTACCTTGAGTCTTCTATCCTGGATTACCCCCTCATCACACATTGTGCCTTGCTGTCCTGCCCACCTTTCCCTTCCCCAGCCTCTTGCTCATTCCTGACATAGGAGATGTCCATTGTTTCCAGTGGCCGGGCCTGGGCAGGGGATTTCAGTAAGTTCACTCAGGATCACTGCCTGGGAGGCTGACAGGACTCTCTGCAGGTAAACTGGCTGGAGGCCTTGGTTCAGAGCCCCTGTGAGGCCCAGGCACCCAAGGGATCTCATTCCCAGACCTTGAATTCAGGAAACCCCCAGAGACCCAGCATCTTGGCCAGGCCGGGCCCACTACAGCCACGGGCAGTGCCATGGGTCCTGGCAACTATAGACCACACACACACACCTGTGCCTGCTCTGATGTTCTTTCTCCCTCATATCTTCCACAGATGAGTGCATCGATTCCTGAACAGGAAGTAAGTCTGGCTGGGCAGGGGCTGATGGGAGATCAGGAAGGGGCAGGCTGGGGGTCTCGGGGCTGCCTTTGCTCCTCCCTTCCCCCAGACCTGACCCTCGGTCATCCTTACTGTGCTGTCCCTTCTCAGGTGCCTCCGATCTGAAGAGACCCCTGTTCTTCCTGTCACCAAGGTGCCACCTGGCTGCCCCAGCAGCCACAACGCCAGTGGGAGAGCTGGAAGACTCAACTTACAGTGCACTGTTCTACACCGATCACCCCCAATTCCAGCCACCCCGTGGAACCCCATTTTCTACTAAATAAACACCTTCAACCAAGTCTCCGTGTCTGTACTTCCTATGCCCTGGCCCCTGGGGAGGGGAAGGGAAAAGGGTGGGGTGACACCACCCTCACTTCCAGAGTCTGCTGTCCCCAGAACCCAGCTTGAAAGTAACCCAATTAATTTGGAGAGCAGAAATATCTGGAAGGAGAGGACCTGAAGGCCAGGAGGGAAAAAGAAAGTGCTCTCAAAAATAACAGAGTGTCCAGTTCCCACCTCAAGACCTTAGCCGGGGAAAACACCAGGCACATGTGCTATAGGCTTCCGGGGAACCAAGAAAAATCCTCTGTCAACCACAAAAAGCACCCACCTCCAAATGATTAAGCCATATCTCAGGCTGCATGTGCTTTAGAATATCCTAAACCAATGAAAGTGATCCCAACTCAGTTGTACTGAATTATAATCTCATTTACAATGTGGTTTTTGCGCCACCCCCTGTGGGTTTTGGACACCATGGTCACCAGAAGCCAGATACTCATGTAGCAAGGAAGCAGTTCCTCACTGGGTCCTTGGTCAATGAAAAATTTAGTGAAGACACATAGGCCATACAGAACACAGGTAAAATTATTGTAAATTCATTGATTGACCCAGAGAGGTTCCAGAGGGGGACCTAGGGGATAGTATCCAAAGATCCACTAGCTGCCTAAAGAGACAGAAGTTTTACTATCCAAGCCTGGCCCTTGGGGTCTTCTTTGGGCAGCTGATCTGATCTCTTATGTGGGCACAAGCAAGGCAGCTTCCCATAGTCCCTTGCTCCTTCTGCGCCTTTCAAGATCAAATTGTCAAGGTTCAAAT
>NW_004955570.1:496799-499346 GCF_000276665.1 Chinchilla lanigera
CTTGCCAGGCAGGCACTTTGCCGCTGAGCTAAATCCCCAGCCCCTGTGAGTTTTCTTTTTGCCACTGCAACAAGCTGCCACCAGCTTAAAATGGCATCTGTGTACTCTCTTCTGGATCTAGAAGGCAAAGTTTAAATCAGTGGCACTAGGCTGAGAACAGTTAGAAGGCCTGTGTCCCGGAAGGTACATAAGGAAGAATCAACTTCCCAATCTTTTCCAGATTATGGAGCTGCCTCCTACACATCTCTTGTCTTCCTCCATCCTCCTTCTTCAAAGATACAGTGTAGCATCAAGGAATCCTCACATTAGGGCCAGGGTGGCCAGCTGGCCTGAAACAGACACGTTTCTATGAAATTCTTCTGGCACTAATTCTGTAGTCCCCACTGCCTCTCCACCTAGATCAAGGAGAATTAAATGGGATTGTTCACAAGCAAGTCCCTAAGTATATTTTGAGTTCTATCTCACCTCCACCCTCCTGTCACCACCTAGGACATATACCAGGGCCTGGCTTGTTAAAAACCGACCCTCTCAGACATCCAATTGCAGTCCAGGGCACTGTTACAGGCACAAGGCCTCATTACTCCCACAGCAACTGAGTCCCAGCAAGTAAACCGCTCCCCCCGAGACGTGGACCTGACTCTCAGTTTGAGAGAGTCTGGCCAGGATCATATCTTGGTACCATCCAGCTGTAAACTTGCTGGTGTGGTGATTTTGTGCAACCCTCCCTTTCCCAGCAGATACATGCAGTGGACAGTGATGCCAGCTGGGTCACCTTATCCCAAAAGCTTCTCTGGGAGCCAGCCACAAGGAACCATGCTGTCTAGATCAAAGACCACCGTGTTTTATAATTCAGTGAGAAAATAAATTGAAAGAAGCTAATGAAGCTTATAGTTAGAAGATACTATTTTTTACCCACATGCCAAGTACTGGATCCTATCATAAAATTACCCATCTTTTGTTTAATGTAGAAAAGAAATGCATAACCCCTCTTCCCAAATATTTCACAAAATTCTCCCTTTGTCTTGGCTAAAATGTCTCTTGCCTTGATGACCAGTGCTAATTCTGCCTCACTGCTTTTGATCTCTGAAGAGGTGCAAGCTGTGGCCAGTACAGAGCACACACCTGCTTAATAAGCAAGGGTGCAGGACGTCGCAAGCCCACAGGATCAAGGTACCCATTGTGACTGGAGGAGTTCTGCACTCACATCTGAGCAGTTGTGAGGAACAGTATGATTAAGGAGCACTCAGCCTGGGCTGTGAGAACCCGGTCCCTGAACACCTCTCCTCCCCACAGATTCTCGGTTGATACTTATCCTACCATCTCCACCTGCCCTAACCCAATGCTTTGCTTACACTGCCTCCCCAGCCTTCTCCCAGAGCCTGCCCTGATCCTAATCCAGTTTTCATTTAAGGACCATGCAAGTGGGCACAACCTCCTTCCCCTAGGTCCAGGAAAGGGGGCAGAAAGTTCCACCAGGTTTGTCTACTGCTATGGTTTGGATATGTATGTCCAGACCAAATTAGAAATTGGAACTTAAGGCACCACATGACAGTATCAAGTGGTGGCACTTTTAGGACATAGTTAAATCACCTTTGTAAATGTGCTGAGTACTCTTGTAAAACAACTCCTGTAAGGAATTAGATAGACCTTTTTTGCCCTGCTACCTCTTCCACTACCTGATGATACCTAGATGATGTCAACTATAAGGAACAAGACAGATGCCAAACCTGCAAGCATCAGCGTAGAAAACAAAATAAACAAAAAATAGAAACATGAGTAAATAAGGCAACAAAATTCCTCCTAAAACTCCCAACTTCCCCAAAGCCATGCCAGCAAGGACCCAGGAAGAAGAAATCAAAAGCCACCCAGACAAAATAACAGTGGAGGTAACAAAACAGATAAAGTGTTTGCTTAATGCAAAGAAGATATAATTAGGCAAATAACAGCCCTAACAAAAGAAATGATCAGTGAGTCTAGAAAAGGCACTAACAAAAAAACTAGGAGAACGAGGAAAGAAAGAGACGCATATCATGAGTGCTAGGCATAAAAAGAATTGGTGTCAATAAAAAATTACTAAAAGAAGTCCAGGAGATTAAAAATACTTTTGAAAGTACAGACAACAGAAGTAACCTATGTGAGGACAGTATCAGATCTAAAAAACAGAAATGTGATTGATTATTAATTAAAGATAGAGATCTTAAAAACAACAGAATAATAAATATTGATTCAGTAGATGCTAAATGATATAAAGGAGACTAATCTAAGACTAAATGTAATTAATGAAATATTAGGAGATAGCACAAAGGGCATAAAAATAATGTTTACTGAAATAACAGTAAAAAAATTTCCAAACATGGAAAAAGAATTTAACATATAGATAATTGAGGCATATAGAACCATATATAGAGGCATATAGAACCATAACCAAATAGCCATGTTCAGAAAAGAAGCACCACAAGACATATCATAGTTAAAATGTGTTATGGTTTGTCTGTGTGTCCCCCCAAAGCCTCATGTGGCCATGGGGCAGGCTTTTAGAGTTGATTG
>NW_004955570.1:500503-503705 GCF_000276665.1 Chinchilla lanigera
AAAAAAAAAAAAAAAAAAAAAAAATTTATGATCACCAAACCAACACTCAAAAAAAATCTCAAAACTATCCTACAAAAAGATAATGACACCAACAATGCCGAAAGACCCAGTAGGATGAATGCACCAGGTAGCTCAAGCAACTAAGTAGAAGAGAAAGAAAAGGAATCAGCAGCAGGAAACTAAGATAATGACAAGAATAAGTCAATACCTATCAGTTATAACCATTCATATGAATAATCTCAATTGACCAATCAAAAAAACGATTACAAAATGGATCAAGAAAAAAGATTCAACAATATGCTATGTAGAAGAAATACATTTTTCCCTTATTTCTTTTCCCCTCATCCCAGCTGCTCCCCTGCTCAAGCAATTTCCTTTCCCTTCACAATATCCATTGCACCCCTCAGACTTCATTCATTCCCTCGGGTTTGTACACTAGTGAGACAATACAGTGTTTACACATGTGGTCTGGTTTATTTCACTTATGAGTATGGTCCCTAGTTGTGACCATTTACATATAAAAGCCCCAAGTTTATCTTTCTTTATAGCTGAGTAACATTCAATTATATAAAAATACCACAACTTTTTTATCCATTCCACAGTTGATGTAATTTCCTATCTCCTTGTCTGAAAATATGTATTGCTTGTATTGTTTTTGTGTTATTTTGTAAATGTCTATGTGTCTGTTAATGTTTTCTTTCTTTTATCTTAAAAAAAAAAAAGAAATACATTTAACCCAAAAAGAAATTCATAGACTGAAGTTCACAGGATGAAAAACAATATTCCATGCAACAATAAATTGAAGAAAAGCAGGAGTAGGTGTGTTATTTTAAAACAAACTGGACCCTACACCAAAAACTGATCAAAAGAGCCAGAGAAGGTCACTACATATTGGTTAAGGAAATTGTTCAATAGGAATAAATAATTATAATTATATGTACACCAAAAAACAGTGCACCCAATTTCATAAAACAAACAATATTAGACAAAAAATCAGGTAAATATCATTACAGTGATAGTGGAGGACCTCAATACCCCACTGTCAAAAATAAATCAACTAAACAAAAAAATCAGTAAAGAAATATCAGAGTTGAACCAACTTAATATGCTTAACCAGGATTTATAGATGATGATATAGATTAGAGATAGATATAGATATAGATAGATATACAGTGTTTCACCCAAAAACAGCAGAATACACACTCTTCCTGGAACTGTCTGCTAAGTTCTTCACATATTAGCAAAAAAAGTAGGCTTAAGTAAATGCAAAAGAATTAAAATTTTCCCATGCATATTATCAGATAATAGTGCAATGAAACTAGAAATCAATGGCAAAAGAAACCACCAAAAGTATGCAAATGCATAGAAATTAAGTAACACATTCTTGAATAATAAATGAGTCACAAAAGAAATTAGGAAAGAAATAAAACAGTTCCTAGAATTTAATGGTAACACCAGTAAAACATACTGGAATTTATATGACTCAATAAATGCAGTCCTAAGAGAGACGTTTATTGCTGTAAATGCCCACATCTAGAAAAACAGACTGAGCCCAATAATTAACTTAATTCAAGGCATCAAGAAACAAGAGCAATCCCAATCCAGAGCTAATACAAGAAAGGGAATTATAAAGAGCAGAGCAGAAGTCAATTAAATGCAGACTAAAATAAACAACACAAAGAATTAATGAATTGAAGAGCTGGGTTTTTTAAAAGAAAAAATAAACAAACCCTTACCCAATCTTACCAACAAAAGGAAAGAAAAGACATAAATCAAAACAAATAGAAATGAAAAAAGTGAAATAATAGCTGACACTGTAGAAACTAGAATAGTATTACCAAACAGTTCATAAACCTGCACATAAATAAATAGGAAAGCTAGGGAAAAAATGAAGAGATTTCTACATACATATAAATTACCAAAAATGATCCAAGAAAAATTTAAAATCCTGAATGACAGACAATGAAATGGAGGCAATAATTTAAAAAAAAAAAACTACCAATTAAGAAAATCCCAAAAACTAATGGATTCACTGCTGAATTCTACAAGAACTTCAGGGAAGACCTAACACCAATTGTCCATAAGCTCATTAATGAAATTGAAAGGGACAGAGTATTCCTGAATCATTCCTGGAAACTAGCATTAGTTTCAAAACTAGAAACTAGCATCCAATTTCAAAACCAGAAAGGATCCAACCAAAAATGAGAAAAACAAGCTAATCTTTCTAATGAACATAGATGAAACATCCTGAAAAATTTACTGGCAAACAAAATGCAATAAATCACAAAAAAGACCATACACTATGACCAAGTAGGCTTCATCCCAAGGATGTAAGGTTGGCTCAATGTATGCAAATCAACAGGTAAAATTCATCACATAAACAGAAGCAAGGACAAAAATTACATGATCATCTCAGTAGATTCAACAAAAGCCTGTGGCAAAAACCAACATCTATTTATGATTAAAATCCCAATGAAAATAGGCATAGAAAGATTTTATCAGACTCTGATAAAAGCAGTTTGGGAGAACCCAAACTGTCAACATCATATTAAATGGAAGGAAAACTCAAAGCTTTTTCTCAAAAATCAGAAACAGGACAAAGATTTTCACTATCTACACTACTGTTTAATATAGTCTTCAAAATATTAGCCAGAGCAAGCAGTCAAGAGAAAGAAATAAACATTGTATGTACAGGAAAGGAAGAAGTCAAAGTATCATTATTTGCAGATGACATGATCCTCTAACTACAGGACCCAAAAAAATTCCACTAAAAGACATATAGAAGTAAGAACCAAAATTCAGCAATGTAACAGGGTATAAAATCAATAGCATCCCTATACACTAATAATCAATTCACTGAGAAAGAAACAAAAAACACAATAACATTTTCAGTAGTATCAAAGAAAAATAAACATAGGAGTTAACCTAGCCAAAAATACAAAGACTGCTACAATGAAATTTGCATCACTCAGAAATAAGAAAATGAAGAAGACCTCATAAAATACAAAGATATCCCATGTTACTGGATAAGCAAAATCAATATTGTCAATATGGCTATACTTCCAAAACTTAGATATAGGTTTAATTCAATCCCAATGAAAATGCCAACAGCATTCCTCACAGGTCTAGACAAACCTTTCAAAAATTTATGTAGAATCTGAAGAGACACAGAATAGTAAAAGGAATTCTTGGCAACAGTTAC
>NW_004955570.1:504620-506824 GCF_000276665.1 Chinchilla lanigera
TATATGGATAGCTGGGATAATTTTATGGCTGATGTCTAATGGTTTATTGAAAGAAACAATTAATGCTTAAATTTTTTGACCAATTTTGTATTCTTATGTCTGGTAATCTGAACAACTAATTTGAAGACAACAACACCATTGGTGATCTCATACCATCTTGTTTAGTGAAGTTTTATATCGTTTTTAATTTTTTTATAAAAATGCATTTTTTTTTACTTTTTTTATTTTAAAGGAAATAGTACCCAAAAAAGGACAGCAAAATGCAAACAACATAAAGCAAGGACATGTTTTTTTATTTTTTATTTTCTTTAATGGTTTGATCAATCTTGCATTCTTACATCTGGTAGTCTGAGCTACTTGGTTGACAATAACAATATGGAATATAACAACCACTGTTAATTCCTATCATTCTGTTCTGAAATCCCATATCATTTTTATTGTTTTTGCTTTGTTTTGTTTTTGTCTATGTTATTGTTATTTTAATATTTTTTATTCTCTTTAAAACAAAACAATAAACAAATCAGACACATATGTGTAAGCATTGCATTGTCTCCCTAGTGTGAGAAAGAGTAAGATGTTATAAATGTGTATTAATTCTGGCAATAATGTCATGCTAGCCTTCCAAAGTTTTTCCTTCTTTTCCATATTGTTTTAATGATTTTAAGCCTTTTGGATGTTCATATCAATTTTTTAAAAGCCTGCCTACTTAAAAAAACTGGAATTTTCATTAGAATTGGATTGTTCAATCGGGTTTTGGAAAATTGTTATCTTCAAGTGTTTCACCTTAAAATGTTTCCTGAAAACTGCAATTTCTCTCCAAGGTTGTCTATATATAGGTTTTGTAAACTTTGTGATGGGATTTATCACTGTTTCATATTTTAATACTTTTTAATTTTAAAGAGAATTAAAAACAATAAAATGATATAGAATTTCAAAAGAAGATAAGAAATTAACAATGGTTATATTGTATATTATTATCTTCAAAATAGTTGCTTAAATTACCAGATATAGGTATGCAAAATTAATCAAACAAGATAAGAAATTAACAATGGTTATATTGTATATTATTATCTTCAAAATAGTTGTTTAAATTACCAGATATAGGTATGCAAAATTAATCAAACAATATAAACACTAACTGTTCCTTTCAATGAACTAATAGAAATTAGTAGTACAATTATCTTAGCTATTTTGTGTATGTATATATATTATTTTTTCTTTCCATCTTTTCTCTTTCCCTCCATCCCAGTTGTTCTTTCCTTTTCAGCAGTTTCTTTCCCTTTCACAATATCTATTGTACTTTTGGATCTTATTTACTTTTAAGTTTCTTACAGTAGAGAGACAATATGACATTTATACATGTGAGTCTGGTTTATTTCACTTATGAGTATGGTCTTGATTTGCATGCATTCACATATAAAAGCCTCAAGTTTATCTTTCTTTATAGATGAGTAGTACTCCATTGTATAAACATACCATAACTTTTCATCCATTTCTCAGCTGATGGGCATTTGGGCTGGTTCCAAGATTTAGCTACTAGAAATTATGCTGCTGTAAACATGGGTGAACATATATTGCAGCTACATGATGCTTTCAATTCTTCTGGAATTCTTGCTGTGTATGATACTTCCAATTATTCTGGAATTCTTCTGGGAAAATACCCAGAAGGGAAGTAGTTGGGTTGAATGAGACCACCAATCCTAGTTTTTTTAGGAAGTCCCATATTGATTTCCACAGTGGTTGTACAAGTCCACCCTCTCACCAACAGTGGAGATGTATTTCTTTTTCCCCAGATCCCTGCCAACATTTGTTATTGGTTGATTTCTTGATGATAGACATTCTGACTGGAGTGACATGGAATCTCAGTGTTGTTTTAATTTGCATTTCTCCAATGACCAGTGATGTTGAACACTTTTTCATATATTTATTTGCCATTTGTATTTCATCATCTGAGAAGTGTGTATTCATTCCAGATGTGCATTGTTTAATTGGGTCTTTGAATTAGGGGGGCCTGATTTTTTAATTCTTTATATGTTCTAGGTAGAAGTCCTTTGTCTTCAGGCTAGATAGAAGAATGTCCCTTCTTTTGAGGGACAGCTGCCTGAAATATTTTCCCACTTCGTGTGTTTTCTATTCACTTTGTTGGTGATTTCTTTTGATGTGCAAAAACTTTTTAATAAGATGAGAACCTAGTTCTTGAATCT
>NW_004955570.1:508199-509643 GCF_000276665.1 Chinchilla lanigera
ATCTTTGCATCTGTGTTCATTAGAGATATTGGCCTGTAGTTCTCTTTTTTGGTTGAGTCTTTCTCTGGTTTTGGTATCAGGGTAATACTTGCCTCCAGGAATGAGTTAGGCAGAATTGCTTCCCTTTCAATTTCATTAAAGAATATGAGAAGAATTGACATTAAATCTTCTCTAAATTTCTTGTGGAATTCAGCTGCGAATCCATCTGGACCCGGGCTTTTTTTGTCAGTAATTTTTTTATTACATTTTCAATTTCATTGGCTGATATTGAGTTATTCAGGATTTTTATATCTTCTTGATTCAGCTTTGGTAATTCATATGTACCTAGGAATCTGCCCATTTCATCTGCGTTTTCCATCCTATGAGAGTAAAGATTTTCAAAATAGTTATTGATGATCTTCTGTATTTCTATGGGATCTATAGTGCTTTCATTCCTTTCATACCTTTTTGCATGAATTTGAGTTTTTTTCTCTCCTTTTTTTGATAAGGTTCTCTAAGGGTTTATCAACTTTATTTATTCTTTCAAAGAACCAACTCTTCAACTCATTAATTCTTTGTATTTTTTCTTAGTCTCAGTTGCATTGATATCTGCTCTGATCTTTATAATTTCCTGTCTTCTTTGGGCTTTGGGCTTGCCTTACTCTTCTTTTTCTAAAAGCTTGAGGTGAAGCATAAGATTGTTTATTTGTGCTCATTCTGTTTTCCTTGTGTGGGAATCCACTGCTATAAATTTCCCTCTGAGAACTGCTTTCTTTTTATCCCATTGCTTCCTCTAAGTTATATCTGTATTTTCATTTGATTGTACATATTGTTTAATTTTTTCCTTAATTTCATCTGTGACCCATTTGTTCTTTTGGAAGGTGTTATTTAAATTCCATGTTTATAGAGTTTTGTGATTTCTTTTGTCATTAATTTTCAATTCCACTGCACTATGATCAGATAGTATACATTAGATAATTTCAATTCCTTTGCATTTTCTTAAACATATTCTGTGTGGTAGTATATGGTCTATTTTAGAGAACATCCTGTGTGCTGCTAAAAAGAATGTGCATTCTGATGCTGCTGGATGGAAAACTCTGTAAACATCTACTAAGTCCATTTGTTCACAAGTTTGGTTTACTTCTGTTATTTCTTTGCTGATTTTTGTCTAGTTGATCTATCTCTTTGTAACAGTAGGGTCTTAAAGTTTCCTGTTATGATTGTGTTTCTGCTTACTTGATTTTCCATGTTTGTTAAAATTTGTCTTCTATACTTGGGTGCCCCTGTATCTGGTGCATAGATATTTATGAATGTTATCTCTTCCTCTTGCAGTTTTCCCCTAACAAGTATGTAGTGACCTTCTTTATCTCTTTTGATCATTCTTGGCTTGAAGTTCACATTGTCTGCAAATAGAATAGCTACCCTCATTTTTTCTGGGTTCCTGTCAAATGGAGTATTATTTTCC
>NW_004955570.1:514984-523501 GCF_000276665.1 Chinchilla lanigera
TATGTTCTCAATAGTAATCTTTTGTCTGAGGAACAGCTGACAAACATTTTTCCGACATTGTGGGTTGTCTCTTCACTCTGTTTGTGGTTTCTCTTGCTGTGCAAGAGCTTTTTAATAAGATGGGATCCCAGGTGATTCTTTGTGACAGTCCCTGTGTGATCAGGGTTTTAATCATAAAGTCTTTACCTATACCAATGCTTTCAAGAGCTCTACCTATTCTGTCCTCCAGCATATTTAATGTTTCTGTTTTAATATTGAGATCTCTGATCCAATTAGAATTTAGTTTAATGCATAGTGAAGGATTTGCATCCAATTT
The DNA here is from genome assembly GCF_000276665.1 of Chinchilla lanigera. Lineage (NCBI taxonomy): Eukaryota > Metazoa > Chordata > Mammalia > Rodentia > Chinchillidae > Chinchilla > Chinchilla lanigera. The sequence continues at coordinate 515,301 of NW_004955570.1, forward strand.
TTATCTTCAGCATGTGCAGAGCCAGTTTTTCCAGCACCATTTATTAAAAAAAAAACTGTCTTTCTTCCAGTGAATGTGTTTGGCACCTTTGTCAAAGATAAGGTGGCTGAGTATGTCTGGCATTGCTTCTATATCTTCTAATCTGTTCCACTGATCTTCAGGTATGTTTTTGGCCAGTACCACAAACATTTAAAGTTATATTACAAAGCTACAGTATATTTTAAAGACAAAAGCATTTTACTGGCACAAAAACAGAAAGGTTGGTCAGTGGAACAGAATAAACAGGGAAGATTTATTGGCAGGGAGGCCATAAGAGGAGACAGTGCAGAGAGGGCAAGATTCCCACTTTTCTCCCAGCACCTCTCTGTAAAAATTCTAACATGCCAGTGGTCACTGCTGTGCCCCTCAGTGTCTCTGCTGGGAAAAGTCAGCAGGGCCCCTTATGAGGTGATCCCGGGTCCTTCTATGCATCTGCTGGGAAGCAGTGGCCATGAAATGGGACCTTGAATGTGGAAGTGGTCCGCATGGGTCAGGGGCGCTGTGGTAGACTAACAAATGGCCCCCAGATGATATCTATATCTGAATTTCAGAACCTGTTTTTGGTGCTTTTCTTTGTTTTGGGGGGTTTTGTTTGGATCTTTTTTAGGCGCTGAGGATGAACCTAGGGCTTCATGCATACTGCATAAGTACTCAAACACTGAGCTATACTCCCATCTCTGCAACTTGTAAATGTGACATCATTGGAAAAAAGGAAAAAGAAAACCCTTGCTTGTTATTAATTTCAGGATCCTCTTCTTTATTATTATTTCATAAATTTCTTAAGGATTAATATCCTAATCACTGGCTTTTAAGGGAAATAAACTGAATAATTGGATGACTATCTTCATAAGCTATTTTTCCTCTTTGTAAGACTCAAATTAATTTCTTTCATAAAGAGAGTGACAGCCTTCACATCCCTTATTCATAGCATAATGCACAGCGTGTTCTGTTTTAAATTTTTTAAGTGAAGAATGAAATTGTTTCACAACTGACTGATGTTTTAACAGTAGGAAAAAACAGGGAGGGAAGGGAAGGAATTGTAAAAAGAATTAAGATGTGTTAATGTACATGTGCCAACTCACCATAGTGAATGTTCTCATTACATACTAATATAAATAAAATTTTAAAAAAAGAAAAGAGGTTGGTTTGGTTTGGTTTGGTTTGGTTTGGTTTGGTTTGGTTTGGTTTGGTTTGGTTTGGTTTGGCTTGGCTTGGCTTGAGAATATGGTCTCACTGTATAGCCCATGCTCATTTCAAACTCATGATTCTGCTGCTTCAGCCTCCTAAGTCCTGGGATCATGGGCATGCACCAACAATGCTGTTTTAGAATAAAGGTATGCTGAAGTAGGAATGGTGCCACACATCTATAACCTGAGCACTGGGGAGGCTGAGGCATGAGATCACCTCAAGGTCAAGGTCAACCTAGGATATAACAAAGGGTGTGGTTACCAGGGAACCTGTGGATGTGGGGAAGAGGTGGCCCAAGACAGGAGCACTCTGGAATTAGGGAGGAAATGGACTGAATCAAAAGAGCCTTGCAGTATTGGAGGAAGTAGCAAATAGCAAGAGACACCAGTAGTCAGGAGGAGGTGGTCCAGTACAGAGGGAAAGCCATAGATATAGGTAGAGACTGGAGAGCCATAAGCCCCTCCAGTTCTGGAAAACTTAAACCAAGCTCCTAAGGAAGGACATTTGGTGTTACAGTAACCATGGGTAGACCAATGCCTACTTGATCATCTGTTGGCCCAATGGAGGCACCTAGTATTCTACTCTGTGACTTCTGTCCTGTTTACTCATCACATCACTGCAGGCCATGCCATTCTGAGAGACATGGGGAAGGAGCAGGAGTGCATTATTCCCCCAGCCCATGGTCTGAGCCACCAAGCAATATCTCCTGGAGCTCACACCGCCTTCTCAAACCCTGAATGGGGTCCAGAGTGCTATAGCCTGGCCAAGGCCAAGGTCATGGAAGCTGTCTCAACGTTGTGCTCTTTTCCTTCTTGCCCACCTCTCTGCCCCTCACCTCATTGCTGCTGGTGCAGGCTGATGCTGCTCTTTGAGTCTCTTATGGTAAGGCTTGACATGGCTCATGATGGACTGGATTTCTGAGATATAAGATATGAATCCCCAGGGAGCCTCTCCCTGCCCTTTGGGGCCAATTACACCTTGCTGGTGCCTGACCTGTCACCAGTAAGTCAAGTCATCTTAGTCTCCCTCTGGGGATCCACCAGCAGGGTAGGTCCAGGGTGTCCAGAATTCTGCCGGCTTCTGGCCACCAGCTGTGATCCAGCAGTGGCTGCAGCTAAACAGATCCAGAGCAAGATGTCAGGTGCCCAGCCCTGGGTTCTCCAGCAGGGGTTTCTCACCAAATCTTCAGGGGAACTTGCTTATGCCTCACTAATGGGTCTGCAGTTCCTAGGAGACAACATGACAGCTAGTGCATGTGGTCATGCATTATCAGCTCAGGGTTACCATGCAAAATATCGTAGGGGCCCAGGGAAGATTGGTAAGGGGCTGGCATGCTAATGCACATACCATTTGTGGTACTGATCATTCTAAATGTCACAGTTTTGAGCAGTATGGACTCCTCAGTGCCCTCTCTAGCCAAAGCCCAATAGAGAGGGAGTGAGAAGGGTCTGGAGCCTCCATTGTCCTGCCTACCTTGACAACTGTGAATCTACCTAATTCTCATCAGGCAGCCTACACTATGGTCCTCACCCAACACACATAGTGCTGAGCTTAACAGCTGATGTGTGGAGCTCACCCCCATACATAGCTTTGTGGGCCTCCGAAGGGGGTGTGCAGAAATTTTCCCTGGAATCCAGCCTGCAGAAGACCTTCTGTCCTAAGACAGGACACAGCTGACACCATAGCAGGTCCTTTTCCCCTCCATCTGCAACTCTAGTGAACAGTGATTGGGCCAGCTTGGCCCAACTCTGCCCTGACCATGACCAGAATGCTGTCATGCCTGATTTGAGAATCAGTACTGCTGGAGTGCAAATTTATCAGCAGGTTTCCTCATTTTCTTGGTGGTCCATTGCCCCCAGGCTGAACCAAGATGAAAGTCAGGAGACAGTCACATGAAAGAGGGTAATGAGATGTCACCAGGTGCCAGCAAAGGCAAAGACCAACACAGAGATTAAGATAGAGAGTAAAGACCAAGAAAACAATACAATGAATCAGAGTTGATTCTTTGAAAGTTTAAATAAAATTGATAAACCCTTAGCCAATCTTGCCAAAAGGAGGAAAGAAAAGACATAAATTCATGCAATAAAGAATGACAAGTGTGAGAAACTATTTTGTAGACAATAATATGTAAAACAATAACCACCGATAATTTCCTACCATTTTGTCTGTAACTTGCTAAGTCCCCCCTATTATTATGTTATCCTTCTTTTATTCTTTAAAATAAAAAAAAAAAGAATGACAAGTGTGAAATTACAACTGGATGCTGTGGTATCCAGAAGATCAATAATACCTACTTTGAGAATTGTTACTCTAATAAGATGGAAAACACAGGAGGTATAGACAGATTCCTAGATACATATAAATTGCCAAAACTGGGTCAAGAAGATATAAAAATTCTAGATAACCAAATATCAGCTAATAAAATTGAGAATGTAATTAAAAACTTACCAACAAAGAAAATCCCAGATCCTTACAGTTTCACTGCTAAATCCTACAAGAAACTTAGAGAAGATCTAATGCCACTAATGAAACTCTTTAATGAAACTGAAAGGGAAGAAATTATGCCATAGTTCTGAGCAGTTCTGAAAGGAAGCATTACCCTGATATCAAAACCAGGGAAGGATCCAAACAAAAAAGAGAACTACAGGCCAATCTCCCTAATGAATATACTTGCAAAAATCTTCAACAAGATACTGGCAGACAGGATGCAGCAAATCATCAAGAAGATCATTTACCATAACAAGTAGGATTTATGCCAGGAATGCAAGGATGGTTTGACATAAGCAAATCAACAAATATAATATACTATAGCGACAGAGTGAAAGACAAAAATCATGTACTCATCTCAGTAGGTGTAGAAAAAGTATTGGATAACTCCACACTCATTCATGATAAAAACCCTACAGAAATTTAGTGTAAAATGTCTCTATCTCAATCTAATAAATGTCATGTATGACAAACCAAGAGCCAATATCATACTAAATGGTCAAAAACTGAAAGCTTTCACTCTGAAATCCAGAACAAGTCAAGGATGTCCATAATCATCACTCCTACTTAATATTGTTCTGGAAGCATTAGTGACAGTAATTAGACAAGAAAAAGAAATAAAAGGAATAAGAACAGGAAAGGAAGAAGTTAAATTATCAATATTTGCAAAGGACATGATACTCTATATAGAAGACTGCAAATGCTCCACCAAAAAAGACTTGTAGATTTAATAACCAAACTCGGTAGCACGACTGGTTACAAAGTCCACACTTAAAAATCAATACTGCCAGGCGTGGTGGAGCATGCATGTAATCCCAGCACTCAGGAGGCTGAGTCAGGAGGATCATTGTGAGTTCAAGACCAGCCTGGACTACAAAGTGAGCTCAAGGCCAGCCTGAACTGCATAGGGAGACCTTGTCTCAAAAAGACAAAAGAAAAATCAATACCATTTCTGTACACTAACAACAAATGTACTGAAAGAGAAATTAGGGAAATAATATCTTTCACCATAACATTAAAAAAAAAGAAATACTTAGGAATCAATCTAGCAGAGGAAGTAAAAGATCTCTACATTGAAAATCACAGTACTCTGAAAAAGGAGATCACCAGGGATATAGATCAGCAGCACAAGTGCCTGCCTGGCAAATGCAATGTGCTGAGTTCAATTCCCAGTATCAAAAAAAAAAAAAGATTGAAGAGGATATCAGAAAATGGAAAGATGTCCCATGCTCTTGGACAGCAAGAACTAACATTATGAAAATGGCCATACACCCAAAGTTGTTACACAAATTTAATGATATCTCAATCAAAATACCATAATCATACCTCACAGAATTAGAGAAAACATTCCTAAAATTCATTTGGAACCAGAAGAAATCTGGGATAGCAAAAGCAATCTTAGGCAACAAAGGCAAGACAGAGGAAATCATAAATACTGACTTGAAAGATAGTTTTGCAGGTTACACCAATCTGGGTTGGAAGTTCTTTTCTTTCAGGACCTGAAATACTTCACTCTCAGCTCTTCTTGACTTGATGGCTTGTGTTGGGAAATCTGCCATGATTCTGATGGGCTTTCCTTTATAGGTGATCTGTTTCTTATCTCTAACAGCTTTTAATATTCTGTTCTTTTGTTGAATTTCTGGGATCTTGACCACTATATGTCTGGGTATATATTTATTTTGGTTACAGCTAATTGGAGTTCTATATTCCTCACTTTTCTGAATGTCACATTCTTTTCCCTTGCTTGAGTAATTTTCTGCTACTACTTTGCATATAGTATTTTTATGTCATTTGTGTTGACTCCTGCTGTTTCACTGACACCTATTTTATATTATTTTTCTTTGCACCATCTCACAACTGTTTAGCTGTTATTTCCTGGTTCCTTGTTATTTTTATGAGATCTTTCCTTTTGTGGTCACTAGCTGCAATGCTGTCTTCAAAGTTGGAAAGTCTATCTTTAGTTTCATTCAAGGGGTTTTCCCAGCTTTTGATGGACGTTTTAATTTCCTATGTATTTGTTTGAATCTGTTTCATGCATTTTAATACTTTCCTATATTGTTCATTCAATGTTTTCATCATTTTTCTGTGCTCCTCTATTTTTATTTATGTCTTCTTTAGATGTGCTGAGCAATCATTTCATTATTGTTGTCATTTCTTTTTTTACCTGAGAGATTATTTCTGATCTGATGTCTTCTATGGCCATTTGTGTTTCTTCATCTGAAAAGTGTGTATTCATCTCTTCTGCCCATTTTTGTATTGGGTCTTTGAACTTTGGGGACCTGATTTTGACCGCTCAAATTTAAAGGCCCAGTATGAAAATAAGCATCTGAGACGAATACCCACTTCTCAGAGGAAGAAATACAAATGGCAAATAAATATATGAAAGCACATTCAACATCACTGCTTCTTAGAGAGATGAAAAGGAAGAAGAAAATTTAAAAAAGAATCGATACTCAAGTGAAATAAATTACACACATTTGTTTAAATGTCACATTGTTTCTCTGGTGTGAGAAACTTAAAGTGTAAATAACAGGCAAAATGTATCATAGATACAGGGAAATGGGAAGAAAATATTCAACTGGGAAGGGGAACAAAAGATGGGGGCAGGCCAGGAGTGATGGAAAAGAAAAAAGAGAAGAAAAGGAAGAAAATGGAAACAAAGCTTTTGTAAATAAGGAGAAGAAGAAGGTTTGAATGAGGAGATGGGGCTGGGGGGGGCAGAAAAAACAATCAAGATATTTCATGCACAGGTACAAATTTCCTCTGACGGGTGTCATCATTACATACATTTAAAATGTACCAATAAAATCAATCCAAATTTGAAATAAATAAGTTGGAAAAAGAAAAAATGAAATGTACCAGTAAAATTAATCAAAATATTTAAACAGAGGAAAAAAATATAAAACATTATTTTCTTCACAAGAAAAATATCAAAATATCTGGAAACCACAACACTGCATTATGTGAGCAGCTATCCTTGGTTTATAGGTGGGGAAAGTGATGGAGTTTGGGATTTGCTCCAGCTGCTCCTTTCAGCCCCTAAGGAGATGAAGTCACCTGAAAGGGACCAAGCACCTGGCTTTGCTGGTGTGACCTCTTTACACAGTACCCCATTGCTGTACAGAATTCTGCTCTCTTGTCACTTTCACCCATCCAAGCTGTTTTCTTCTCTTTTGCTTTATTTTGAGACAAGCTCCCCCTATGTAGTTCAGGCGGGCCTTGACTACTGTGTAGACAAGACTGACATCTCTGCTATCCTCTTCCCTCCAGCCTCTCAACTGCCGGAATAACAGGTTTGTGCCACCACACCCAACTCCAACCTTAGTTTTTCTACTTGTAAATAAAGAGAATATTGTGTCTCTTGCATTGGCATGTGTTTGAATTAAATGCTAACGTGATTAGGAGAGCCTGGGAAGATAGTGAACCTGATGCCTGGGAGACCCCTATTTTAGCAGATAGTGACTCATCCTTTGTTAAATCTGGGGAGAAAACCCCATCACCAGCCTCTGTGCCCACACATCACAAAGTTCTTTTGTCTAGGCCAAGATGGCACTTGCTTTTCTGTGCATTGCTCATTCTGTCTCACTGCCTTTAGTCCCTGCAGAGACCTCCAAGCTGTACCCAATAGTGGCCACAGTCCTGCTTGATGACCATGGGTTCAGGAGACCTCAGGGCCAAGGCACCAGCAGTCCAAAGCTTAGTAAATCTGAAGGCCCAATATATGGAGAACGACATTCTATAGTTTACCTTTCAATGCATTATCTCTTTGGGACTTTGAGCCTGACCAAGCCATATGTTTGTTTGATTCTGGAGGAAGTCTACCAAAAGCATTACTGTAAAAGGAAATGAAAGCAGGACCTTAGTCCTTGTGGAACGTAGCTGCGACAGCACTAGATGACTTACTGAGATATGCCCGAAAGAATGATAACGTGATGGCTAGCTCAGGCTTATTCCTGTGATAATTAAGCTGCATTGATACCACCACGATTCCCAGCCGAAAAGCGCACACAGAGCCAGGTAGGCCCCACCCAATCCTGGAGGCCAGGACGCGAGAACAAAGACCCCTCGGACATTGCAGACTGAGCTGCTAGGGGCAGGGAGGCCCAGGGGACGGACGGGGCGAGCAGGCCCTCGGAGCCGGCCAAGCAGGCTCCCCCAGCCCCCCGCGCCTTGCAGCCAGGCAGCAAGTTCTCCGGGAGCGGCAGGGCTCCTGGGTCCGAGTGTGGGCTGGACTCATACCACCACGATTCCCAGCTGAAAAGTGCGCAAAGAGCCAGGTAGGCCCAACCCAATCCCGGAGGCCAGGACGCAAGAACAAAGACCCCGCGGACATTGCAGACTGAGTCGCTGTAGCGGCAGAGAGGAGATCGGGACTGAACAGCCCAGGGTCTTCTCTGGCTGGGGGTGGGGTGAGCAGGCTCTCTGAGCCAGGCAAGAAGACTCTCTGAGCCCCACGCACCCTGCGCCAAGAGAGCAAGTACTCCAGG
>NW_004955570.1:529152-530448 GCF_000276665.1 Chinchilla lanigera
TTTTTGTTTGTACCCCAATAAAAGGCTAAAGAAAATTGTAACCGAGGCTTCAGTCCTGGAGGCTGTAGCTCCCTGATCTGAACATTTTGTCTCTGTTTTTTTCTTTTCCTACACCACACCTCATCCTCAGGACCTGTCACCCGAGACAGAAACTGACAGTACACCAACACCAATATGACAGAGAGGTACTCAGCCTTACCTGTGAGACGCCTATTCTTAGATCCAGGCTCTGATAATGCCAACCCCCTCTTCTCCACTAGGCTTGCCCCACCCCATCCTCTGTCACCTCTCCAGCCTTCTCCATGACCTGGTACTTGCCCAGCTCTCTTTTAAGGATCAAGCATGTGAGCACTGCTTCCTAGCCCTAGGGCCAGGTGAAAGGGCAGAAAGCTCCATAAGATATGGCTGCTGCTGTACTATGAACATGTATATTCCCTCATCAAATCCATAAGTTGGAACCTAAGACCACCGGTGATAGTATAAGAGCTGGAGCTGGGCCAGGGATATAGCTTAGTGGCACAGTGCCTGCCTGGCAAGTGTGAGGTCCTGAGCTTGATTCCCGGTATCCTCCCCCCAAAAAAGAGGTGGGGCTTTTAGGAGCTAGTTAAATCAGCCCTTATGAAGAGGTTTGACACTCACAAAACAGAAGATGGGACTACTGAGGTCCTTTTTATCCTTCTGTCTCTTCCACCACTGTGAAGACATCTAGAAGGTCCCAACTATAGGTACAGGCCAGACACCAAAGCTGCTGATGCCTGTGGATTTCCCAGCCTCCAGAACTGTGAGAAATAAATCTCTATCACTTATGACTGATGCAGCCTGCGGTGCTTTGTCAGAGGAACAGAAACAAACTGAGACAGCTGCGTGCTGCTCTGGTGCTGTGAGGACAACTGGGGACAGGTAGCCAGGATTCTGGTTTTCACACACAGAAAACAATGGGGCCCCTGTCTGGGTAAAGTTAGAATCCTGCCAGCCCATGAGCCCTATTTTAGGCTCATTTTAAGTAACCACTTTCCTAGGTGTCTGACAGTCTTAGTTACTTTTCTCATTGCTGGGACAAAATATTCAATACCCAAAGTTGAAGAGGGAAAGGTTTATTTAGCTCACAGTTTGTAGAGGTTTGTAGAGGTTTCAGCCCATAATCAGCAGACCCCAAGGCAGGGTGCCTTGGCAGAGAACAGCTCATGGAGCCCACAAGGAAGTAAAAGCAACAAAGGGAAAAGACATTGTGAAATGAAAGGAAAATGTTCAAAAGTAAAGAGCAACTGGGGTGAGGGAAAAGAGAAGGGAAAGAAG
>NW_004955570.1:530668-534965 GCF_000276665.1 Chinchilla lanigera
TTTTAAAATAAAAAAATAAAATAAAAACAAGACAAGACTCTTTCTGTCTCTCATATCATATGCAGAACTATGCCAAATCAAGCAGTGGACTGATTTACTAATCACACACCCTTAATCCCAGCATCACACACTCTAGATTCAGCCAACTCTGAAAAGCCCACCTAGCATGACTACATGAGGCTTTGAGGGGACATCTGGACACAACCCATAACATTGACTCACACCTGGCTATACCTTCTTGATATCTCACCATGGGTATGAAAATCAACTACATGAACACTGGGAGGACACAGAAATCACACCAGTACCATAGCGGTCATCCTGTCTCCCTGGGCTCAGCTTGGCTATCATAGTTTCTCAGACTTCCCTTGGCCTTGATGACCTTGACAGTGAGCATTAATCTTGGCAGGCTGACCTGGAACACATTAGGTTAGGCTAGAAGACAGACACCTGAAAGTAATGACTACCTTTCCCTTTTTTTCTCTCTCTCCTGTGTATCATTCCATCCTTATTTTTCTCTTTTCTTTCTATGTTTTAAAATGAATTAAGAGGGGGCTGGGGATTTAGCTCAGCGGCAAAGGCGCCTGCCTGGCAAGCGCAAGGTTGTGAGTTCGGTTCCCAGTACCGGAGAAAACCCCCCCCCCCGCAAAAAAAAAAATAAAATGAATTAAGAAACTGATATGAGGAAATTAGCCTGGACTAGACAACTAGACCTAAATTTGTCTCACGTGGGCTTCTGACAGGTAGCAGAAGATTAAACACAAGAGAAAGCAATGTGAAGACACAGGCAGAGACAGCAGTGATGGGGTCACAAGCTCAGGAAGCTGGAGGACAAGGTCCATCCTTGAACCTGTAGAGGTGCAAAGCACTACCCACACCTGGATTTTAGCACACACTGAATTTCAGATTTTGAATTTCAGATTTTTCAAACTTTCAGATTTTAGGCTCCTGGCATTTGAATGGTGCTTTGTGTAACAATTTTCTGTAGTAATTTGATGATTTGGGAGAAACTCAGGAGATCCGTATTGCAGAGGATGTTGGCAATAGGAAATACACTCTTAAGAAAGCTGCCTATGAAAGCCCAAGGATGTAGCTGCCAGGAGACCATGGATGTTGGACAGAGGTGACCCAAGACAGGGGGCCACAGGGAGTAGGGTGGACATGGGGAGTCCAGAAAACCCAGGAGAATAGAAGGAGGTACCATAGAGAGAGGGGCTGTCTTGGTTACTTTTTTCTCGCTGCTGGGACAAAATATCTGACGACCAAAATTAAGGAAGGAAAGGTTTATTTTGCTTACAGTTTGTGAAGGTTTCAATCCGTACTAGGCATGATTATAAGGCAGAGTGGCACGTGGCAGAGGGCTGCATCTCAGGGCGGCAGCACAGCCAAGCCGCCAGCACACACCAGGGCACACACACCAGGGCGGAACGGGGGAGGAGTGCCCCAAGCACTCTTTTTCCTCTCCCTTACATATGCAAACTATCCACTCCAGGGCGGGTGCAGCTCTCACACCCATATTCAAACTCTAATAGCCTGCCCCAGGGCCGCAGGAGGCTTTGGGGGAACACACAGACAAAAACCATAACAGGGGCCTAGAAAGATCAGTAGGAATTGGCCCAGTCCATGATAGCAGATGGATGTAGATAGAGACTGGGGACCATGGGCTGCTCCAGTCCAAGCAGATCCAGACCAAGCTCCTATGGTGGGGCACCTGGGGCTGCAGTGACTCTAAGAAGGGCAGTGCCCACCTGGTAGACTCTGGACACAGGTCGAGGAACCTATTCCTGTGCCCTCTGACCTCTGTCATGCCTGTTCATCACATCATTGCAGAGGATGTCTCCTATGACACATGATTCTGAGTGTCAGGGGAAGGGAGCAGAGGATAACTGTCCCCCCAGTAAAATAATATGGCCACCACATTCTGTCCACAAGTAGGTCACACTGCCCCTCAGACCTCTGACATGGCCTCCTGAGAATGGAGCTCTAGAGGGTCCACAAGCAGGCCAAGGCCAAGGTCTCAGGACTGTCCTTGGCATTACTGTCCTCTGCTCCTTGCCCACTTCTCTGCCCCTCACTCATCACCACTGGCTCGGGCCAGTCCTGCTCCTTCTGTCTCTCATGGTGTGGCCTGACATTGCCCATGAACAGGTTTTTTGGTAACTAGGCCAAAGGTAACAGTGGATTCCAGAGATGCAAGAACTGAGTCCCCAAGGAAATGCTCTGTGGCCTCAGGGGACAATTTGAATTGACTGAGGCCTGTCACGTCCCCAGTAAGGAAGACCGTAATGGGTGTTCAACTGAGGAGCCTCCCTCAGGCTAGGACCAGAGCAGCCAGAGTTCTGGCTTCTGACCACATGGAATTTGGGTGGGACCCTGATCCTGCTGTGGCTGCTGCTAAGCAGACCCAAAGACATAGCTCTGGTTTTTCCCAGAAGAAGCTTCCTCCTAACACTTTGGTGAAGTCTGCTGAGGGCTCAACGGGGAATCTGAAGTTCCTGAGAGATAGCACTGAAGCTAGTGGGGGTGGCCCTCCAGGACCAGCTCGCAGTCACAATGGGAATGATCAGAGGTGTCCAGGGGAGATGGAAGAGTGCCTGGCATGCCAAGGCTTGGTGCCACACATGCAGTACAGACCATTCCAAGTGCCACAGCACTGAGAAGTGTGGACCCTTAAGTCTCCATCCTTGGCAAGGACCAGTGGCAAGGGAGTGGGCAGGATCAGGAAGCTTAGTGTCCTTCTGCCTTATAGCCTGCAAGTTGGCCCTAGTCACACCAGGAGGTCTATGTCATGGTCCTCAAACAAATCCCATAGTGCTGAGTCTCCCAACTGGTGTGTGGAGCTGACCCCCTGCCCAAAACCCTGCTGGACTCTGAAAGAGGTGCACAGAAGCTTCCTCTTGAACAGCATGCAGGACCTCTGTTCCTAAGGCAGGCTACTGCCATCATCCCCAATTGGTCCCCTCCCCTCCCAGCTCCAGTTCCACTTGCAGATATGGGTCAAGCTTGGCTTGGCTCTGCCCCAGCCATGCCTATGACTGTCTTCCATCCCAGTGCCCAGGCCTTAGTTGAGGCCCAGCACCCTAGCAGTGCAAATTTCTCACAAGGCCTCGTCCTCTTGTGATTACAACCTCCCGGGATGGACCAGGATGGAAGGCAGGAGGCAGCCAGATTAAAGAGGGTCATGAGAGGTCACCAGCTGTCACCAAAGGCAAAGACCAACACAGAGAAGGAGGCAGAGAGCTAGAGATGAGGCCAGAGGGTCTGAGACAGGCCTGGTGTCAGTGCAGAGAGAATGGGCTCTGCACGGATCCGCGCCCCACCCTCACTACCTTTGTCCACCTCCCAGCCATCAGGGTCCTCCTCTGCAAAGAGAGCTCCTCTGCTGGTCTGGGAAGCCATACCCAGGTGTCCAGAGGTGGGACCACAGGTGTCCGGACACAAAGTTTCTTTACTTTGCTATTCTATTTTTTTCTCTTTTATCTGTCTTTCTTCCTTTTCTTTCTTTTTCATGACTGGATCTTGAACCTGTGACCTTTGCACTGAGCTATACTACCAACCTTTTTTTTTTTTTTTTGGTTTGTTTGTTTGTTTGTTTGTTTTGCCTTTCTGAGACAGGGTCTCACTGTGCAGTTCAGGTTGGCCTTGAGCTCACTTTGTAGCCCAGGCTGGTCTCAAATTCACAATGATCCTCCTGCCTCAGGCTCCTGAGTGCTGGAATTAAGGGCATGCGCCACCACACCCAGCTCCAACCTTTTTTTTTGATAAGAAAGAATTGTATTAAAAGTAAAGGAAAAAATTAAGCCACAAAGTTATATCATTCTTTCAAACAAAAATTATTCACTTAAAGCTTCTTCTACATTACAGAATAATTTCACATTTTTAAATTAAAACAATAAAAATACTACTCTTAAAATTTTTTAATTAAAAATTTTTAAATTAAAAAATAAAAATATTAAACTCCTATACGTTCTCCCAAAATAAGTGAATGTTTTCTAGTTCTGAAGATGTTTCTTAATGTAGCACTGTGTTCTTGTATTATAATGTGCACTTTGGAATTTCAGGGTTTTTTACTTGTATCCATGTAATATGTTTCCAACCCTAACCATATGTTAAACTTCTTTCTCATAACAATAAGGCCTGATATTTTGTTTTTGTTTTTTTAATTTATTTTAAAAATAAAAGAAGGAAAACATACTAACACTCAGACATCCATTTACAAAATAGCATAAAAACAATATAAGCAATACAGAGTTACAGACAAAGTGGTAGGAAATTAACAATAGCTCTATTATGCATT
>NW_004955570.1:539621-543000 GCF_000276665.1 Chinchilla lanigera
CAAGACCTTGCGCTTGCCAGGCAGGTGCTTTGCCACTGAGCTAAATCCCCAGCCCCCTCAGACCCCTTCATTAATAGGGAGACCCAACCTGGCAGCTTCCAGTAGGTAAGCTGTGATGAAAGCCATATAGGGCATGAAGACAGGTCTGGAAAACCCCATGCAGAGGTGGGGCAGTGGGGAGGAGCTGGGTAGGGTCCTGGGGTAGAAGCTCCGCCTCTGTCCTTCATGTGAGCTGCATCAGTGGTGCTAGACCATCCACACCTATTTACATGTGAGATCTAAGATGCCCTAGAAGCATATTCAACTAAGTCAGCAAACATCAGAAGATGACACAAAAGGGAAGCACAACACATGCTCTTCTAAGCACATTTCTGGGTGGGAGACCCCTACTCTCGGTGGAGAGGCACAAAGTGACTAGTGCTAGTGCAAGTGGTCATGTGGGGCCTGTAGGTCCCTGAATCCAGCACTTAGCACCAGGCCCCTGGTGAAAATGTCCCATAGATATGGAACAATAGACTCAATAGTCACTGCCCCAACCCTGGAGACTAACATGACAATTTTCACAGTCAAGTGGCCAGAGGTGAGACATGGCCTGTGGTTAAGAAAGTGCCTTCAGGGCAAGCATCCTGGGGCCTGAACTCTGACTCAACTGCTTGTGTGAACTTGGGTGTCAGTTAACAGTAAAACAAATCATGAATAAATAAAGGTTAAATGTGGTCCCATGGTGCAGTGGATAGTGCATTGGACTTCTAGCGGTGGAAGGCATTCAAATAAAGGTTAAGCTTATGCTCAAACTAAATAAAATGGAAGTCTGAGAAAAGGAAGGGTGTAAAGGTTAAAGCTTGGGAGAAAATGTCTGGAAGAGCGGGCTGCCTGTAGTGTGTGAGCCTCATTCATGATGTGGTAGGAGTAAGCCCCAGAAGGGGGTGCTCCCCAGCACAGAGGAAAGCTGCATTGGGACATGGAGAAAGTGGAGACCAGACGATGTCTTTTAAGTATCTGGATCAAACCACACTTTACACTAGTGTAACCCTGGAAGCTTATTCACAAGGGCCTGCAACTTTCTTTGTTTCCCCTCTCCTTATGAAAGTCTGATTTGGACTTTTGTCCCCCATAGCCAGAAGTATTTTAAATAGTCAACTTCATAAATTAATACAGTCCCCCAAAATATAATTTCTGAGGAGAATAGGAGAAAATCCTTGTTTCTCTAGAAAGAGAAACCATTTTCATTTTCATCCATATAGATGCCATACAAGTAACTTCATTTATCCTTCTAGTGTCAGAAAAAGTTGTCTTTATAAACACTTTTGTGGCCCACTGTGGTGGCCACATCCTATAATTCCAGCAATCAGGAGGCTAAGGCACGCTTCACACTGTCAGTTCAAAACTAGCCTGGACTATACTGCAAGTTCAAGTCCAGCTTACACTATGGAGTGAAGCCCGGTAGCAAAAAAAAAAAAAAACACCTGAGGTTATGTCAGAGGAAAGTTCATTATCACCTTCCAATACCCACCCCACTCAATCTGAAACACCTCTGGCTGCAGGCCCAGGATTCTACATTTCAGAATTCAACTAGAGCTCTATGACAAGCTAGGGTCCAAATCACCTAAAACACTAGGGCAAGGTTATCAGCAAGCACCTCTGGAGATGAAACAATTAGGCCAAAGGCAGAAAATGCCAAAGACAGAATGGGCATACAGTGAGGAAACAGTTGGTGGGGGCCCATGACCGACACAGGAACTGAAGTAAAGAATGGAACCCACAAAGGTTAGACAAGACATTCTTCTCCCAGGAAGCATGTCCCAAAGCAATGGCATTTGAAGAACCATACCGCTCTTTGCAGCCTCTCTGAAATGAGTAAACAAATTAATGCAGAGAGTAGGCTTAAGTTTATGTTTAAGTGTTTGTACGGAGTGCGATTTTCATGTTTTCTCAATACAAATTTTCTAAAGCTGTTCTCATTTCACAAAGTTGGAATTCCTTCAAAGAAAATACCTGTAAGATTCTATCTTTCATTCCTATTCTAAATATCTGCTAACCCTGTGTCTACAGTCATAAAAGCAGCAAAACATTCACATTTTCATCATAACATGTTCAATTGCTTTCCAAGTTAAGAAAAGGCTAGATTTTTGAAAAGATAATAAAACAAAAAATTTCAAATCGCATATTACAAAATAACGTAACACATGGTGAAGATTAATAAATTAACTATGAATTGACTATGATATACAGTAGAGTTAAATATATGTTTTTATAATGAAGCAGAAAACACCAAGATGATCTAAAGGATACAGTTCTAATTTATAGAAGGCTCACTGGGATGGTTTGTCCCAGCTTGCTGGGTAAACATGGTTGAGGGGTACTCTTTCTGGCTGTTCACCATCTGACCCCAGTGAGCACCACATGTACCCATGGCCTGAGGAAGGGAACAATGCAAAGCAGATATTTCAAAACAAGCCTCAAGACTTGTGTTCTTATTCACTTATGTTCCTCTGAGCTCAGAGAGGACATAGCTCCATGATTCAATGTGTACAGAGACATCCATGAACAAGGCATTGCACAGACAACAAGCAACAGGCAAATTGAAACATTTAATATGCCTATGTTCCAAAATTAAATCACTTCATTATAAAACTAAAAGTTTTTTAAACTAATCATTACATCTGGTATCTGTAAACCCAAAAGATGGAGAAAATGATATACTATACTTCATAATAATCATATCATTTCTCTCAAAGGTGAGTGGAAAGACTAGTAGATATATATTCTTTCAAAACCTGGAATTGTCATATGTTCCAGAGAAGGGAGAACCCAAATTCTCATGCTTGCCACCCCCAACTAATAGGTATCTATGCACACATCTTTATCATAGTATTTTTCATATTATTTAAAAATCAGGGAAATTTAATGGACATTAAACTGACATTTAACGCTGTGTTAAGGCCTGTAACCAGCCCCTTAAGAATGCCACATGGCTTCAAGCAGTGAATGGTGAGACCTCAGCTTGAGCAGTTTTCTCGGGAGTAGGAAGGGGCCCTCTCCTCCACTCAGTGTTTCAGGAGCACCTACTATGTGCCTGTTGATGAGATGGGGCATTACAGAGAGAAAAATAGTGCCAGACCCAGCATTAATGTGGTCAAGGCTGGCTTTGAATTCCTGAGCTCAAGGGATACTCCTGCCCTTAGTCTGCAAACAGCAAGGACTATAGTCTAGGAAAGAATTTGTCAAGTTTTTAAAAATCTTTTTCCGCATCTCTGGGGGAGCACCAAAATGGCAGAGTAATAAGCAGCAGAGAAAGAGTCTCTCTGAGAGTCGCTGTCCAGATTCTGGAATATAGCAACATGAGGAAGATAAGAAGGAGGGAAGTGGATCCCCTGGA
>NW_004955570.1:544155-546112 GCF_000276665.1 Chinchilla lanigera
ACTAGTCCAAACGGTGTAATTTTTGTCCCCAACAAATTGAAGAGGTAAGATCTTCCAACAGGCTCAAAACCCAAAAGCCTAGAATATACATTCTTCTCAGCTATGCATGGAATATTCTCTAAAATAGACCACATGCTAGCACATAGAACATGCCTAAGTAAGTGCAAAGGAATTGAAATGATCCCATGCATATTATCAGACCACAGTGCAATGAAACTAGAAATTAATGGTAAAAGAAATGGCAAAAATTCCATCAATACATGCAAATTAAATAACTTCCTCCTGAACCACCAATGTGTCAGAGAAGAAATTAAAGTAGAAATTAAATATTATTTACAATTAAATGAAAATGCAGATGCAAAATACCAGAACCTGTGGGATACAATGAAACCAGTCCTCAGAGGGACATTTATAGCAGTGGATTCCCACATCAGGAAACAGAACAAACAAAAATAAACAACCTTGTGCCACACCTCAAACTTCTAGAAAAAGAAAAGCAAGTTAATCATAAAACCCAAAGAAGGGAGGAAATTATAAAAAATCAGAGCAAAAATTAATGCAGTTGAAACTAAGAAAACAAAACAAAGAATTAATGAATCAAAGAGTTGGTTCTTTGAAAAAATAAATAAAATTGATAAACCCCTAGGTAACCTCATGTAAAAAAGGAAAGAAAAAACTCAAACCCATGCAATAAGGAATGAAAGGGGTGAAATCATTACAGATCTTGTAGAAATTCAGAATATCATCAATACCTACTTCAAAAATATTTACTGTCATAGGATGGAAAACACAGAAGGAATGGACAGATTCCTAGATGCATATGAATTACCAAAGCTGAATGAAGAAGATATAAAAACTTTGAATAACCCAATACCAGCCAACAAAATTAAAAATGTAATAAAAAAAAAAAACCTTACCAACAAAAAAAGCCCAGGTCCTGATGGATTAGCAGCTGAATTCTACAAAAAATTTAGAGAAGATTTAATACCAATTCTTCTCAAACTCTTTAAAGGAATAGAAACAGGGGCCTGGGGATTTAGCTCAGTGGCACAACATCTGCCTGGCAAGCACAAGGTCATGAGTTCAATTCACAGTACGGGAAAAAGAAAAAAAAAAGAAATAGAAAAGGAAGCAATTATGCCAAACTCATTCCTGGAGGCAAGTATTATTACCCTGACACCAAAAACGGAAAAAGAACCACCTAAACAAGAGAACTATAGGCCAATATCCCTAAAAGCGTAGATGTAAAAATTCTCAGTAAAATACTAGTAAACAAAATACAGCAAATCATCAAGAAGATAATATACCATGATCAAGTGGGATTTATTCCAGGAAAGCAGGGGTGGCTCAATATACAGAAACCAATAAATATAATACACCATATCAACAGAGACAAAGATAAGAATCACATGATCATCTCAATAGATGCACAAAAAGCTTTTGATAAAGTCCAACACTCATTCATGATATAAACCCTACAGAATATTGGCATAGATGGACTTTACTTCAATCTGATAAAAGCCATCTATGACAAACCAACAACAAACATCATACTAAATGCAAAAAACTGAAAGCTTTCACTTAAAATCAGGAACAAGACAAGGATACCCACTGTCACCACTCCTAGTCAACATAGTTCTGGAGACACTAGCCAGAGTAATTAGACAAGAGAGAGAAATACAAGGAACAAAGATAGGAAAGGAAGAATCTTTATTCACAGATGACATGATACTATACATAGCAAACACCAAGAACTCCACCAAAAGACTCTTAGAATTAATCAACAAATTCAGTAGCATAGCTGTATACAAAGTCAGCATTCAAAAATCAATAGCATTCTTATACACAAACAACAAACATACTGAGAGAGAAATAAGGGAAACCATACCTTTCATGATAGCATCCAAAAAATTGAAATACTTAGGAATCAATCTAACCAAAGAAGTAAAAGATCTAT
>NW_004955570.1:554732-556262 GCF_000276665.1 Chinchilla lanigera
CAAAAGAGTAAATAAGATCCAAAATGACAATAAGTATTGTAAAATGGGAAGAAACTTCAAAAGGAAAGAGAAACTGAGATGGGAAATGGAGAAAAGAGAGAAGGGAAACACTATATATATATTAGTTAAGATAGTCATACTACTAATTTCTCTTAGTTCATTGAAATGAACAGTTTGTGCTAATATTTTTGGACAATTAAATGCTGATATCTTGTACTCTCAGTAACTTACTTACTAATTTAAAGGTGACAACACACAATGTATTAACCATTGTTACCGTCCTATTATCTTGTCTTGAAATTTGGGGTTTTTTTCTCTTTAAAATTTAAAATATATCTGTGTTAAGGGGAGAAAAAGAACCCTCCCAATACCTGAATTCTTCAGTTTAATTAATGGATTTCCAAGATAAAAAAAATAAGAGCTTATTGTGCTATCTCAAAGCAAAACTCTCTCAACCTTATAGAAAGACAGTCTTCTACTCTTAACTTGATTTAATTCCTACATGGTCCAGTCACAGTATCTTTTATGAAGAGAACTTTTTTTGGTGATTTGAGGTCTGGTCATAATTTTCTCATCTGAATTCACTAACATAGAATTTCTACATCTCAGAATAAAGGGGAATATTTTCTTCCACCTACTTCAAATCTTCATCAAAATTATAAGAAGTAGATTTAGCTACTCCTCTGGAAACTGTTGTTGAGGCTTTTGATTTTGTTCCTTCAGTTAAATTTAGAGATATGACCATGAATTCTTCAACTCAACCACCAGAATCATCTAAGTGCTTTAAGGCAGATCTCTCATTATTTGGAGATGTTCTCCACAGAAACATTACTATAATAAGGAAAGTGGGAAAGTGAGCTCCAAAATGCATCATTAATCCAGATCTTCCTCCAGTCTGATTGGCATTTTGCAATTCAAATGTCTGTGTTACCTATACTGTAAACACCACCGAAACCAGGATAGTACAGGTGATAGAATTTATAAAGTATCTACATAAAATTCACTTATTTCCTAGCCTTAGAGTCTTCATAGTTTGTGCAAAACTTACTAAAAAAATTATCAAAACGAACTGTGGTTGCTCCTGCTGAAGGAGAGGTTGGGTGCTTCTTTCACTTCTTATTTTGTAACAAGAGTCTAAGTACTGTGCTCAAACTGCAATCCTCCTATCTCAGTCTTCCTCTGTGTTGGAATTGTGTACATTTGCCATCAAGCCTGGCTGAAGATACCTTTGAAGTTCATAGAAAGTAGTGAAGGTGGAGGCCGTAGAGCTGGGAAAGAAGGAGGGGAGTGCTGAGAAGGTGGCAGGCTCTGGTGGCCACAGCTTTGACCAGCTTCTCTTCCTTCCTTTTCTTCATCCAGCCTGTGTGGCAGGGGTGCAGTGGAGGGCTGTCTGGTGTGGGCGACTGAGGATGCTTCCTACCCACCAGCTCGGGACCCTCTCTAAAGCCCCTTCCCCTAGTACTCACCACCCAAGATCCCAGACTGGAGCCCAGGTAGCTGGTGGGTAAAGCCAATAAGAAGGGCTCTTTA
>NW_004955570.1:556632-558052 GCF_000276665.1 Chinchilla lanigera
GGCCCAAAGATGTGGCCAGAGTCTAACTGACCTCTCAAGAACAAGGTCAAATCCTGGCACCCTGTGACCCAAAGCCACTGGTGTACATAGCAGCAGAGTGCAGCCCGCCTTGGGCCCCAGACATGTGCTGGCCCCGCATGTTTCCCTGCCGGGGCTCCACAGTGAGCTGCAGTTGAACCCCAGCACTAAGCTCTGACAAGTGGCCATATCTATGCTTCGGGTACCTGGCTCTGGTCTCTGCCTCCCCGGTCTTGAGAGGATGAGTCCTTGAGCGCCCCCTGCTGTCCTTTCTGATCCAGGATGGGGGTGGGGAGGAGAGAGTCTCAAGGCGTCTCACCGGCCTGGCTTGGGTTACTGTGAGGATCAGGGCTAAGCAGGCTCAGGGGGGACATCATCTCCTTTCCTGTCAAGATTGTGCACTGTATGCCACCCCATTCTTTCCTGCCCTTTATAAGAAGCAGCAATTGGTACAGCCTGTGGGAGTGAAATATTCTTTGCATTCTTTGTGTATTTATTTTGAGACAAGTCCTTGCTAAGTAGTTCAGCCAGATCTGGAACTCACTATTTAGTCCATGCTAATCTTGAACTTTTGTGTTCTTCCTGCTTCAGCCTCCTGAGTAGTGGGATTACGGGCATGCACCACCATGCCCAGCACCTTTTT
Organism: Chinchilla lanigera; assembly: GCF_000276665.1. Lineage (NCBI taxonomy): Eukaryota > Metazoa > Chordata > Mammalia > Rodentia > Chinchillidae > Chinchilla > Chinchilla lanigera. Next base: position 557,294 of record NW_004955570.1, read on the forward strand.
GGTTTCTGTGGGCATGTGGAAGGGAGGGCCTTGCTACCCAACCCCAACCTTAGGCTTACAGGGTCAGTGATGCCAGCTTGTCCTGGCCTGGGTTGGGACCCACAGACAGGGGCAATCGGTTAAAAGGAAGAACCTCGGGAGCACACAGAAGAAGCTCTTCTCCCTGGCATAGAGTAGAGCTCTGGAAATATCCCTCATGCCCCTTTTGCCTTTCCTTCTCTCTACATTGAACAGTTAGTGGGGAGGAGCCATATATCTTGTCATGCATTTGTGAAAGTGCTGCTGGCAATTGCCTCACTCTTCCTGGATTTAGCAAAGTGTGGATCAGCCCACCCAAGGGAATGGCAACCAGATGACCCATCAATAGTTCCCCTTGGTGAAAATATCAGGCCTCCTTTTCCTCCTCCAGCACCTGACAGCCCAGCAGCTGCTCTGAAGCCATGGCCTTGGGTGTCCTTCTCTGGGCCTCACCTCACTGGAGGCCCTGCACACCCAAGCCCAGGACTCTACCTGAACCCTTATCATCACCCCACCTCAAAGCAAAGTCCCACTGTTACCAGACTTCCAGAATGACCACACAAAGACTCTGGAAAAACAGCTACAGTGAGGACCCAGGGGACAGACGCAGTGGGAGCATGAGGATTATGATGACAAAAATCCTCCAGCATAAATTGGGCTGTATTCCACAAGAGACCAACTATACTGAGAACAAAACAGAGTTTATTAATTTGAGGCTAGCCACCCTCCATCCCTGATTTG
>NW_004955570.1:559552-565582 GCF_000276665.1 Chinchilla lanigera
CCCATTGAGTTTGATTGGCCCCTTTATCAAAGATTAGGTGGCTGAGTGTGGTTTTGGTTGTGGCTGTTGGCCATATGGTCTTTCTCTCATCCTGTGGGACCCCAGGTCAGTTGCAGGTCGCATGTCTAACCATGATAGATGTTTCTCCCATTATGTTCCGTTTGTCTCCTTTTTTACAACCTATGCATGTTTAAAATGTTTACCTAGGGCCAGGAGATGAAACTACCCAGGCAGGGTCACGGAGTGTTACCTAGGCCCGGGCTCCCCTTATCTCAGGGAGACATTCCCGGGCAGAGTTTGACTAGGCGATTAGCTCTTACACTGTCCCGGGAGGCTTCCCAAGGCACTGCTTAGGCTTTTACTAAAACTATTTTATCTAAAATAATATGCTATGATTCATTGTCCCCTGCAGAGTGAGCAGTAAAGGGACTCAATGGCAGTGTTTGTTGGGAGGAGTAGGGCTCAAGCCAGGACCAAGAATTAAAAGTAGAATCTTAGTGAATAATGGTTCTAAAATGTTTTAGAAGTCAGACAAAATTAGGTGACATTTAGTACAAATCTTTTATGTTTAATATTACCCTTTATTTGTTGTGAGGTGTTCGCTCAAATATAGCAGGTAGAGTTTAAGAGCATACACTTTTCTCTGTTTTGTCAATAAGAAAGCTAATATTCTTCTATTTGAATTATAACAATGGAGAATGAATGCACATAAGATATCTATGCTTTTTATGATTCCCGAGCCATTAAATTTTCTCTTTTTTTACTATAGGCCTTATAACCTGTATCTGGCCTCTATTTTCTAGACCTGAAGAAATTTTATAGTGACTGGGTGCAGATAATATAAACATATACAGTTAGTCTATGTCACAACAGTGATAAAGCTTAGTAACTAGAATATGTACATTGCGATGCATGTTTTATACGCACACCTATGTGAGAAAATAAATCTTTACCAGAGGAGTATTGAAAGTACATCAGAAGAATATGATGGAAATATACTGAGAGGCCTAGTAGGGTTAAGAATTATTATAATTTCTTAGAGGTGTAGGCCAGAATGTTGTGTTGTTGGAGACGGTTTACAGGGTCTGCCCCAGTGTTTGAAGTCTTTTTTAACATCTAGCCTTGCCTTTATTTTAATATTACTATTACTCTCTCTAGATACAGATATAGAGATAGAAATAGACATACATATAGAGATAGATAGACAGATACATAGATAGATATGAGTAGATAAGTAAATAATAGATAGATGATAGAGAGATAAAAGATAGATGATAGAGAGATAGAGAGAGAGATGATATATAGATAGATAGATAATAGACAAATGATAGAGGGATAGGTAGATAGAGAGAGAGAGAGATAGAGAGAGAGAGAGAGAGAGAGAGAGAGAGAGAGAGAGATAAGTAGGTAGATAGATAGATAGATAGATAGATAGATAGATAGATAGATAGATGATAGATACCTTAAAGCTCCTCTCAGGAGTTACTTTGGGGACCATATGAGGAACCTCTTATCTCTTCTGTAGTTTTTCCCTCTATCAGTTGTGTCATTTCATTTGCCTCAGTAGGTCATGGTCTTGCTTGACTCTATGGATTTTCTTGGAAATATGGGGTACATTTTCCCCTTTGTGACCCTCCTGTTAGCACAATGTACACTGGTTGACTACTGCCCTCTGGGGTCTACCATCTCCATACTGAAGAGGTTGCATGACTCACAAGAATTGTAGGATCTGTTTAGATGGCCACATCATGCCCCAGATCTTGGCTAACCTTGGAGGGCAAGGACCTTTAAAACTTAAGATTCACAGTATATTTTGTCTTCCGATGTGTATACATATCTCTAGTCCCAGATATTTATTCAGAATGTTATAACTTAAGATAATAGTTGTTTATCTAACCAATCATAAAGTAATTATTGAAAACATTTTTGCAAGTCTGCTACAACCCACATAGCTCTTGATGGCACTGGGGGAAAATGGGGAGGGCATGAAAAATATAGACAAATATAGACAAGAGACAAAAGCTGAGGTCAGATGGAGCTCCTCACTTCTGATAAGAGAAGAACTGAACAACAAGAGTGGGGGTATCTCTTTATGTTTTTAAAGAAGTTAGTATCACAAGACACAGGGTTGCCTAATGACTAATGGCTGGAATTGTCTCAGGCAAGATGTTTTTCTCAGGACTGAAGTATTTCTAGCTTCAGCCACTCCGAACACAAGTCAACATATAAATAATCTTTAACTCAACTTCAATTATAGCATATATACACACACACACACACACACACACACACACACACACATACATTTGCAGGAGTGGAGCTACCCATCAATGGAAAAACCTAAAAAAATGGATCAGGCAACTGTTTTTTCAGTCAGAAAGGACTTTTGCCCAGTAATTCATCATGCCCAAGGGCCCCCACTTAGGAGAATATTCCAAATACTATTTTGATATAAAATCAAATATTAGAAATTTAGTTCAATCAAAATAGGCAGCAAGTCACATGACAAGACAAGATGGTGACCAGCCATGTGATGAAACAAGATGGTGACCAGAACTAAGACAGCAACTTGAGAAAGAAATAGGGGGAGAGCACAGGCAAGACTTTGAGCACAAAAAGGAGTAAACTGTGATAGGTGGCTACTCAGACAGGTTGCCAAGGTACCAACAGCTATTGTTTTGCCCAAAAATGAGAAAGTTGGCAAAATATCATGGATAACAGAAACATGAGGTCAAAAAAGCATACTAAAGTCTAGGTCATATACAAGGTACCTGAAAAATCTGTTCTGCAACTGGGTTAATAACAGGCACTCTGGTTATTTAATTCATACCCACAGAATGAGTGCAAATGGGAAAATAAAAGAAAAGTGGAGGTAAATTTCAAGTGGGCCTGTAGGCCTCTTAGTTTCCTGGAATTTTAGAGAGAAACAAAAAATATATACCAAAGTCCTTACCTGCCCTGCTGGCTGGTTAAACCAAATATGTTACTAAGTTTAGGGATGCTAGAGTCTCTTTCTGGAGGTGATTTCTAGGTTCTTTCTATTTTGAGCAAAGAATTGGTCAAGACAAGCACAAAAAGTATCAAACTTTTAGTAAAGGGAGGAAAAGAAACAGGCTTTGTAGAGTGAATTTAGGCCAAGTAAAAGCAGGAAGAGAAGTACACCCAATAGCATGAGAATTGACTATCATAAAAAGGTCCAATTGTATGCACTTAATGACAGCTATCTCTTTGTATCATCCACCCCTCAACCTGACATCATATCTAGACCATCTTATCAAAAATCTGCTTGAGTTCTTGCAAGAAGCCCATGCTCAGTGTTTTGGGAACTGTTCTGCACAGGTGTTCTGAGATGCTGTAATTGATAGGTCATACCTACATCCCCAGCAGGCTTTGTCATGTCCTAATCTCCTGTCTTAAGGACAGAGTGTCAGAAGACAGGGATATTGGTAAGCAACTGATGAGTGATGCCTAAAAAAGATTATTTTCTTCTAACTTTTATGGAAATGAGCTGGTTCCTGAGATGTACTTTGCTTATCTAGGGATGCCCCTCCTGAGAAAGGAAGACACTAAAAGATTGTTGCTGTAGGGGCAAGAGGTCTACAAACAGGAAGAAAATATAGAATAAGGGCTGCATTGAGCTTTCCAGCTAATCCTGACTGGAAAGGATTAAAATTATACCCCTGAAAACAATTACAAACAGGAGAGGGAGAGCTGACAGGCAGAGCAGAGAGGGACCCAGATGCTCAAAACCAAGGTATCTGCCCTTCAACCACCTTCAGTAAAATTTAAAGGAGACAGGGCTGGCCACATAAGAGAACTCTTATAACCAAGGGGCACAACAGGTGGGTAAAATACACCCCTATCATCAATGCAAATTTTCATTTTCCAATGTAATTTTTGTTCTTTTTCAGAACAGTGAAGAAATGGGTAAAGTTAATCATAACCAAAATAAATCTACACCCAGACATATAGTGATCAAGATCCCAGAAACTCAACAGAAGATCAGATTAAAAGCTGTTAGAGAAAAGAAACAGATCACCTATAAAGGAAAACCTATCAGAATCATGGCAGACTTCTCAACACAAACCATCAAGGCAAGAAGACCTTGGAGAGAAGCATTTCAGGTTCTGAAAGAAAACAACTTCCAACCCAGACTGATGTACCCTGCAAAACTATCCTTCAAATTTAATGGAGAAATAAAATATTTTCATGATAAAGAACAACTGAAGAAACTCATGAGTGACAAACCAACCCTACAAAGAGTACTGAAAGATATTCTAGAAAGAGATAAAACAGACCACAACTTCAAGAACAACAGAAACGAACCACCAAGCAGATCAAGCAATTAAACAGAGGGAAAAAGGAGGATCCAATAGCAGGAAAATAGCATGACGAAGATAAACCAGTACATACCAGTAATAACCATCAATGTAAATGGTCTCAATGCACAAGTCAAAAGAAGCAGACTAGCAGGGTGGATCAGGAAACAAAATTCCACTATATGCTGTATACAAGAAACACATTTAATACAAAAGAAATTCATAGACTGAAAACTAAAGGATGGAAAACAACACTCCATGCAACAGGATGGAGTACTGTCTTCCATCTTTCTGTTTTCAGACAACATGAACTTCAAACCAAGAACAAGCAAAAGAGATAAAGAAGGTCACTACATACTTGTGAGGGGAAAGCTTCAAGAGGAAGAGATAACAGTAGTAAACATCTATGCACCAAATATCAGAGCACCCACCTATATAAGACAAATTTTAACAGAAATGAAAAATGAAATAAGGAGCTACATCCCCAGGCCGGCCTCAGACTGTGCGCCCCTCCTGCCCCTCTCTGCTCCTCTCTGCTCCTCGCGCTCCCACCCCTCCACCGTGCGCTGCCCTGAGGAGGCGGGGAGGGGAGGACCAGGCCAGCCAGCGGCAACGATGCCAAACTTCTGCACAGCCCCCAACTGCACGCGGAAGAGCACGCAGTCCGACCTGGCCTTCAGGTTTCTGCGGGATCCGGCCAGATGCCAGAAGTGGATGGAGAATTGTAGGAGAGCAGACTTAGAAGATAAAACACCTGATCAACTAAATAAACATTATCGACTGTGTGCCAAACACTTTGAGACCTCTATGATCTGTAGAACTATATATTTTGCAGAGGTATCAGAAAACTAAAGAATGATTGCGTTATTTTATTTCTCAAAATTAATTGAAGCAGATACTTGTGAAGTCATTGGGAGAGTCCTTATAGGACTGTTCTTCGAGATAATGCAATACCAACAATATTTGATCTTACCAGTCATTTGAACAATCCACACAGTAGACATGGAAAACGAATAAAAGAATTGAGTGAAGATGAAATCAGGACACGGAAACAGAAAAAAACTGATGAAACTTCAGAACAGGAACAGAATCATAAAGCAACAAACAATAGCAATGCTCACAATCCCAGTGCAGAAGTGGTAGATGACGAGCAAGCTGAAGACGTTTTACCTTTAACCCTTGAAGAGAAGGAAAACAAGGACTACTTAAGGTCTCTGCTTGAAATTTTGATTCTGATGGGAAAACAAAACATACCTTTGGATGGGCACGAGACTGACGAAATTCCAGAAGGTCTTTTTATGCCTGATAACTTTCAAGAATTGCTAGAGTGCCGGATAAATTCTGGTGAAGAGGTTCTGAGAAAGCGCTTTGAGACCACAGCTGTTAACACATTGTTTTGTTTAAAAACGCAGCAGAAACAGATGCTAGAGATCTGTGAGAGCTGTTTTCGGGGAGAAACCCTCCGGGAAGTGAGAGACTCACACTTCTTTTCCATCGTTACTGATGACGTGGTGGACATAGCAGGGGAGTTCTTACCTGTCTTGGTGAGGTTTGTCGATGAATCTCATAACCTAAGGGAAGAGTGTGTGGGCTTCTTGCATTATGAAGCTGATGCAGAAATTTTTGCCATTAAATTTCACACTACAATCACTGAGAAGTGGGGGCTGAGTATGGAGTATTGTCGTGGCCAGCCTTATATTGTATCCAGTGG
>NW_004955570.1:573782-575367 GCF_000276665.1 Chinchilla lanigera
TAACCCAGCTATTCCCCCTCTGCGTATTTTCCCAGAAGAATTAAAGACATCATACCACAGCGATATATGTGCACTCATGTTTATAGCAGCACAATTTGCTATAGCTAAATCTGGGAAGCAACATATATGCCCATCTACTGAGGAATGGATAAAAAAGATGTCGTATTTTTATACAATGGAGTATTACTCAGCTATTAAAAAAGATAAACTCGAGGCTTTTGTAGGTACATGGATGCAACTAGAGACCATACTCATAAGTGAAATAAATCACCAGTGTAAACATCATATTGTCTCCTTGGTGTAGGAACCTGAAAGACTAGGTAAAACTCAAACCGTACAATAGATGATAAGAAAGGGAAAGAAATTGCTCAAAGGAAGAAATGACTGGCATGAGGGAAAGAAGAAAAAAGAAAGAAGGAAAGCAAAACATAAATATATGTATGAATAGCTATAATAACTGTATTGCTGATGTCTGATAGTGCATTGAAATGAACAGTTAATGCTTACAATTTTTATGTTCTGATCAATTTTGCATGCTTGTGTCTGGTGGTCTGGGCAACTGATTTGAAGGTAACAATATGCAGTGGAATTACAATGGTGAACTCCTACCATCTTGTCTAAACTCTGTATTATCTCTAATGTTTTATGGAATAATTATTTTCTTATTCTGTTTGAGCAATCTTCCACTAGTTGAGGATAGCAATATGTAATGTAACAACCATTGTTAATTCATGCTATTTTGTCTTGAAACCCTGTATCACTTTAAATGTTCTTGCTTTGATTTGTTTATGTTTGTGATATTGGTGTGCTGCTACTGTTCTATTTTTTGTTTGTTTGTTTCTCATTTACTACTCTCTTTAAAATAAAATTAAAAATAAATAAATAAATAAATAAATAAATAAATAAATAAGAGCACCTAAAGGCTGGTGGATCAGGGGTGTGTAAACAGAGATCAACTTTCTGGTGCCTCCTCAAGTTTAAAACACACCGATGCCTCCACTCATTACACTATTTTTGAAGTTAATTTTTTATAATAAAACACTCATCTTGAAAAAAAATAAAATCAAAGAATGAATTTTAGGAACAATGGAGGTTAACAGCAGAATATATTTATTGAGGGAAGGAAAGCTACTGTGCAAGAGAGGAACAGAAGGGGACCCAAGAGAGGTGCCCATTTTTTCACTTCTGCTGCTATCATTTCAGAAAGTTCCAGTGTGTGATTTCCAATTTCATCTATCGCTTTGAGTTCTGGGCTTTCTTGGATGGGATGGTGGTGTGGGGTTGCATTTTCCTTCTACATCTTATCATTTTTGGTTTTCTCTTTTTTATTTTATTTTGTATTCTATGTTGATGCTTGCTGGTCTCTTATGATATATAGCTTTATTACTAGTATTGAGGTTTCTCTAGATGTCTGTTCTTCGAGGATGTCCTCTAAGATGTAGGTAGTTCTTTATAGCTATGCCAAGGGCATACCTTCCTAATTTCTAATGGATGCAAAATTACTATTTGGCTCAGCTCCCAATCTCTTGGTACTGGACTATGGTGATGATTGTAACCCCATTCAATCACAGTGTTATCATACAGG
>NW_004955570.1:575997-577930 GCF_000276665.1 Chinchilla lanigera
CAAGAGAGAATCAAAGTAGTAAAATACCTCTGGTGTGTACAGTTCTGTGTTAGTGTCCGTATTTCATCCCAGAGATATGCTGGGTATGGAGCTGATCTTGGCCTCTGGATCTGGGGCTGGGACTGGTCTTCTGTTGGTGGAGCTCTCTGCTGGATCCTCCCTGCTGCTTCAGACACTTCCACATGGCCGGTCTCACTGATTGTTCTGCCCTCCAAGATGTGTGTGTGCCCACACACCCAGGCCCAGCTGTTGTCCTGGATCTCAGGGTTCCAGTCAGCCCACCTGCCAAAGACATGTGTCCTTACACTCCTCTCACAGGCCCCACTGTTCCCAGGGCAATGGAAGAAGCACAGAGCATGGACTTACACTCCTCTCATAGGCCCTGCTGACCTGGGGACGCAGGTTTCCAACTATACATAGACTAGTGAAAATAATCAGGGTTATTCATTAGCAATTATTTTTCCTTGCATAGTTCATAACAGTATTTTCTTTAATACTTGAAGCTATTTTGAGTATCTTTTTCTTGTTAGCTAATGTCATACATTTACAATTAGGTAAAAGTCATAAAGGGGAAAGAAAGAAGAGTTGTAGATTTGCTAGGTGGGTTCTTTGTTCATTTTCCCTCATTATGAAACTAAGTTTGAGGCCTTGTCTCTTTACATTTTAACTTACTTTTGGAGAAAAATCAACTTACTTTCTTTAAATTTATCAAAAGTAGATCCCAAGTTTACAGAATATAAGCAAAGGTGATGTTTTGAAGGCAGACATTGAGTTACCCATCATCATTTAAGGTTTATACTACACACCTTTAAAATATTTTATGTACTTTTGGAAAGAGATAAAGAGGGAGACAAGTATGTGGTAAAAATCTATAATCCCAGCACTCAAGAGGCTGAGGCAGGAGGACTGCTGTGAGTTTAAGGCCATCCTGCGCCACATAATGAGTTCAAGGTAATCTTGAACTACAGAAGATGACCCTTTCTCCAAAACACAGGATGGGTGTGTGTGTGAGAGAGAGAGAGAGAAAGACAGACAGACAGACAGACAGAGACAGAGACAGAGGGACAGAGAGAGACAGAGACAGAGACAGAGAGATTTAAGTACCAAAGTCAGGCAATTAGTAACCCACTTCACCTGGTATTTACAAAAACCAGGGTCATGCTACGTGCACAGCCTGCCCCTAACTGAGATCAGGCCTCACGTACACCCTGCTTAATGCTGGGGTCACGCTGCCTGTATAGTCTGCCCTGCATCACAGAGCCAGAACTGACCATGGGGACAGCTCTCCCTTTTTTCTCAGGGCCAGAATCACCCACAATTGGCATCTTTACCCTGTTTCTCCAAAGTCAGAAGTGCCTAGCAGCTCTATTGATACTCCACAGTCAGAACTACCCAGGGCATCAGCTCTGCCGTCTTCTGTCACCGATTAGTCCAGGCACCCCTTCTACTCATGCAGAAATCTGTTGCTCATGTCCACAACAAGCATCCCTGTTCCTGCACATAGCTACTCCAACATCCATTAGCAGATCAGCAAAGCAGAAAAAAGGGAGTTGAACGCAATAACTGGATTTTACGAATAAAAATTACCCCAAGGATGTTTGTATCTAGGGACCTGTAACACATACAAGGAACTTATAGAATGCTCAAACATTTGGACCTGTCTCTTAGACACTAAAACTCACAAACCATTTTAGCTAGAATAAAATTGAAACCAAAATTTTCACAAAAATACCAAAGCCAAACAAGGTAGAGGGAAGAAGAAAGCTAGCATTGCAGAAATGACCCCAGGAGGATCCTAACAAAACAAACAAACAAAAAAAAAATCTACCAGAAGGGCTCAACAGCCAGCCCCAGGAACTTTATTTTTTTTTTTTTATTTTAAGGATAAAAGGAGGGAAACATTAACAGACATACAACATTTTACAACATATCA
>NW_004955570.1:578825-589779 GCF_000276665.1 Chinchilla lanigera
GAATTAACAATGGTGGTTGTATTACATATTGATATCTTCAAAGTGGCTTCTCATGAAAACAGATATAGACATGCAATACTGGTCAACCAAAGAACTTTAAAGGACCTCCACAGGAAGGTCACAGCAGACAGCTGTTAAGGGTTGCCTGTGGGCCTTCCCAATCACTAGGAAAGTATGGTAATTATGTGCTTCTCCTCCCCATTCCCGCATGGTGGGACGCATAAGAATCTATCCCCAGGCCCATGAGAAAACGCTGATTCTCCCTTAACCCTCCAGCTCCTTGCCTCTTCCTGATATCAGAAAAAGTGAAAGTACTTGAGTTTCCTCACAGATGAAAGCCAGAGTGGGAGAGGAGGGACAAGAAGGAGATTAGACTTTCTTAGAGAAAGGAAGAGGCAAACACAAAGAAAACCGGTGAGCTTTTTCTGGGTTTGAGTTAACAGACTACCAGGTTAATGTCAGTTATAATGACATATAATGGCAAAAGGATGTCAGTTATCACTTGAATAACCATTTGAATTTCCATAGCTTAGAGTTTATCACCTTCAGTTGAGAGACACAGAGAAAGAGAGACAGAGAGACAGAGATGCAGACAGATAGAGAGACAGAGAGAAGGAAAAAGAGAGATCAAAAGAGCACTTTAAAGCATCTCCTTCTATCTAAAGTGTTTAGGACCCAAAAGTGTGGACCGTGTAGAGTTGAATACCTCAGGTATCACACCAAAAGTTGGTCCTCATCATGGTCTTACAGGACTGGCCTTCTTACGTAAATTGCATGAAAAACTTTGATTTACACATTGGATGAGTCAATCCTTACAGGTTTCACCCTAGTGATCAAGTTATAGTTTCCTATTGTTACTGGGATTTAGAGTGCCAAGAGTGTCCACCTGGAGGTGATTTCTAGGTTCTTTCTGTCCTGAGAAAAGAACTGATCAAGACAAACACAAATGGTAGTCAAGTTTTATTAAAGGCAGAAAGAGAAACAGACTCTGCGGAGTGAGTGTCCAAGCAAAAGTAGAAAAAGTTGTACACCCTACATCGTGAGGGTGAGCCACAGTGCAAACGAGAAACATTGAAAAATTCAATGTGGTCTGTCCCTTTTGCATCATCCCCTCCTCAGGCTAACGCCAAATCTAAGCATCCTGTTGAAAACCTGCTCGAGTCCCTGTGAGAAGTTTACATGCGGGGCTTTGGGAACTGCTCTGCACGTGTGCGGCAGGCTCTCATCGTGCCTCCTCTACCGGCCAGTTGTAGTCACGCATGCCTTCCTCTCTCACTATGACCTGAGAATATGGAATATCACCCTGAGGGAGTAGCTATTGAGACTGTTGTGTGTCACAGAGAAATCATCTCAACACCTCTTTCCACGTCTGGTTAGAGGGATCAAGTGCCTCTTGTCTTTAGTGCTTTTATATATATGAACTCATTTTGTAGGGCCTGGGAACATCTAGATGCTGAAGCTTGTAGACAGCAAGAGATAAAAGAAGGGGGAAAAAAAGAGATAAATTATGCTATGGAGGGCAAGAAGTTGGGGGGAAACTACACTTTAAAGGGCAGGAGCTTGAGAGAAGTGCGGAAGAAAGAAATGAAAATTCTTGGCTGGGCAAAGTTGCGGTCTTGATGTATCTTTTTTACCTCTGGCTCATCAAGAGAAAATATCACTGGTCTGGGTTTTTCAGGTTCCCAAAGCTTAGATGAGGAGCTTAACACACCCTAAACACAGAATACGTTTGCAGGTTGACTGACTTCCATTGCAAAAGAAAATTTTGCAGGACTCATCAGTAAAAGGAGTGGTAAGAGTTTTATGAGACAGAAATGACAAGGAACACAATCAAAGAAATACAAATGCACCCACAAGACACAGAGGCACACTGTAGTTTGAACTGAGAATACGTATATATTCCAGGCAATGGAAGTCTACAAGATTTCACATTCTATAATGTTGGTTTTGATTTGGTGAGTGGGAGAGGATGGTCCTCCCCTGGGAATAAAAGGGTCTATTCACAAAAGAAAGCCCATTTTACAGATAAAAGGAGGTTAGGGGAAAAAGCATCAATTGCAAGTAAAAGCAGAATGAGCAAAGTCATTTACACGTGGAAAGGAATTGCCCGGCTTTCTTACGTTACAGAAGAAGAGAAAAGAAAAACAATTTAAACTTGACTTGTGTATTGAAGATGCAGTGTTCATTTCAAGTTAATGATTTTCCTTCCCTCCTTCTTGCTTATTTTCTTCTGACTTTTATGGACATGAGCTGGTTCCTGAGATATACTTTGCTTATCTAGGGATGCCCCTCCTGAGAAAGGAAGACACTAAAAGATTGTTGCTGTAGGGGCAAAGGGTCTACAAACAGGAAGAAAATATAGAATAAGGGCTGCATTGAGCTTTCTAGCTAATCCTGACTGGAAAGGATTAAAATTATACTGCTGAAAGCAATTACAAACAGGAGAGGGAGAGCTGACAGGCAGAGCAGAGAGGGATCCAGATGCTCAAAACCAAGGTATCTGCCCTTCAACCACCTTCAGTAAAATTTAAAGGAGACAGCGCTGGCCACATAAGAGAACTCTTATAACCAAGGGGCACCACAGGTGGGTAAAATACACCCCTATCATCAATGCAAATCTTCCTTTTCCAGTGAAAATATTTAGTGTAACAGCAGCCAGCTGTGCGCCTCAGTAGCTGTGCTGGGGAAAGCAACTGTGTTCACCCACTTGGTAGGTCAAATGCAAGGTGTACGCGTGTGTGTCAAAGTGTGAACAGATGAGTTTTACTCCCAGGGTGCACTGCCTTATATTTTTGTGTATCTATAATTTTTATTGAATATTTTCTTTGATTTTTCTTATATAATTAGCCCAATTCAGAACAATATTGAAAGAAAATCTGCTTTTACAACTTTGGGAGGATGTTGAAAATGAGTCATTGGGTGTCTGGGCTACTGATGACCACTTGAATCATATAAGCAAAAGAAGTTAGCAAAACATGGCAGAGAAGTGCAGAATGAAGATCATGATTCAGATGAGGAAGAAAACCTTAATGTACATAAATGTTTGACTCATCAGAATGCTACAAAATGGTCATATATACCTGAACAATCCAACTTTAGAAGTAGGTCAGAAAATGTTATTAGGTTCTTGGCAGGGATGAAAGCTATGAATAGGAGCTGGGGCTTTAGCTCAGTGGCACAGCGCCTGCCTGGCAAGCGCAAGGTTGTGAGTTCAGTTCCCGGTACTGGAAAAAAAACAAAAAAAAATGCTATGAATAAGAGGGTCTTGGTCACCCACCAGTGTGACTGATGTGTATCTAGACATTATTGAGTCAGATGATACGAATTATATTATCCTTGGGGAGGTATGTAGGTCTGGTCATTTCATCTTTATCTTGAGGCCTGGCCTCCAAGAGATGTACTTGTGGCCACAGTTGTAATGAGTTCTCATCTTCTGCACTGACACTATATGGACCATCCGCCCTGTCTGACTGCCTATGGTATCTCTGTCTAACATAGCTGTCTATAATAGTTTGATAACAAAATCACCCACCAAGAAAGAAAACAAACTGATAATCTGGCTGTTCTCTGCTCATTGTTTGAGAGTTTTGTGTCACACTGTCAAGCAATTTACACACCATCTGAATAAATGGTGAAAGATGAGCAGCTTGCAGCGTTTTGCTCTAGATTTAGGCAGTATTTGCCAAATAAGCTTTCAAAATGCAATATAAAAATATATGCCCTGGGAAATGTGAAGACATGTTACATTTTCACTTTATAAATCTATCTGGAACTCGGCCACTGGGTCTTTATTCATGGTGTAATAAACCAAATAATGCTGTAAACAGACTTTACTCCTATCTCTCACACTAATCAGAATGTGATATTGGACAGCTGGTTTACCAGTTACCCACTGGGGTCACATTTGCTAAGAAAGCACCAGTTGATCAGAGCAGGAACTATATGCAAGAACAAAGCAGAAATTCCCAATGAAATGTTGCAAGTTCAAAACAGAGAATTGTATATAGTACAGTGTTTGGATTTCAGAGAGACATAACATTGGCCACATTTATGGCAAAGAAAAACAAAGTGAAAAAAAAAAAAGAAAAGAAAAACAAAGTGTACTGCTGATGTCAACATTGCACCATGAAGGGAAGACTGAGAGATACCTTGACACAGATGAAGTCAGAAATGGTAGCTTTTTACAAATAAACCAAAGGCAAAGTAGATGTTGATGAGTTATGCAGCATCTATGATGTTACTCAAAACACAAAGTATTGGCCAATGATTGTGTTTTACTTGATCCTAAACATGTCTGGCATAAAGAGGTTCATAGTTTACAAAGAAGATAAGTGTAAAATACCACAGAGAAATTTTCTTAGAGGGTTGGGACTGGAACTGAAAAAGATCACTTACAACAGAGGAAGAACAAAATGTTTCTGCCCAAGGAACTACACACAAAAAATCTGGAGCAGATTGGAGAACTAGCAGGTGAGCAGGCAGGTGCAACATCACAAAGACTTGTAGGACAATGAAAAAACAAAAATGTTGTCAACTTTGCCCTGAAAAAAGGACAGGAAAAAAATATGTGCTATGTGTATGTGTATGGAACTATATGTCCCATATATGCTATCTGAATTGTGTATGGGGCATGCAGTGTACTGTGTACGGAATGTGTTTTGTGTATGGAACATGAAGTTTTCATGTGTGAAGACTGACGGGTGTGACAATTGAAGCAAAGATTATTTCTGTGGTAGACTTTTGTTTGTATTTTCATTTTTAATTTTAAAAATTAAAGAACTAGGGGCTGGGGATTTAGCTCAGCAGCAAAGCACCTGCCTGGCTAGCTCAAGGTCATGAGTTTGATTCCTGGTACCAGAAGTAAAACAAAAAAAAATAAAATAAAATAAAATAAAAATTTTAAAACTAACAAAACAACAATGAAGACAAAATCAAAATGACACAAAAACAACAAAAATGATACATGACCTCAAAACAAAATGATAGAAATTAACAACGGTTGCTACATTACATACTGTGATCTTGAACGAAGTTGCTCAGTCAACCAGACATAAGAATGTAAGATTGATCAAACAATCATTGTAGCTCATGTAAGAATTTATTTATGCTGTTATTTTTTAAGGTTTGTAAGCAAGTAAACAGTTGATGTTGGAAATGCAGTTGTTCCTCAGATGAAGGACTAATATCTAGAACATATAAAGAACTGAAAAAAATCAGACTCCCCCAAACTTAAAGACTCAATCCAAAAATGACACTTTGAGATGAACACACAATTCTCAGATGAAGTACAAACAGCAAATGAATATATTTCTTTTAAATGTTCAACACCACTAGTCACTCAAGAGATGCAAATTAAAACAATGCTGAAATCCAATCTCACTCCAGGAAAAATGGCTATTATCAAGAAATCAACCAATAACAAATGCTGGCATGGCTGTGGGGAAAAAGGAACCCTCTCCACTGTTGGTGGGAGTGCAGACTAATGCAACTATTGGGGAAATCAGTGTGGAGATTCTTAAAAAAACTAAGACTAAAGATCTCATTCAACCAAGCTATTCCCCTTGTTGTTATCATCCCAAAAGAATTAAAAGCATTATGCCACAGTAATACATGCTTACCCATGTTTATAGCAGCACAGTTTGTAATAGCTAAGTCTTGGAAATAGCCCAAATGCCCATCAGCCAATGAATGAATAAAAAAGATGTGGAGGGTTTTTTTTAATAGAATTGGCTACTACTCACCCATAAAGAAAGATAAGCTCGAGACATTTCTAGATAAATAAAAACACCTTGAGGTGGAAAAAATCTGATTATGAAAGTTAAAGGTAGGGCCTTTGGGAGGTGATTTAGGATTGTTGGTGTCTTCTCACAGACAGCATGGGGTGCACAGGGTTGAAGGGAGGGCAAGGAGCAGGGGAGGACAGAGCAGCAAAGAGCCCTGCGCCGTCACCAAGACCAAGAGCCTGGTGGTGCTGGTTCCCAGTGCCCAGCTGAGGCAGTGAGGCGTTGGCAAGCTCAAGGCCCTGAGTTTGATTCCCGGGACCAAAAATAAATAAATAAACAAAACCTTTATGGTTGTGATTCATTTAAGAATCCCTTCTTTAGTAGTAACTGTTAAATTCCATAAGGGGTAATATCCTAACACTTCATTTTCAAGATGAGTAGTTAATACCTGCATTCCTGTCTTCAGAAGCCAACAACACAAACCATTTTTTCCTCTGGGTATGGTTCAGACGTGTTGCTTTTCTGAACAGAGAGTGACAGTATTCACAGTCCCGGTTCATAGCATAATATATGCTGTGCTGTGTTTTCAAATTTTTAAGAGAAGTATATAGCAATTTCACAGCTCCCTGATATTTCACTAGCAAAAGAGTGAGGCAGAAAAGAGGAAGAAGATGTAAAGAGAACGAAGATTTGTTGTGTACGTCCTCACAGTGACTGTCCGTGTGTACTACCAACTTGTACTAAAAAAAAATGTTTTGAGACATGTTCTCCCTATATACCCCAGGCTGGCTTCAAACTCACAATTCTCCTGCCTTAGCCTCCTAATCCCTGGTATCACACGCACCCACCAACCATACCACTTTAGGAAAAGACATATTGAGTAGGGCAAGGTGATGCACACCTGTAATCCTAGCACTGAGGAGGCTGAGACAGGAGGTTCACCTCAAGTTCAAGGCCAGCGTGGGGCCAAATAGTGAATTTAAGGCCATCCTGGAATGCATAGCAGCACACTGTCTAAAAAAAGATAGAAAAGACAGACAGTATAAACCCATGATGGTCTTTGCCCTCTTTACCTCCTTCTCTTGTATCTTTTCTTCCTTCTTTCACCATTATCATTCTACCTTTCAAATAAAGTAAGGATTCAAGATGGGGAGATTATCCTGTATTATTCAAGTCTCCTGCGAAACAGGCACAGGGAAATTAAACACAAAGGAAAAAGCCATGAGAAATGAGAGGCAGAGATGGGAGTGGTGTAGCCACAAGCAGAGCAAGCTGGAGGAGGCAAGGTCCATCCTCGGATCCTGCGGAGGGAGCAAGGCCCGGCCCATGCCTGGATTCCAACACACGGTGAATTACAGATTTTGGACTTCATACCTGGGAAAGTATAGTTTTAGGCCAACTAGTGTGTAACAGTTCGCTGTAGGGATTTGATGATTTGGGAGATTCTCAAGTGATTTAGATCGCAGAAGTTGACAGTAGGAAAAGCGCTATTACAAAATGTGCCCTTGAGAGGCCAAAGGTGTGGCTGTAGGGACTTATTGGGACAAGGTGGTGAAGACAGAGGTTGCCGGGAGTGGGGTGGAAGTGGTCTGAATCAAGAGAATCCAGCAGGATCAGAGAAGGTGGCACAGAGCAGGAATCCCAACAATGTCAGGAGAAGGTGGCCTGGGACAGGAGGGTGACCAGGGATGCAGGTAGAGCCTGGGGATCTGTGAGCCACTCCTGTCCTGGCAGACCCAGAGCTTCTAGGGAGGGACAGTTGGGGCTGCAGTGACCCTGGGAAGGTCAGTGCCCACCTGAGGGACTCTGGGCCCAGACAGAGGCATCCACCCTACACCACGTGACCTGTGTGCTGGCTACTCACAATGTCACTGCAGAGCCTGCCATCCATGGAAGCAGATTCTGAGAGTCAGGGGAAGGGAGCACGGAGTGACTGTCCCTCCAGCTCAAGGTCTGGCCTAACAAGCCCTGTCCTTAGAAGCTAACATTTCTGTACAGACCCTTGACTCGACACTCTGAGAAGAAATCTCCAGAGGACCTAGAACCAGGCCAAGGCCAAGGTCTCAGTGGCTGTTCACAGTGTTGTTCTTCTCTGATCCTTGTCCACCTCCCTGCCCCTCACCCCACCTGCCCAAACTGACTCAGCTCCTTGAGGCCTTCATGGTGGTTGACTACCACTTACATGCTGTGCTTCTGGAAACCAGAATAAGGGTCAGGCCAGATTCTTGAGATGCAAGAGCTGAATCATCAGGGAACCTCTCCACGCCCTCTGGGGCTGATTAGATGCAGCTGGGACAGGACCTGCTCCTGTGAAGACACCCTATCTTGGTCTTCCTCCAGGGAGCAAACTGCATTCTGAGTCCGGAGCACATAGCGTTCCCATGGCCTCTGGCAACAGAAAGCCTAGATAAGGACCTGAATCAGCTGCAGTTGCTGCTTTGCAGACCCAGACAGAGCCTTAAGCTCAGCCCTGACTTCCCCTCCCTTCCATGGGGCTTGCTAGGAAAGTCTGCAGTTCATAGGCGACAGCATGAGAGTTAGTGAGGGTAGCACTGCAGTACCCGCTCAGGGTCACACTGGAAACCACCCACAGTGGAAACCCACACGGGGCCCCAGGTGACATGGGCGAGTGACTGGGTTGCCAATGCATGGTGCCACACATGCTATAGAGATCACTCCAAGGCCCACTGCTCCAGACAGTGTGACCCTTGTGTCCCCTCTCTGGCCAGGAGCTCAATGGAAAGAGTAGGTAGGGACAAGGGCCTCCACTATCTACTTTGGAACAAGTGAGTTGGCCAAAGTCTCACCAAGAGTTCTACACCATGGCCCTCACTGAACCAACTGGAAGCTGAGTCTGACCCCCTCCCCACAACCCTGCGGGACTCAGAAGAAGGTGCTCAGAAACTTTCCTTTTTAGCCCAGTTAGCAAGAGGCCTGCTGTCTAGAGAGCAGGTGCAGGAGGTTTATTTGTTTGTTTGTTTGTTTGTTTGTTTGTTTGTTACTGGGAATTAAACTCAGGACCTTACACTTGCCAGGCAGGCGCTTGTGCCACTGAGCTATATCCCTTGCCCTCAGATGCAGGAGTTTAGAGACAAAGAAAACAGGCTGTTTCTTTCCTCCCCAACTTTGAGTGAGGACTCTGTGGGTTACCCTCTGGCCCATAGTGACAAAAGGTAAAAAGGCTTCTCTGGGGTTGGCAAGACTAGAGCCAGAGCAGATATGTCTGTCTGTAGAGCTTGAATTTCTTCTGGGGACCATTCTAAATGGTTTATTACCAACTTTATAATACTTTTTTGTTTTCTTTTCTCTACATAAAACTCAATCCACAGTCATTAATATCTGATTTATCCAAGAAGTTTTCTAACTTCCCTTAAGATCATTTGTTGGGGCAGGATAATTATCCCCAAGATTCATTCTGAATTAATTTCTCATTTCCCTTCACTGATTTGTCGTCTCAAGTATTTAACTTATTTTTTTGATAAACTGTTGTTGTTTTTGGAGACATGCAGTCCTTTGCCTCCCCAAAACCAAACAAGTTTATAGTGCATTCTGAGATCTGGTCTTTCTTATTTCCAAAGATTAGAGGGTCATCCACATATTTTAATAATTGGGTCCCTGTGCTTGGTTGGAATTATTCCAAAACTCCTTCTAAAATCTGGCCCAAAAGGTTTGTAATTCCACTGAAGCCCTGGAGAAACACTGTCCGGTGCTATTGCTGTTTTCTTCCACTTAGTGAAAGAAACCTACCTCCTCATTCAAAGGTAGAGATCTCTGCTGTTAGAATCTAGAGGACACGCCCAGAAGCCATCTTTCAGATTCACCACAATGAACCATTTCTGTTTGTACAGAATCTTACTGAGAAATGTGTATGAATTGAGCAGACTTGAACAATTTGATTTTTAGCCCTGAGACTTTACATTAGTCTATATGTTTCATGAGACTTTTTGAAAAGAATTGGAATGTTGTCTGGTCACATACAAGACCCCATGTTGTCTGGTCACATACAAGACCCCAGTAGTCCATCTCTCATTAATCCTTCTATCACTAGTTGTAGATCTTTTCTCCCCTCCATGGAAGTAGGATATTATCTTCTGCAAATTATTCATCCAGGTTGTTTTAATTTAATCAGCATCAGTGTCTTTTTCACACCTCCTGGATCACCTTCCTTAACCCAAACAAGTGGATCAATGCTTTGTTCATGTTGCTCTAGTAAGAGATTCATTTTTACTTTTAAATGGCCTTCCTCAGTGCCTAAACCAAGGTCCAGCCTTATAATTAAATCTCACCCAGAAGATTTACTCCAGCCTCAAGGATACAGAGTGATGACTCTTTGATCTGTATAAGCACTAATATAATCAGCATTTTGTCAAATATGGGGGTTTGAAATCAGTCTCCTTTTACTCCTGAAACTCTTAGTTTTTCCAAGATTATTTTGTACTGGGGAGTTGGAAAATTAATGAGGAACAAACAGCACCCATGAAGAAAGTTATTTCTTTTACTTCTGGCCCCACCCTGAAACTTATCAAGAGTTCGTGGTGAGACATCATTACAAGGGACACTTGACCTCCCTAATCTTCCTCAAGAGTTCATCAGAGATGTAGCTTGTCCTCTTTTTTTAGTTCAGGACATTTCCCCTTGAAATGTCCTGGTTTCTTGCATTTCTAACATACATTTGCTGCCTTTTCAGACCTTCCTTGTTTCTCCTTTTATGTGCATTTTGGAATTTTGCCATTTCCATTGTGGAAGTTTTGAGTTGATCTCTCTCTCTGTCTCTTTTTTCTTTTTTTTTTTTTTTTTTTTGTGGATACTGGGAATCAAACTCAGAACCTTGAGATTGCCAGGCAGGTACTGTGCTGCTGAGCTATATCTCCAACCCAAGTTGATCTCTTTTTAAATACTGCTCAAAAGTAAAGAGCAACTGGGAAGAGGGAAAAGAGAAAAGAGAAAGGAGAAAACTATGTATGTATATATATATACAGGATAGCTAACATAGTTTACTACTGACATATCACTTTATTTAAAGGAATAATTAATGATTAATTATTTGATCAATCTTGCATGTCTATATTTGTTATCCTGAGTAACCACTTTGATGTTATCAATATGTAATACAGCAACCATTGTTAATTTCCTGTCACCTTGTCTGTAATTCAGTATTGCTTGTATTGTTCTTGTGCTATTTTATAAATGGACGTCTGTTTGTTAATATGTTTTCATTCTTTTATTTTTTT
>NW_004955570.1:589879-593311 GCF_000276665.1 Chinchilla lanigera
AAATTGAGATATTTGTTTCTTCCCTGGGAAATTTTCAAAATGTTTGTAGAGAAAGTTTCATGGGGAGTGATCCTAACTCTTGTCCCTCTGCTTATCTGGTTTTTTTTGTTTTGTTTTTTTTTTTGTTTTTGTTTTTTTTTTGGTACTGGGAATCGAACTCAGGACCTTGTGCTTGCTAGGCAAGTGCTTGTGCCACTGGGCTATATCCCCAGCCCTCATTCTTTTATTTTTGAATTAAAAAAAAATTTAAAGATTAAATATTTCTCCCATAGAGACCATGATCTTTGTCTTTGCTTTTATCTTCTTCTCTCTCTACATAAACTTCCTGTGTCTCCCTCAGTAACTTGTCAATTGACTTCTTATTCTGCCCTGATCTTGTAAATTTTTTGGATGTGTTAGGCTAACTCTTAGTTACAAAATTTACCTTGAAGCCTTGCCCTAATTGGCTTTCAGGATCCAGCCCTGAATATTTCTCATTTGGTCTTCTAACTGCTATAAAAGTCCAGAAGATTTCCTCCTTTGCTGTTGAACCTCAAATACCTTAAAGATGTTTTGAAACTGAAGGGCAGATTCTTTAATCCATCTGATCATTAAATTCATTATAACTCACCTTTGCTTTTGGTCATTTTCAACATGACTGTCCCATTTAAAGTCTGTACTTGAGAACTTTTGCTCTGCTCTGGCTACTCCCTGTCCTAGAAGATTAGTTTTCTCACAGGTAAGCATAGCTGCCCTTCTGATCAATCCTTCTTCTATTGAGGATACAATGTTTGGGATAAACATCCACTCAGTCCATGTCTACAGGTTAGGGCCTAAAAATTGATCTAACTGTTCTCCTAGCCCCAGGGGATTCTGAATTAATGACCACATTTCCTTTTTACACTCCGGATTGCCAAGCTAGTGAGGGGAGCGTTAACTACCCCAATTTGCCCTCCTCTTGCTGGTACCTCACAAAGAGAGATCATATTAGAACTGGATGGCTTCAAAGGGAAGAGCAAGTGTTCTAAATCTCTCCTACATTGTTCTAATTCTTTCCTCAAATTTGCATACAGAGGGACATTGGTGAGGTGTCCCCGCCTTCCTGGGCTCCTTGATTATTTTCTTCCCTTCCTTGAGCTCCTGCCTCTTCATGGTAACCTTCATCCTGAGTATTCTGTGCCTGAACATAGCATGGGAGTAAGCAAAATCAAGGGTCCCCAGGTTTTATATTCAATTTTGAATTTGGTTTTCTCCCTTAAGGGGAAACATTGGTGTGACCCTGGGAGCCCGAAGAGGGAGTAATCTCTTTGCTCTTGTGAGGTTAGTTTTATCATTCAAAAAGACAACTACTGCTGGCCAGAACCAGTCCTCATCAGATTCAAACTTGGGCCAGAATATAGAAGCTTCCTTTGATAGGTTGCCCAAGCCAGACAAATCAGCCATATTTAATCACTTTTCTATTTTTATTCTTGGTCTGAGAACTGTCTCCCCAGTACACAAGTATACTCCCCAACAGACTATCAGGAATGCCCAGAGCTTCATTCTTCCCTGACTCCCTAGGCCGAGACTGTGTGTTTTTCATTCTCAAGAGGTCCCTGTGCCTGAGATTTGCTGTGCCCTCAACCCCTACACACACAATGACGTTTCTTGCACACCCCAAGGATCACTTCCTCTGTCTCTGACCGTATCCCTCATGGGAAAATGGAACCACAGATAGGGCCTCCACTCTCACTGCATCCGGGGACACATCTTAGTTGCACATGCTCAACCTCCAGAATGCTCCACCAACAAAGACAGCGCTTTCTTTAATCCAGTGTTTCCTATCCTGGCTCATGCACAAGATTACTTGGTTGCTGCAGTGTATCTGCTTTTCTTTTTTCTTTTTTTTTTTTTTTTTTCCTTTTTTTCCTGTGTCAGTTCCACTGTCTTCAAAAATGGTCTCGGGTTATTCCGCACCAGGCAAAGGGAGTGAGACCCCAAGCAGGATGGGCCACCCAAGTCACGGGTGGGACACGTCTCCACTTCTGTTGAGAGGTTGCCACAAGCAAACACAAAAATCCTACGTGAGCCCCCAGTTGTGGGAGAAGACTACTGTACAAACCCCAAAAGCATGAGCTCAGAGTCAGGAAGTGCAGCGGAAGCAAGCCATTTAACCACAGTCTTGTAAGAATGGGTGTCCAAAAGAGACACAACTGACTTAAAAAGCAGTCACACTTGATTCCCTACCTCATAGGGTCCCTTCCTCTTCTCTCCCTGGCTGAAATCAGGGAGACACAACGTGTTCCTAGAGGCATCTATTCTCCTATGGTTCCCCTCAGTTTCAGGAAACCTACCACCCTGAGTGTATTCTATTGATTGTGAAACTGTTTTCTTAGCACTATCTAGCTTTAGCATTTCATATTGATCTGGAGACCTTCTGAGTGTGACTCATTCTTTGTAAATAAGCATCGTTCCTCTAAATAATTACCTTAACTGCCAATAATTCTTCATCCAAGCTTGAAAAAAACAAATGAACCACCTACTGCCTCTGGGAATGAAAATGAGCAATTATTATTTACATATAACCTTAAATCTAACCAAACTCTTCTTAAATTCTACCAACCCCAACATACCACAGGACTCTTCATGGTATCTTTCCTCGACCCTAGCCAATATACTCCTGTGACCACCCGAGCTAGACTCTGGACTATGGGAGAGATGATGCACCTCCACAAATATGAAGATGCTGTCTCCTTCCATTGTGACCTTAGGTAGCCTCTTCAGTAGTGGTGAACCTAAGCATGCGTGCTGCCATGGGCTGTTTGCATCACTGAAAACTCTAAAAGGATCACTATCACTGGCCTATATTACCTCCAGGTCAATGAAATGACACGTTAACCTCAATAGGGAGGGTTATTACCTTCCTTAAATTCTATCAGGTTAGTCTTAATCAGGTTTCTTCCAGAAAACCAGCCATTGAGCCCAATATCTATTCACATGTTGGTTAAATTCCAGGTTGCTACTGTATAAAAAGGACTCAAAACCAGCATTTGAGTGAAGACTTGCATATACTGAAAGACTACTGCTGCGAACAAACCCTACATACAAAGCCTTCATGGGATCATGCCAATAACAGCGGTTAAATTCAGATGATGATCTAACCCAGAGATCAAAACCCATCTCCTTATCTACAGCTCCTCAACAAATCCTCAAAAGACAAGTATATCTCTCTTCACCCACTAGGTGGGGTCAGTGGCCCTATTCAGCAGGAAGCAGCTATAGAATGAACATTCCACACTCAGCATCTGCTGAAGAGTTCACTGAACTCAGGAGGCAACAGTATAGATAGTACAATGCGGGTTATTGGAGGAGTCCTCTCCCCTCAACTGAACCTAGGAAGTGCCCTGTGGCCACACACACCCTGTCATAGTTCACACACTGGGTCAACTTGAGATGAAAGAAAGAAAGAAAGAA
>NW_004955570.1:593518-621357 GCF_000276665.1 Chinchilla lanigera
AAAGAAAGACCTGCAATCCCAGGGCATGGTGGCACACACCTATGATTCCCAGCACTCAGGAGGCTGAGGCAGGAGGATAACTCCAAGTTCTAGGCCAGCCTGGGCTACAAAGTGAGTTTAAGGCCAACCTGGACTGCATAGTGAGACCCTGTTACAAAAAGACAAAAAAAACTTTGCGATGGAGATTAATTTAAGGATTTGCTCTTTAATGTTCTTCTTTAAATTTCACAATGGTTAAGATCCTAACACTCGATTTTTAAGGTAAGTAAATTAAATATCTCCTGTCTTCAAAAGCCAACAACACAAGCCATTCTTTTCCTCTTGGTGTGACTCAGATGTGTTTCCTTCCTGGGGAGAGGGAAAGAGAGACAGACAGACAGACAGACAGAGATAGACAGAGACAGACACAGAGAAGACACAGAGACAGAGACAGAGAGAGACAGAGATAGACTGACAGCCTTCACAGTATAATACTTGCTGAAATCTATTTTTAGATAGATTCATAATATAACCTATTATATATTATCCTGATTCAAAAGGTAATACATGCTGAATTCTATTTTTAGATTTTTAGGGGGTAAATATAATTTTTCACAACTTCCTCATATATCTCCAGCTCTAAGTGAGGTAGGAAAGAGGAAGAGGATGTAAAACTATAGGATTATTCTGTACATGTATCAGCTCCCCATGATGAACTCATTATGTACTGGAGAAATCAAAGTGAAATTTCAAAAGGAAAAGAAAAAAGACTGTTTTGTTTTGAGACAGGCCTCACTTTATATCACAGGCTGGTTTCCAACTCACAACCCTTCATTCTCCTAAACACTGGGATCAGAAGCACCCAGCCAGGCTGGTGTAGAAGAAAGATAAACTGAGCAGGGTGAAGTGCTGCACCCCGCAATCCTAGCACTGCGGTGGCTGACACAGTAGGATCACCTTGAATTCAAGGCCAGCCATGGATATGTAGTGAGCTCAAGGCCACCCTGGGATACATAGCGATAACCTGTCTTAAAAAATAAATTGAAAAAGACAGACACTTAAACCAGTGGTTGGCCATTCCCCTTTTGGCTCCTCTCCCTGTGTCATTCTTTCTCTCTCACCTTATTTATTCTACCTTTCAAGTAAATTAAAGATTTGCTGTGGGGAAACTATCCTGGTTTATCTACCTGGAGCCAAAATGCCGTCTCAGGTGTCCTTTGAGACACAGTGGGAAAACATTAAACACAGAAGAGAAAGTCATGACAAGACAGAGGCAGAGATGTGAGTGAGTGGGCCAAAAGCCCAGGAAGCTGGAGGAGGCAGCTCCATCCTTGGAGCCTGCGGAGGAGAAAGGCGGTGTCCACACTTTGATTCCAGCTCACAGTGAATTACCGATTTGGGGCTTCTGGTCTTTGGGGGATGTGGTTTTGAGCCACCAGGCTGTAGCTCTTTCTGTAGGAATTTGATGATTTGGGAGAGTCGCAATGATTCAGATCGCAGAGGAGGAAATGTGCTGTAAGAAAGGCTGAACCTTGAGAGGCCAATGATGTGGCCACCAGGGGACCCTGGGGAGGGTCCTGAGGAAGTGGGGAGGAAGTGGCCTGAATAGAGGGAGCCTGGCAGTATAGAAAGAGGTAGCAAAGCACAGGGGGATCCTCCAGGATCAAGAATAGATGAGCCAGGCTGGGACCGGCACCTAGGAATGTAGGTAGAGACGAGGGAGCCGTGAGCCTCTGTAGTCCTGGCAGACACAAGCTGAGCTTCTAGGAGGGGCACTTGGGGTTTCATTTTCCACAGGCAGGTCAGTGTCCACCTGAAAGGCTCCACCCAGAGGGAGGTATTCATCCTACGCCCTGTGATGTCTGTGCTGCCTAATCACGGTGTCACTGCAGAGCGTGCCGGCTGTGGGAGGGGATTCTGAGAGTCATGGAAAGGGAGCGGGGTTATTTTCCCACCAGCACGAGGTCTGGCCACCAAGCCCTGTCCCTAGAAGCTTGTATTTTCCCATAGAGGTCTGGTTCAGCCTTCTGAAAATTAGGATCCATGGAAGCTTCCATCAGGTCAAAGACAAGGCCTCAGCAGCTGTTCACAGCATTTTCCTCCTCTGATACTTTCCACCTCCCTGTCCCTTACTCCATCCCCACCGGCCCAAGTTGACTCAACTACTTGTGTCCTTCATGTTGGGACCAGACACTCTTGATATCCTGATTTCTGAAAACCAGGACAAAGACCAGACTGGATTCCTGTGATGCACGAACAGAATCCCCAGGGAGCCTCTCTCTGCCTGCTATGACTGTTACACCCGCTGGAACAAGACCTCTCCCTGTGCAGGCAGCTCCCTCCGAGAGACTCCTGCATGCAGGGCTCAGAGAAACCAGAGTTCTCCTGTGGTTTCTGGCCACAGAAAACCCAGCTGTGGACTTGAACCAGCTGTAGCTGCTGCTAAACAGATCAGGAGGTGACTTGGGGGGCGCAGGCCTCACGTCTACAAACTTCTTCATGGCTGCTGAGGGTTCCCTGCAGGGATTGTAGCTCCTAGAAGACAGCAGGAGAGCTAGTTGTGGTGGCACCGCATAACCTGTTCAGGGCCACCCTGGAAACCACATGAGGAGCCGAAGTGATGTGGGTGAGTGACTGGAATGCTAAGGGATGGTAGCGGAGCCACACATGTAGAAGAGCCCATCCCAAGTGCCACAGCTCTGGGCTTGTAACTTTGGGTCCCATCCCTGGCCAGAGGCCCCATGGAAAAGGAGTACACAGGGAGTGGAGCCTACAGGCTCCTCTGTACCTTAGAGCCTGTGAGTTAGCCCAAGTCTCACCAGGAGGCCTACACCTTGGGCCTCACCCAACGCCCTTGTGCTGAGTCTCACAGCTGGTGTGTGAAGCTGACCCCTTCCCCAGAGCCTTGCTGGTCTCAGAAGTGGTTATACGAAAACTTACCCCTTGATTCCAGTTTGTAGGAGGCCTGCTGTCCTATGGCAAGTTGCTACCACCATCCCAGTTTCTTCCCTGGCCATACAGCTCCTGCTCTGGCTGGTAAGGGTGGTTCACAGCTTTTCAGGGCCTCTGTGCCCATCATGGCCATGACTCTTATGAGATGCTCCCACCCCGGAGTCTGGCATGAGACACAACAGCCCAAGAGTGCAAACCTCTCACCAGGCCTTATCCTCTTCTTTCAAACCTGGACTCCCATGTCTGGACCAGAATAGAAGGCAGGAGGCAGCCGGATGAAAGAGGGTAATGAAGGGTCACCAGTGTCAGCAAAGGCAAAGACCAACATAGAGATGAGGACAGAGCTAGAGATGAGGGCAGTGGGTCTGGGAGAAACCTGGCATTACTGCAGAGAGCATGGGCCCTGCGCAGATCTCTACCCCGACCTTCACCACGTCGCCTCCCACCACCCGGTCAGGTTCCTCCTCTGCAAACTGAGCTCCTCTGCTGCTGCGGAGGCCACACTGAGGACCCCTGCAGTCTGGGCTCTTCCTACACAAGGTTGTCTGTGAGTTTCTTGAATTTTTCTTTTCTTTCTTTCTTCTTTCTTCCTTCCTTCCTTCCTTTTTTCTCCTGTACTGGTGAATGAACCTACAAGGTGACAAAAGAAATCAATTCTTTAAAGAAATATCCTTCCTTGAAAGAAATTTCTCCTACTTTATGAGATAATTTAACTTTTTCAATGAAAATACTTCTTTTAAATCCCCACTCTTCCTCCCACAATTAAACAAATGTTTTCCTGCTTCCAAAGAACTTAGTGGATGCAGCACTGAGTTCAGAAGTTATACTGTACATTTCTTTAAAATTCCACCCGTGTCACAAAATGTTCACAAATCTCAGCCCAAGTTAAACTTTTTTTTCTAAACCTAAGGTCTGGTGTTTGGCCTTGGGTTTTCACGCTGTTGATCATTCAAAGTCAGAAGAACCAGAACAAGATACATAAATCTAGCATAACATCTGTCAACCTTAGTAGTATAGAGCCAGCAAGACAGCCAAGCCTCTTTCAAAAAGAGGTCAGGGGCTGGGGATGTGCTCAGCGGTAGAGTTCTTGTCTTGCGGGCACAAGGCCCTGGCTTCAATCCCCAGCACCACCAAGAAAAAAAGTAAATAAAACAGCCTGAAAAGAGGTGAGGAAGATGTACATTATATACATTGTTAATACTTTCAGACTTGACACCGTATGAATCAAACATTTGTACTATAAGATAGAAGAAGAGGAATACAGAACATGAAATATAAAAAATGATGAAAATCATGGGAACATCTTACCATCTCCAAAGCTTAAAATATTCACCTGTAAATGCCAAAGACAAGGCCCCGAAAGGAGGAAGTCATACAAAGCCCACCTAAAGAAATGTGCACCTGGGCAAGTGTGCTTGATTTAGGACCTTCTAGCCTGGGACTCAAGAATCCAATCAGATGCTGACAAGTTCCAGGGAGGAAGAGTCCTTAATCCTAATAAAGGGGACCGTGGACAAAGACTTGTGGTGCCCATTTAGATTCCCTGCCCTCGCTCTCCAGCACAGCTATCACCTTCATCCTTCTTGCAAATAAAGCACCTTTCTTTTTAAAAACTCAATTTATTACTGGTGCTGAGCTTATGACCCCTAGCTAGCTGTGCATCCCAGCCGTGCATCCCGATGCATACTTCATTCCCTGACCGAAGGTAAAATAAGAGTGCAAGACACAGTCAGTATCTGGCCCTAGGGTCTTCTCCACAAATTAGCTGTAACCAGCTCTCCAGGCTGGCCCCTTGTAGGTGAGCAGTAGAGGACCCCACTTTTAGGGAGTGCACATCTTGTAGCAGCTTAGTAGCCATTTAGTGCCAGAATCCTGCCAGAATCTGGCTGGCTACTCAGAGAGTAAGCAGGGGTGGGGGGGGAGGTGATAACCATGCGCCTATGCTAAAAGAGTGACGCCCTGTGGTGGTAGCTTAGTCTTTTCATCCAAAGGAGAGGGGAGGGTTAGTTTTGTGGTCATACTCAAAAAGGAAAACACTGATGCCGGAGCTCCCACTAGTGGGGTTTGTTTTAAGCACACCAGATCCTTTATCCAAGTAGGAAGTATAGGTTGTTTCCAATGCGCTGTCCAAAACTTCTGCAGCTTTAGGGTCTTTTACTCTTTCTGGCAGCTAGGACACTCAAGTTGAGCACTTAGAAAATGAGTGTTCATTTATCAGGACACCAAGACAAGAACCACAGGCTCCCTCTGACCAGGGTTGGGGAGATGTGTCAGGAGGTATACTCTAGGGTATGTAGTGTCCTCAAATAGGAAACCCTTAAAGGAGGAACACACACACCCATCTCTGGGGTAGATAAGACTTCAGGAATCTTGCTTGACCAAGGAAACACAATAACGATGAAACCCACATCCAGTGTCTCAAGTGCAGTTTCTTGTGCAACCAGCATGAAAAACTGGATCCCGTGACACAGTGGGGGGAAAACAGCCTACAAGTGACACTGGAAGAAGCTACTCCCAAAACATACACATATGTAGGGACCTAAGTATATTCAGTTTGAGACAGTTCAAGGAGGCCATTGGACCTCCCAGTAAGACAGAGGATGCTCTGCTTCTTTAAGCCAAGACTGGAAAAAACTATCATATAGAAGTCTGTAGCAGGGCAGATTGGGGCCTTGGCAGGCCTTCTTCCCCCAGCTTCCACTTGAAATTGAGGGAAATTTTGCCTGAGGGGACACCCAAGGATGTAAGGGCACCCTCACACTCAGTCTTTCTCCAGATGGGAATGCACCCATCAAGTATTCCACCACATTCACACCTGAATTGTTTCCTCAAATTCTGGAAAGAATTAGATCCCCAAAGTTTGAAGAAGAGGGTTCTAATCTTCTCTTGTACTGATGCCTAGCCAGGGTACCTCTAGGCCTAGTTACAATAAATTACAGTAATTTAATATGGCCAGGCATGGCGGTGCATGCCTGTAATCCCTGCACTTGGGAGCCTGAGACAGGAAGATTGCCATGAGTTTGAGCCTAACACAGGCTACATAGTGGGTTCAAGACCAGTCCAAACTAGATAGCAAAATCCTGTCTCAAAAAAAAACTAATTACACTGACACTACCATATGCCAATTGGACCTGTTTTGCAAAAAGGAAGGGAAATGGGTTGAAGTGGTTTATGCCCAGTTATTTTTTACTTTTAGAAAAGATTGTCCCCAACAGAGGTGACCCAAAGTATACCTCCCAAACCCTGCCCGCTTTGCCAGGGGAACCACTGGAAGAATCAATTCCAGGATCAGAGAAACTCCCTATGAGGGTCCCTGTGGCTCCACATTCAGCAGCCCCTCATAGCTGTTAAAACAATTCAACCCTGGAGTGACTAATAGTGGGGAGAAAAATCATTAATTCTCCCACTGATACAGGTGCCAGTTTCTCAGTCACTGTCTTCTCCTATGACCATGCTGTAGGTGTATGGCTGCTGTCCAGGGTGTCTCAGGGCACCCATGGAGTCTCCTCTCAGCCTGTGATTTGCACCTTAGGAGCTCTACATTTTATCCATTCCTTGCTAATAATGCCTGAAACCCCAACCCCATGGTTGGGAAGAGATTTACTGTACAAGGCTCAGGTTCAAATCTTCCTCTAGGGCTTAGCCACTGTGGGAATTCTCACCCTTCAGGAACTATAGGTGGACTGAGCTGCAGGAATAGACGGACACATGGTGGGGAGGACAAAAACAGTTTTGCAGTTCAGATTAATCTCAAAAGCCACATGCACTTTCCCCACCAGAGACAATACCAACTTTTCCCTGAAGTGAGAGAGGGACTAAAGACTATAGTCCAGGGACTACTCAAACAGGGACTCAGGAGGGGCTGCAAGCCTGTGTAATGCTTCTATCATCAGAGTAAAAAGGTGTCTAATAAGTGGAGACTGGTTCTCATTAATGAGACTGTGGTGCCTCTACATCCAGTTGTGCCCAATCCATACACTTTGTGGACACAAATTCTGAGCTCAGTCAACTGTTTTTCTGTTTTGGGTCTTAAGGACCATTTCTTTTGTATCCCTTTGGCATCTAAGAGGGCATCACCCTCTTGCAGTATGTGGATGATCTGATGCTCTGTGGAGACATAGAAACACCAGTATAGAAGGGAACTGAGGGGCCGGGGATATAGCTCAGTGGCATAAGCACCTGCCTGGCAAATGCAAGGTCCCGAGTTTGAGTCCCAGTACAAAAAAAAAAAAAAATAGAAGGGAACTGAAGCCAGTCTCAACTTTCTAGCCTCTCAAGGTTATAAGGCCCAAAAAAAGACTCAGAGTTGCTAATCCCAGGTCACCTATTTGAGGCTGCTCACTTCTCATGGCAAAAGGGCATTGAGTTCAGAGAAAAGACAACCCATCCTATATTTCCCTCTGTCTCAACGTATGAAACAGATGAGAGCCTTCTTAGGGGTGACTGGGTTTTGCAGAACGCAGAGTCCATGATATGCTGAGAAGTATTATTATTCTTATATTATCTTTCTTTGCATCGTCTTGCAGCTGTTGAATTGTTATTTCCTGATCTTTTGTGTTTTTCAAGAGATTTTTTTTCTTTCATGATTGCTAGCTTCTACTCTGTCTTCAAAGTCTGAAAGTCTGTCTTCAGTTTCATTCAGGTGGTTTTGCCAGCTTTCAATGAAATTTTTAACTTCCTGGATATCTGTTTGAATACAATTCTTGCATTCTATTTCTTTCCTATATTGATCATCCACGGTTTCCATCCTCTTTCTATCATCATCTATTTTGTTATCTATCTCTAATCTAGATTTGCTGAGTATTTCCTTAACAAATGTTAACATCTCTTTTTTTTTACTTGAGAGATTAGTTCTGATCTGATTTCCTCTTCACCTTCATGGATTTGTTTGTTTACTTCAGTTGCTATCATTTCAGAAATTTCAGGCATATGTCTTTCAATTACTTCTATGCCAGTGTCACCTGGACTTGTTCTACATGGGCTGGAAGTCTGAGATTGTGTTTTATTTTTTCTGTATTGTCATTTTATATTTCAAAAATACTTTTATTTTGTTTTCTGTGATGATACTTGTGAGTTTTTGCAGTAGGTATCTATACCACTAGTATCAAGGCCTCTCTAGGAGAAGTCTGTTCTTCAGAGGTGTCTTCTGTCTGTAGAAAATTCTCGATTTGTATCTGTCCCAACATTCTGCTCAATTAATTAAGGGTGGGGTGTTGGTACTGGTTTGGCTCAATCACCAGTCCTTTGGTGCAAGGCTGTGGTGAGGTTATTATCCCAGAGTTTCCCATTATCATTACAGAAGGGAGAATAACTGATTACAACAGATATGATATCCTAGCTAAAGTAGTAGAATTAGCAATAACAACAGCATGAAGTGTAACTGAGAAACTGACAGACTGTGGTAATTATTTATTTTGTACTTTAAACCATAGAAGCAAAATGTATAGCTATAAAACAGAACTGATAGTAAATTAGGAGTTTGCATGCACAGTGTGTCCCTTGGTAGAGTGGTTTTACCCTGTGGTGAGGAAATTTACTGAGGATAGTGTGTAAAGCAAATATATCTGGAAAGGAAGTAGACCAAGGATGGAGGACAAAGGATGGTCATGCAAGATTTGGGAAACTAGAAAAGCAGGTAGAAAACAAAGAAAGAAGGAGTATGCAAGGGATTGTCTGAAGTTTGTCTGTGTTTAGGGAATGGGATTCGTTTTCTGTAGCTGGAGTTCTCCCCAGCCTTTAGAAAAGAGAGAAAGAAAGAAAAAAGAAAAAAAGAAAGAAAGAAAGACAGACAGAAAGAAAGAAAGAAAGAAAGAAGAAAATGAAGAAGAAAAATAACCAAAAAAGGAAAAGAAAATAAGACAAAAACAAAGACAAAATAAAATTATATCCTAAAATAAAGGGCGGCCCCACTCACCTGCTTCTATTCTGTGAGGCTTTGTCCCTGAGCACAACACTGCTTCACCTAACTTACCACCTGTTAGGTATTATAAAGTCCTCACATTTTGGACTTTTCCATCTTGTTAGTCTCACCTGTCTATCCTGTACACCCTAGTCAGGGTTCTATGTGTGGCTGGCATTCCTTAGCTGGCCTGGTCCTGCAATGTAGGGGGGCAGTCCCTGGATTCCCCCAGCAGGCCAATTGCCAACTCCCAGATTCTTCCTGGGCTGGTTGCTGGGTCCCATGGTGTGCCAGGAGGATTTCTATGAGCCTTCTGGTCTTCTGAACTCTGGCCAGAATCTCCCATACACTACAGCTTAAGGCATTGCAGCTCTTCTTTTTCAACTAGCATCTCTGAACACTTCCAAGCTCTTCCCACAAGGCATTCCCAAAGGCTCCTAAACCACATGGTCAGGTATGATCACAACAATGACCCTACTTCTCTGGTACCAAATTCTGTGTTACATTTCTCTTATTGCTGAGACAAAATACTTGACACCCGAAGTTAAAGGGGGAAAGTTTCTTTAACACTGAATTTGTAGTGTTTTCAGTCCACAATTGGCTGGCTCCAAGGCAGGGTGCCACATGGCAGAGGGGCAACACTTCATGGCAGTTGAAGACAGAAGAATGAATGAGAGAGAGACAGAAAAAATGAGAATGGGAGGGGAACAAGCCTCTTTCTGTCCCTTATATTGCATGCAGGCTACTCACCCTAGGGTAGACATGTAGCACTCACACTCTTAATCCCAGCACTGGACGATGAGTCAGTCATACACTTCAGATTCAGCTACCTCCGAAAAAGCCCCATCTAAAACAGCATGAGGCTTTGCGGGGGGACATCTAGATACAAACCAAAACACATTCTAACACTCTGTCTTAAAAAAAAGTTAAGGACACATATAATTAAACAAATCAATGGCCTTTGCCCCTTTTTCCCCTCTCCCTTTTATCTTTTTGCTTTCTCTCATCTTATGTATTCTACCTTTCAAATAAACTGAGGGTTTACAATAACAAAATGTCCTGGATTTTCCACCTGGTATCCTAATAGCATCTTAAGTATCCTCCTGAGGAAAGATGGGAGTAGACTAAAAAACACAGAAGAGAAAGCCATGATAAGATCAAGACAGAGATGGGAGTGAGTGGGCCACAAGCCCAGGAAGCAAGAGGAGGCAAACGCCATC
Source organism: Chinchilla lanigera (assembly GCF_000276665.1). Classification (NCBI taxonomy): domain Eukaryota; kingdom Metazoa; phylum Chordata; class Mammalia; order Rodentia; family Chinchillidae; genus Chinchilla; species Chinchilla lanigera. The sequence continues at coordinate 603,569 of NW_004955570.1, forward strand.
TTTTAAGCCTGTGGAAAGGCCCTATTCCTACTTTGATTCCAGGACACAATAAAATTTCAGATTTTGGCCTTCTGGCCCTTGTGCAGTATGGTTCTGACACACTGCAATGTAGCACTTTGCACAGTAATTAGGTGATTTGGGAGATTCTCAGCAACCCAGATTAGAGAGGATGTTGACAGTAGGAACTGTGCTGTAGGGAAAGCTGAACTTGAGATGCCAAGGATGTGGATCTGGCTGAGTACCTGTGAGTGTGGGAAGGATGTGGCCTGAATAAAGGAAGCCCAGCAGTACTAAAGGAGGTAGCACACAGTGCAGGGGCCTAGCAAGGTCAAGAGGAGATGGACAAGGACAGGACAGGCACTCAGGGATGCAGGTAGAGACTAGGGTACTGTAAGGTATTCTAGTCCTGGCAGTCACATGTTGAGCTTCTAAGAAGGTCACTTGTTGATACAATGACCCTGAGCAGGCCAGCAGCCGCCTGGGCCAATAGGGAAGCACTAACCCTCCACCCTGTGATATCTATGCTGCCTACTCACAATGACACTGCAGAGCATGCCATCTAAGGAGGGGATTCTGAGAGTCATGGAAAAAACCTTCCCCTCCAGTGCAAAGTCCAGGCTACCAGGCCCTGTTCCTAGAAGCTTATATTTTCCTCCACACACCTGATTCAGCCTTCTGACTATTGAGCTCCATAGCAGCCTTCACCAGGTCAAGGACAAGGTCTCAGCAGCTGATCACAGCTTTTTCTCCCCTGATCCTTTCCACCTCCTGTGCCTCACCCCAACCACACTGGCCCAGATGAACTCAACTCCTCGTGTCCTCCTTAGTGTGGTCAGATACTCTTTACATGCTCCACTTCTGGAAACCAGAACAAGTGTCAGACTGGATTCCTCTGATGCAAGAACTGAATCCCTGGGGAGCCTCTCCCTGCCTTCTGTGACCGACTACAGGCAGTTGGGACAATACCTGTCCCTGCGAAGACAGCCACCTCAGTCTCTCTCCAGGGAGACTCCTGCATTCTGGGTCCAGGGCACCTAAAGTTCTCCTGTCTTTGGCAACAGAAAATTCAGGTGTGGACCTGAACTAGCTGCAAGTACTTCTAAGCAGTCCAGAGAGTTATTTAGGGGGAGGGCAGGCCTGGCTTCTCCCACCAGGGAAATCACTACAAACCTATTTCAGGGCTGCTAAGTCTTCCCTAGGAGGGTTGCAGCTACTAGAAGACAGCAGGAAAGCTGGAGGGCGTGGCACCGTAGGACCTACTCAGGTCCACATTGATAAACCATCTGAGGGGCCCAAGTGAGACGAATGAGGGACTGACATGCAAGTGCATGGTACCATATATGTAGCAGAGCCCATTGCAAGTGCCACAAACCTGGAAAGTGTAACCCTTGAATCCCATCCCTTGCCAGGAGCCCAAAGGAAAGTGAGCAGGTTTAGATTGGAGCCACCAGTGTCCTGTCTACCTTGAGGCCAGTGAGTGGGCTCAAGTCTCACCAGGAGGTCTACACCTTGGTCCTCACCCAACTCCCCATGCACTGAGTTTCACTGCTGGTAGGTGGAAGCTGACTCCTTCTCCAGAGTCCTGTTGGACACAGAAGAGGTTGCACAGAAATTTTCCCTTTAAGCCAGTCTGTAGGAGGCCGACTATCCCAAAGCAGGTCACTACCACCACTTCAGTTGTTCCTCTGCCCCACCAGCTCCTACACTAGCAGGCAGGGATGAGCCATAGCATTTTGGGGCCTCTGCCCCAGACAGGCCATGACTGCTATGAGAATCCCCAACCCCAGAGTCCTGGTTTGAGACACAGCAGCCCAAGAATACAAATCACTCACCAGGCCTCATCTTCTTCTTCCAAACTCTGGCTCTCATGGGTCTGGGGATATAGCTCAGTGGCAGAGTGCCCGTCTGGCAAGTGCAAGGTCCAGAGTTCAATTCCAGGTACCAAAAAAAAAGAACAAATTCTGACCCTCTTGACTGGACTAGAAAGAAAGGCAGCAGGCACCCAGATAAAAGAGGGTAATGAGATGTCACCAGGTGTCATCAAAGGGCCAACAGAGAGATGAGGACAGAGAGCCAGAGCTGAGGACACTGTACCTGAGACAGGTCTAGCATCAAAGCAGAGAGAATGGGCTGAGTCAAGTTCCTCCTCTGCAAAGAGAGCTGCTTTACGGTTCTTTCTATTTTAAAGAGACAAAAAACAATAAAAATGATACAGGATTTCAAAACAAGATGATAGGAAATCAACAATGATTACATTGCACATTGTATCTTCAAAGTACTTGCTGAGATTCTCAGATATAGGCATGCGAAATTGATCAAACAATATGTCTTAATTGTTCCTTTCAATTAACTAGTAGAAATTAGTAGTACAATTATCTTAGCTATCATGTGTATGTATTTTTCCCCCATCTTCCTTCTTTTCTCTTTTCCCTCATCCCAGTTGTCCTTTCCTTTTGAGCAATTTCTTTCTCTTTAACTATATCTATTGGACCTTTCAGATTTTATTTACTCTTTCAATTTCTTACACTAGGGACACAATATGATATTTACACATGTGAGTCTGGTTCATTTCACTTATAAGTATGGTCTCTAGTTGCATCCATTGACCTATAAAAACCTCAAGTTTATATATTTCTTTATAGCTGAGTCATACCGCATTGTATAAAAATACTATAACCTTTTATACATTCTTCAGTTGATGGGTATTTAGGTTGTTTCCAAGATTTAGCTACTACAAATTGTGCTGCTATAAACATGGGTGCACATACATTGCTATGGTTTGATGATTTCATTTCTTCTGGGGAAATACCCAGAAGGAGAATATCTGGGCCAAATGGGATCTCTAATCCCGGTGTTTTTGAGGAATCTTCACACTGATTTCCTACAGTGGTTTCACCAGTTAACATTTCCACCAACAATGGAGAAGGGTTCCTCTTTCCCCACAGCCCCTCCAGCATTTGTTATTGGTTAGTTTCTTGATGATAGCCATTCTGACTGGAGTGAGATGGAATCTCAGTGTTGTTTTAATTTACATTTCTCAAATGACCAATGATGTTGAACATTTTTTCATATATTTATTTGCCATTTGTATTTCTTCATCTGAGACATGTATATTCATCTCAGATGGCCATTTTTGGATTGGGTCTTTGAACTTGATGGGCCTGGTATTTTTTAATTCTTTATATGTTCTAGACAGAAGTCTTTTGTCTGAGGGACAGTTAGCTAAAAAATTTTTCCCAATTCATGGGTTTTCTTTTCACGCTGTTTGTGATTTCTGTTGATGTGCAAAAATCTTTTAATAAGATGAGATCCCAGTTGTTTATTCTTGAATGTATTTCCTATGTAGTTTGGTTTTTGTTCATGGACTCACTGCCTACCCCTATGTCTTCAGGACTTCTACCTATTTTCCCTTTCAGTACACTGTGTTTCTGTTTTAATATTTAGATCTTTAAGCCATGTTAACTTTATTTTGGTGCATGGTGATAGACATGGGTCTAGCTTTAGTTTTTGTCAGTTTTTCCAGCTCCATTTATTAAAGGGGGTATCTTTCTTCTAGTGAATATATTTGGTCCCTTTGTCAAAGATAAAGTGGCTGCAGGTGTTTGTAGTTGTGTCTACATCTTCTAATCAGTTCCATTGATCCTCAGGTCTTTTTTCTTGCCAGTACCATGGTGATTTTATCACAATCACTTTGTAGTATAATTTCAAGTCAGAGATTATGATGCCTCCTGCCTTGCCTTTGTTGGCAAGGATTGCTTTTTTGCTATTCTAGGTCTCTTCTGGTTACAAATTAATTTTAGGAATATTTTCTCTAGATCTATGAGGTATGCTAATGCTATTTTGATCAGGATTGCATTAAATATGTATAACAATTTTGGGAGTATGGCCATTTTCACAGTGTTAGGTCTTCTTGTCCATAAGCAAAGAATCTTTCCATTTGCTGAAATCCTCTTTGATCATTAGGGAGATTGGCCTGTAGTTCTCTTTTTTGGTTTGATCCTTCTCTGGTTTTGATATTGGGGTAATACTTGCTTGTAGGAATGACCTTGGGAATATTGCTTCTCTTTCAATTTCATTAAAGAGTTTGAGAAGCAGCGGCATTAGATCTGCTTTAAATTTCTTGTAGAATTCATTGTAGTAAACTGTAGAATTCTTGTAGTAAATCCGTCAGGACCTGGCCTTTCTTTGTTGGTAGTTTTTTAATTACATCTTCAATTTCATTGACTGATAATGGATTATTTAGAATTTTTGTATCTTCTTTACTTAACTTTGGTCCTTCATCTTGTATCTGGCAATCTGCCCAATTCTTTTGTGTTTTCTATCTTATTTGGGTACAGGTTCACTGAGATTTCTACAGTTTCTTATGGTTTCACCCTTTCCACTCTTAATTGCACGGATTTGACTCTATTCTTTCCCATGTGTGATAAGGTTGGCTAGGAGGTTGTCAATTTTACCTTTAAAAAAATCAACTATTCAATTCAGTGATTCTTTGTATTTTTTTTAGTCTCCCTTGCATTAATTTCTGCTTTGATTTTTATAATTCCTGCTCTTCTACCAGCTTTAGGACCAACTTATTCTTTTTTTTCTAGAGTTTTGAGGTTAACCATTTTTATTTGAACTCATTCTATTTTCCTGATTTGAGAATTCACTGCTATGAGTTTCTCTCATAGGACTCCTTTCATTTTGTCCCATAAGTTCCAGTATGTTGAACTGACATAATCATTTACTCGTCAATACTGTTTAATTTTCTCTTTAATTTCATCTATGATGGGACTGGGGATTTAGCTCAGCGGCAAAGCTCCTGCCTGGCATGCGCAAGGTCGTGAGTTCGGTTCCCAGTACCAGAGAAAAACCAAAAAAAAAAAAAAAAAAAATTTCATCTATGATGTATTGGTCGTTCAGTAGGGTGTTATTTACTTTCCATGCATTTATGGAGTTTTCATGGCTTCTTTCACTATTGATTTCCAATTTCACTGCACTACATTCTGATAATAAACTTGGGATAATTTCAATTCCATTGCATTTGTCTAAGCTTATTCTATGGGCTAGTTCATGGTCTCTTTTGAAAAACATCCCTTGAATGGCTGAGTTAAATGTGTATTCTGATGTGGGGTGAAACACTCTGTAGACATCTACTAAGTCCATTTGTTCACTGACTGGGTTCAGTCCTGCTATTTCTTTGTTAATTTTGTATACTTGATCTATTTGTGATGGTGAGGTATTGAGGTCCCTTATTACAACTGTGTTAGTGGTTATTTGATTTCTTCATGTCTGTTAATATTTGTTTTATAGTTAGGTGTGCTGGTATTTGGTGCATATATATGATTGTTGTCTCTTCTTGGAGTTTTCCCTTAACAAGTATGTAGTGACCTTCTTTATCTCTCTCAATCAGTCTTGGTATACAGTTCACTTTGGCTGCAAATAGAATAACTACTCCTGCTATTTTCTGGGTTCCTATTATATGAAGTATTATTTTTCATCCTTTGACTTTCAGTCTATGAATTTCTTTTTTAGTTAATGTGTTTTCTTTTTTATTTTAAAGATAAAAGAATGGGAACATATTAACAAATACACATACATTTAGAAAAATAACACAAGAACAATACAAGCAATACAGAATCTCAGACAAGGTGATAGGAAATTAGCAATGGTTCTTATATTACATATTGATATCTTCAAACTGGATACTCAGATAAACAAATATAGACATGTAAAATTGATCAGACACTTAAACATTAACTGTTCCTTTCAATAGAGCAATAAAAGTCAGTAGTACAACTATGTTATCTATTCTGTGTACACATATATTCATATTTTCCCCTTATTTCTTTTCTCTTTTCCCTCACCCCAGTTGTTCTTTCCTTTTAAGCAGTTAATGTGTTTTCTTTATGTAGCACATTGTTGGATCTTGTTTCTTGATCCATTCTGCTAGCTGATTTCTTTTGATTGGTGAGTTCAGACCATTTACCTTGATGATTATAGCTGATATATATTGGCTTATGCTTGTCCTATTATTTTCCTGTTGTTGGTTCCCTGTATTTCCTCTCTCTTTCATTGCCTTCTTGGTGGATTCTTTCCATTTGTGTTGCAAAGAACTTATTAATAGAACACTGAGTTCTGATGTTACAGTGTACTCATCTTTAAAAGTACATTTTTGAAAAGAAGAAACAGGACATAGCATGTATAGATACAAGTTCCCTACAATGAATGCGATCATTATGTATACCTAAGTTGTACCAATAAACTTAATAAAAAGAAGAGGGAAATTGCACTTTTGTCATGAGATGTTCACAAACTTAACCATGTGCTAAACATTTTCTTCTAAGGATTAGGTCTGGTCTATTGCAGTACTTCTTTAACACTGCAGTTAATTCAAAGACAGAAGGACCAGAACCAGATGCCTAGATCTAGCATAATGTCTCTGAACCTTAATAATATATGGCCACTGAGACAAACCCAAGCTTCTTTTGAAAAGAGGCCAAGATATACATTATATGTATATATTAAAGACTTTTTGTCTTGAGCTATAGGAGTCAAACATGTACTGCAATAGACAAGTTCTTACTCCACAGATTATGAAAGATAAAAAATTACCTTTTATGAGAAAACCATGGGAACAACTTATCAACTGTGAGGCTTGAAATATTCACCTGTCTTTTGAGTTTTTTAAATAAATTGTTCATCCTTTAAAGAAGATAATTAAATACTAATCTAATTGAAATTTTAAAATAAAGTGATTCTTATGTTCACTTCACACAGCACACAAATCTAACATGAGTGGCACAGCAACAAGTCTTAAGTATTATGCCCAAAAATATAGCAATGTGGGCCTTTATGCTATTGCACAAGGGAGAGTGAATATTCCTTTTATTTTTTTCATTTTGAGGCAGAGTCTTGCTAAGCTATCCAGGCTTAGGTCTAACTTGCAAACCTCCTGCCACAGCTTCTAAGAATGCAGGGATCAGAGACATGTGCTCCAGTGACCTGGTGATGAGACTTTTCAACCACATAGAGAGTAACGGAGGTGGAGACACGGCCTGTGAAGGTGACAGGCTCTGGTGTTCACAGGTTTGCTCATGATCACTTCCTGCCCTCTCACCATCCAACCGAGTGGGGTGGGATGCACTGCTGAACGTATGGTGTGGGGCTGAGGCTACACCCTACCCAAAGCACAGGAATCCCTTTAAAGTCCCATCTCATATGGCTCACCCAACTCAGGTCAGGCCTAAACAGCAGGTGGGTAGAGAAATTGTAGGCTTTTTTAGTCCAATATAAAGCCAACAAATCCTCAGTCCAGCCCCAGGCTTGGTGTGCAGGAAGTGGAGGCACCGTGGGTGAGCCCCTTCAGGGGGATGCTGCGTAGGACCTAGGATGCGTCATGCCTCCCAAGATTCTGGCCAGGCCCCCAGTGTGGAAAGGCCTACTTATCTGACAAGTCTGGAGCTAGTCATCTCAGGGACATTTCTGAGATTCTAGGCTTGAGTCACTGAACTCCTGGCCCAAGTATGTGGTCGGAGGCCAAGGGTAGATGGAAATGATCTCTCTGGCACAAAGCCAAATCCCAGCATGCAGTAGCCCAGAGCAACTTCTATGTGTAGTAGTAGAGTGGACCTCATTGTGCCCTGGATGAGTGCTTGCTCTAACTGGTCTCCCAAAGCAGGCTGTGCTGAGATCAACTGCAGCCTCAGCGCTTGGTTCTATCAAGCAGCCACATGTAGAGCACATGCACCTGCCTCCGGGTCTCCTCCTGCTGGGCTCGCAGGAGTGGCCAAGTTCCTGAGAGGCCCTTCTGCCCTGTGTGTTCCTGCGAACTGGCTGGAAACCTAGAAGAGAAGAGGGTCACAAGCTATCTCCGGGCTCAAGGGCATATCCCGAGACTTCTGTGAGGGCCAGGAAGTAGGCTCAGGGCACACACCCTGATCTTCCCTGTGCAGAATGTCCACTATCTGCTACCCTAGACTGCATTTACCTTTACAAGAACAAGAAAGCAACACAGGGGCATGTTAGAGCACAGCACTGTGTACTATTTCTCCCTCTTTCATTTCTACACTTTTCTTTTTCTTCTTCTTTTCTTCTTCTTTTTCTCTTTTCTTCTTTCTCTTCTTTTTCATCTTCATTTTCTTCTCTTCCCCTCCATTCCCTCTCCCCTTCCATTCCTCTACTCTTCCCTTTCCTCATTCTCTTCCCTTCCCCTTTGCCTTCTCCTTCTCCTGCAACTATTACTTTGGATTCTTCAGACAGGTTCTCAATCTATCCCTGAATAAGGGCTTGAACTCACTACAGAGCCCATGCTGACCTCAAATGTAGAGCAATCTCCCTGGCTCAGACTCCTAAATGCTGAGGTTGTAGGCTTGCACCAACATGCCCCACCCATTCTTTATACTTTGGAGGTATAGCAAAGGGAGCTCCCCACACAGTCTCAGCCTGGGCACACAGGGGCAGAGATGACAGCTTCTCCAGACCCAAGCTGCCAACCCAGGGACAATCAAATGAAGGGAAGAGGCACAGCAAGTACTCAGAGAGACCATTGTCCCTGTCACCCTTGAGGTCTGGAAATGTCACTCTCGTGACTATCTCTTTCTCCCCTTTCTACCTTGCATCATCCGGACCAAAGTGGGAAAGGTGCAGATACTGCAAGTTGCTGGCAATTGACTCACCCTTCCTGGATTTAGCAAACGATGGATCACCAGACAGGGGGCTGAAGCCAATTGTCCTATAAGTAGTTCCCTCTTGAGAGCCATCTCACCACTCATTTTCCTTCTCCCACAACTCCCAGGCTCATCAGCAGCTCTGAAGCCATGACCTTGCATCTTCAGTGTGTGTTCCTCATCCTCGGGGGAGCCCTTCAGACCAAGATCCTGGATGCCTCACCATCCATGAACCAGAAACCGTCACTGCACAAGGTTGTCCTACAGCCAAACTTCCAGGATAACCAGGTAAGGGCTCTGGAAGGGCAGCTGCAGGGGGCTTCTTTGGAACACAGACAATGGGATGACAAGCGAGGACAGGCCAAAGGACTCAGAGGCAGATTTGGATGGGAAGACCAGGACGCAGAAACAAGGTCCAGCGCATGTCAGGTGAGGCTATCTTCAGTCCCTCTGCACAGCCAGGAAAACTGAGACTCTGGAAGGTGCACATTCCACTTGCTCAGGGCCATTCCATCATGAAAATTCAAAGCTAACTACTCACCCAGAGTCTATCCTAATTCTGGATGGCCCAAGATCATGCCCAAGTCTCACTGCAGGCCCACACCTGGGCCCAGGTGCACAGGGTTCTGCCCAGACGCACCAGAAGAGCAGCACGGAAGGGGCACCTCTGGGGCCATCTCCGGGCTCTGCCTGTTATCAGCCCCTTGCAGTTCCAGGGGAAGTGGTACGCCTTGGGTGTGGCAGACACCACCATTCAGAATGGAAGGAAACACCAGTTAACCATGTACAGCGTCAACTATAAGCTGCAAAGGGACCACAGCTTCTACGTAAACACCACGAAGCTCAGGTGAGTCACTTCCTCCGGAGGGTCTGATAGGCAGTGTGATGTCACAGCCAAGGGGTGTCTAAAGCTGAGGGACACTGTCATTCATCTCATGACCCCGCACTCCGTCTTCCTCCGACCCTTTCATCAACATGCCTGCGAGGCTCCAGCACAAATTACATACCTACAATCAGTAGAAACAAGACAGAGAGTATGGTGTGCCAGAGGGGAGGAGGGACCCAGGATCTACTTGGCTCCCCAACCAAGGCCTCCATCTAGGGTGTGGAGGGAAGTGACCCTAAACGAGCCAACCTCCCTACAATCCTAGCACAGTCAGCCCCAGAGACTGAAACAGGAAGAACACAAAGTTGAAATAGCCTTGGATAACTTGGTGACACCTGCCTCTAAATAAACATTTTTAAAAGTGCTGGTGATGTATCTAAGTACAGTGGCACTGGGTTCAATCACCACTATAAGCACCACACCGACAAGATAGGAGGTGTGGGGGTCACAGCAGGGGCTGGGGGACTCTGAGTAAGAGTCCTCACCTAAGGAAGCAGCAGAGCAGTCAGCCATTAGCACGGCCACCCAAAGAGGGCCAATGAGGAGCTGTGAGCGGGGCATTCACAGGCCAGTTACTGAGCATCCGATCTGAGGCAGGGCCTCACCAGCAGCTCCTGCAAGGCCCAGGATCTGGGTGCAGCTTCAGCAGAGGAGGAAAGGTACAAAAGTGTGGCCGGGCAGTTCCAGTTAAGAGACTACCACGGGGCAGATGAGGACTAGGAGAGGGAAACCTAGGCTCTTCTACATGTAATGCATTCCTGCCTATCAGACCCTCCGGAGGAAGTGACTCACCTGAGCTTCGTGGTGTTTACGTAGAAGCTGTGGTCCCTTTGCAGCTCTAGCAGGAATGCACTGGTTGGGTTGGAGTTGGAGCATTTGAGGACTTAGGGTCACAGTGAAGACAGGACTGAGGGGCTTAGCTATGGTGTGCAGGGATGGTGTGCTCAGGATATTTGAGTTGCAATGAATGCTAGCTCTGGCCACTGGGTGCATTGGGGTTAGACTTCATGAAGATTGAGGATCACATCAATGGAGGACTGAAGGGCTTGGCTATGGGGTGAGAGGTGGGGTACACTCATTTAAAAATCAGGTTATAGCTCCAAGGCGAGGGCCGTGCTTGGCATGGAGCACAGTGAAGTTCGGAGTAAATTACCAGGAGACAGGAAAGAGAAGCAGCAAATATAAGATTAGGGCAGGGCCTGGGTTCTGCGCATGACAAAGTCTTGCCCTCCCCCATGAGCAGGCAGAAGAAGAGACAGTGTGGCCTGGAGGGAAGCTCAAGCAGCCCCTGGAGCACACAAGGCAGAGGCTCAGTGGGGAAGACCTAGGGCTATGGACTGGGCCGTGCCGCTCCCCTGCCTGGTGGGGGACAAGGTGGTATGAGCTGGGCTGGACCAGGGCCTCGGAATCCCTGTCCAACCAGGGATTACTGTGTGGCCTACTGCAACCAGTGGGGCCTGCTGCAACCCTGGGCACACTCCCACCTGCCCGTTGTGCCGTGCCTGTGACAACTCCCTTCTCAACCCCCTCCATTTCTCACTCACCCAGGGGCAAGGAATGCGAATTCTCTTTGTTAACTCTTGTCCAAATTTGGAAGCCAGGCGAATTCACGCTCAACAATTTCATAAGTGAGTCCTGAGTGGTGCTGGGGGGGTTGGGGCTGGATTTTAGGTGGCAGTGTCCACCGAGGACGCAGGCCTCCCCACCTGTCTACACAGATGCTGCTCTGAGGGGAGCCACTCTTCTTGACCGGTCAGGGAAGATGGGGACAGTTCCTTCCTCCCAGCCAGAGCAGAGATGACTCTCACCATTTACCCATCAGGGAACGGTGGAATACTGAGCTACAACATGAGAGTGGCAGCCACCAACTACAATCAGTTTGCCATAGTTTACGTGGAGAAGAATGTCAGATTCAAGTGGTACTTCGAGCTCACACTCTATGGTTCGTCCTCACTCTATCCCCTCAGGGACCTGGCTCCCGGCAACACACAAGGGAAGAATCTGCTGTGTCCCCCAAGACTTCAAACTCTTCCCCAGTTTGAGCCCCCATCAAGAAGGAGGTTTTTTCCATAGACCCTCTATGGCAAAGGGGTCTAAGCCCTCATCCACTCCTTCGAAAGTACTGATGGAGTGAGCCAGTCATGGCAGTGCATGCCCCTCAACCCAGCACTCAGGAGGCAGAGGCAGAGTTATGGGGCTATACAGCAAGACCCTGTCTTGTAAAACTTTAAAAAAATTGCAAAGTGTTTCTCTTGGTCACTCACCAAATGTCTTGACCACAGGAAGAACCAAATATCTGTGCCCTCGACTGAAGAAGCACTTCATCAAATTTGCCAAATCTGTGGGCTTCGCTAAGAACAACATTGCCTTCCCCGTCTCTGTTGGTAAGGAGTGGCTGAGGAGTGCAGAGGGGACATGAGATTCTCCTGGCCTCATGCTGCCCAATCAAGGAAAGAAGACAGGAAAGTCAGCCCCCCGCTGTAGTCACTGGAGGGGCGGTAATGACCAGGCAGGGCCTTGTGGTTGCCCAGAGATTCTGGCCCCAGTGGTCCCTTGACAGTTTAGTCAAAGACAGACCAGATGACAGTTTCAGGCCCACAGCCACATCTCCCCAGTCTCATGGCCCTGGGCCGCTTCCTGTGCATACACTGGGCCTTCTGTCCTGGGCCACCTCTTGTCCAAACATTGTGTCTTGCTCTACTGTCTACTTTCCCTTTCCCTTTCCTAACAATGGAGATGTCCTTACTTCAGGGACCCTGGCCTGGGCAGAGATTCCAGCCAGGTCACTCTGGGGCATTGGCTAAGTGGCTGTAGGACTGTGTAGAAAAACAGGTTGGAGGCCTCAGTTCCAAGCCTCTGTGAGGCCCACCAGCTCCACATATCGCACCCCCAGGTCCTGAAGTCAGGGAAATCTTAGATCCACTGTGTCTAGGCCAGACTGGGCCTGAGGAAGACAGGGCCAGGGAATGGGTCCTCACACCCACAGATCTCTCTGTCTCTCTCTCTCACACACACACACACACACTCACCTGCTTGTCTGATGTTCTTTCTCCCCACAGAGGAATGCATCGATGGATGAACTGTCAGTGAGTACAGCTTGGTTGACAGCTGATGGGAGTTCAGGGCAGGGTGGGCTATTTGTCTTGAGGCTGCCTTTGTTCCTCTCCTCCCCAACCCTGAGGCCCAGTCATCTTTGCCCTGATCCTCCCTCTCAGGCGCCTCCCATGTCTCCTCTTGTTCTTATTGTCACCCATGCCTAAGGTCCCATCTGGCTGCCACATCAGCAACAATGCCACCAAGACAGAGAGAAGACCCTTCCTACGGTGCACCGCTGCCTGCCCGTCACTCCAAAAGCCACCTCCTTGGTGGAGCCCCTCTTTCCTGCTAAATAAACATATGCAACGAGGTCTCTGAGTCTGCTTCTCTATCTCTACTTGCTTGATGGCACAAATTACAAAAAAGAGGACCACTGCTTGGTTTGGGGCCCACCCTACTTTTGAACATTGCTAATGGTTGGGATGGTACACCATTGAAGACCTTCTGAAAAATCCCTCCTGGTCTCCCCAGTTTCTTAAATATTCCACAACGTATTCATATTGGAACTATGGCCATTTGGGCTGAATTAGTTCTGCCTATCCAAAAACAGGAGATATCTTTCCATATTCTAAGATCTTTTCTGAGATTGCTGTAATTTTTGTTATAGAGTTCTTTCTCTTTGTTGGTTAGGTTAGTGTTGAATTTTTCTTGGTGTTATTGTGAATGGTACATTTTTCTAATTTTTTATCAGTAGGCTCGTTATTAGCCTGCAGAAATGCTATTGATTTTCATGTGTTGATTTGTAGCCCTCTGCATTGCTGGAAAAGGTTATTTGAAGAGTTTTTGGTGAAATTTTTGGGGGCTTCCGTGTAGAGTATTATGTTATCTACAAATAACGATAATTTGACTTTTTCCATTCTTACATATATTTTTGTTGTTGCCTAATTACTGTTGATAATGTTTCAAGTACTATGGTGAAGACAAGGGATGACACTGGACATCTTTGTCATGTGCTTGATTTTAGAGGGAAAGTTTTCAGTGTTTACCCATTTAATACAATGTTGGTAGTAGGTTGGTCATAAATTGTGTCTACAGATTCTATGATGTCACAAAGCATTGCAGGTCAGGCCTTCTAAAATCAAACACAGTAGCTCACCTAATAGCACAGCGGTTTAACATCTATTTTACTTACTTATAAATTCATCATTTAAAAATTTAAATTTTAAAACCTTGGTGGTTAACTTTTTTAAAGGAGAATGAAACATGAGGGCCAGGGAACTTAACAGTAATAAAGCATATGAATAACATCAGAAGCAACGAGTTTTAATGAGAATCTACCACTATGTAACCAAGTTCCTATAGCACACAGTAGCTTAATAGGAAGAACATAAAGTTTTCCTCAAGAAAGTTCCCAAAGTGTCTTATATTATTTTATTTTTATGACTTCAAGACTTTATTGTTTTATCTGTTATTTCTCCATATATATGATTTTCATAATCATATTGTTTCATTTATAAAATTTTTCTTTAGTTCTATTCTTCATTCCAAATTTAGTAAAGTTCACTGTATTTATTGGCTTTACCACATATTTTTCTTACTTAAAAGTACTAAACTAATCAAAAGAAGCAGAGTGTAAACATTTCCAAGCGACATGCACCTGGTACTAGATCAACTGTCTTGGATGCCAGAGGTCATGGGATTCACCTGCCTTACGACTGTCATTGGGAACATGGGATGGGATCTGTCCCAGTGCTCCTGCAGTCTGGTTAGGTTGATGCCAACTTCTCTCCACATACTGGAAGCAGCTGCCAGGATTGGGGAACAACATTGGGGCTTGCGGGTTGGCACGCTGAAGCCACTGCTGGCTATTTTCCATAGCAAGGAAGACAGAAACATCACAAGGCTACTGCACAGTATGTTTGAATAGAGAAGAGTCACATCAGAGGTGCACAGGTTCCTTATAGTAGAGAAGAGGCTTACAATTTGAATCAGAAAATTAATTGAAAAAAATGATACATGTAGATCAAACTTAATAACTGTGTCATTGGTGGGGGTAGCAGAGCCACTATGACTGTCTGCACCACTCCAACCCCCACCCCTCAGGGGATCAGCCGTGTTGATGTTGTTCTAATCAAAAATAATTCTTTCCTCAAAACACAGGGATAGAACCCAAGTTCCTTAAATTAAATTGTTGAAGAGGCAAATACTATCTGGCCAAATAAAAGTGAAAACACATCATGAGAAGGTAGTATCTTATCTTATCTTATCTGAAGGTAGTATCTTATCTCTCTTTGAAAGATCTTCACATAAGTTACAAGCTCTCTTTCTACTTGGGTGCAGACTTCAGTACAAAACCTAAGTCAAAAAGGAAATAACACACATACATGCAGGAACATGGGAATATAAGGCAAAAAACACCGCTAAGTTCTCCAAATACTCCCAAGGCAGAAGCAAGGAGAACAAATGGAGTAGAAATCAAACAGCAGGTAATGCAGCTCTACATGTTGGTTTGTAAAAGGTGGAGAAACAAGTTCAAAGAAAACATGATCCAAAAATTTATGGAGTTATACAAAATATCTAATGTGAACGTGGGGAAAACAAAATTAGAAATTGAAAGTGTTGACCAAAGTGGTTCAAACAATGAAGGACAAATTTACCAAAGGCAGGGAATCCATGGAAAGGAATCAGAGAAAATTACACCATATAAAAACTTTATGTAACTCATAAATTGGAGAAATGACTGATGTGAAGACATGGTTAATAAAACTGAACACAAAATAATAAATTATGACAAATTTCACAGAAAAGCCTCAGAATAAGAAAAACTGACATAACAGTTACTAGGCAATACTAAGAAGACTAACCTACAGCTAAATGGAATTAGAGAAAAACTAGAAGATACCACACAGGGAGTAATTAACTGATCTACAGTAATCATAATAGAGAACGGTACTAATAGGAGAACAGAGTTCAATGTACAAGTGAGTATAGCTCACACAACATCAACAAGCTGTAATGAAAAACAAACTCATGAAAAATTATAATTAAAGTGCAAGACATTTAACAAAAAGACTAGAATTTTAAAAGAAGTTTGAGTAAAGTAAAACAATCACACACAAGGTTAAAGTCATTAAAATCACAGAAGATATTTTAACACAAACTTTAATGTCCACAAGAGGTTGGAGTGAAGAGTTCCAAGTCATGAAAGCATACAATTTCTAACCCACATTAACATATGGCCAAAATGTTCTTCAAAGTAGATGGAGGAATAAACTCAAGTCATGAAAAAGAACAAATTAAGAGATTTATGAATACTAAACCAACACTCAAGAAAATATTCAAAAATATTATAGACAGATACAGTGAAACCCAAATGGATGTCTGTTTGTTAATATGTCTTCCTTCCTTTATTTTTAAAATAAGTTTTTTAAAAAGATACAATGAAACCAACAAACCAAAAAATCCAGAGAGAATAAGTATGTCAAGCAAGGTAAATAGATAAGCAAAAATTACATAGTAGGAAAAGAAAAACAAAAAACTCATCAACAAACAAAGAACACAATTTTAGTAATTGCTCAACACATCACAATGATATCTCCAAATGTTAGTGTCCTCAGTTAAATACATAGATTGCAGACTGGATCCAAAAAGCAGAATCCAACAGTATGTTGCATCCAAGACACTCATCTAATATAAAAAGATATTCAGAGACTAAAAATCAAAGGATAGAAAAATAGTTCACGTACTTAGACCCTGAAAACAAGAGAGGTAGCTATTTTACATCTCAGGAAAAGTGAACTTCGAGCAAAAACTTATCAAAAGAAACAAAGTCACTACATGTTAGATAAAATAAATCAACAAAAAGAGATAATATTTGTAAATATATATGCACCAAATACTATATCATGTATCATCATAAAACAAATACTGCCAGACATAAAAGATCAAAAAACATGAACAAAATCATAGTGAAGAGCCTCGATACCCTTTAAATCATTATTGGTGCTGAGTTCACAATCTTGAGTAGTTGCTTGTCCCAACACTACCCTGACAAAATACCACCTTTCCCCCAGCACCTCCACCTCGACTCTCCAACCTTCCATTGATCACCACTGAGTCTTATAGTGCCTGCTCCAGGCAAAGTCCCCACAGCCCCTCCTGAGATGGACCCAGGTCCCTCTCTAGGCCCACTAGGGAGCAGGTGGCCAGAAGAGGGGAACTGGAATGTGGGAGAGGTCAGCATGGTCTAAGGGCAGTATGGTAGCCTGAACAATGCTCCCAAGTGATATTCATGTCCTCCCTCCAGAACCTGTTTTTGGTGGTTTTGTTTTGTTTTCTTGTCTGGTTTTTGGTTTTGATTTTTTTTTTCTTGTTTTTGCTTTTGGTGATGGGGATGAAGTAGGGCTTAATGCACACTGTGCAAGAACTCGTATACAGAACTCTGCAACCTGGAATGTGACTATATTAAGAAAAAGAAGAAAGAAACAAAAATCTTTACAATGGTGATTAATTTAATGATTCATTTTTTATTATTCTTTTTAAAATTCCATTATAGTTAATATCCTAGTGCTTGATTTTTATTTTTTTATTTTAAAAAATAAAAGAAGGAAAACATATTAGCAAACAGACATCCATGTACAAAATAGCGTAAGAGCAATACAAACAAAACACAGTTACAGACAACGTTATAGGATATTAATAATGGTTGTTGTATTACTTATTGATATTGTCAAAGTGGCTTCTCAGGAAAACAAATAGAGACATAGAAGATTGATCAAACAAGTAATCATTAACTGTTCCTCTCTGTAGAGCAAAAAAAGGCAGTAGTACAACTATGTTAGCAATCTTGTATATGCATACATACATAATTTCCCCTTCTTTCCCTTTTCTTTTCCCACACTCCAGTTGCCCTTTACTTTTGAGCACTTTCCTTGTGTTTCACAATGTCTATCATAGCTCCAAGCTTCTATTCACTCTTTCAGGTCTTACACTAGTGAGTCTTATAGTGCCTTACACATGGAGGGCTGGTTTATGTCACTTATGATTATGGTCTCTAGTTGTGACCATTTACCTATAAAAGCCTTGAGTTTATCCCTCTTTATACCTTAGTAATATTCCATTCTGTAAAAATGCAATTTTTTATCCAATCCACAGTGGATGGACATTTGGGTTGCTTCCACAATTTAGCAATTACAAATTGTGCTGCTATGAACATGGGT
>NW_004955570.1:639626-641235 GCF_000276665.1 Chinchilla lanigera
ATTACTGGTGTTGACTTTACCATCCCAGTTAGCTACTCATCCCAGCAGTGTTCATCCCAGTGTGACAAAAGGGAACATTTTGCTAGATCAATTCTTTGTTCAGGATGATGAGAAAAAAGAATCTGTAAAAGGAGTCCCCAGAACCCTAGAAACCTCCCCCCACCAAGAGTTTGGTAAAGCCAGCCAGGAAGAGGTACAGTCCTCTGGGCATGGTTTCTCTCTCTCTCTCTCTCTCTCTCTCTCTCTCTCTCTCTCTCTCTCTCTCTGAAGTCTATCAAAGCCCCAGACCCCTTCTCTCTTACTTGGGTTTTCATCAGTCAGAGGATTACATTCTTTAACTTTTTTCTGATGTTGGTCATCAGGAAGAGGCAGGGAGCTAGATGATGGCAAATATTAATGGAATCTGAGGAACTCAGCAAGTTCTTCTCATGATTCTTGGAATGGTTTCCTAGGGTGTCTCATCATGTAAAAAGTGGGGGAGGAAAGGCATGGCTTCTGTGTTATTCCCAGCCAACGAGAGTCCCACTGGTCCACCTCAAGTTTACCACATTTTCTTTCCATTTTCAGACGCTTATTGTGGACATGCATCAGTTAAGAGTTGCCAGAGAGCCTGTTATCAACCAAGTCACAGAAGAGGTTATTCAGAATCTACATATGTGTACAACCCAGAATTTAGTATGCTTCTTGTGCCCTTACATTTGTGTTTTCCCTGATAGTTTGTTCAGCTTTCTCACTCTTTGGGGAGCCTGAGTGTGGTAAAATCTCATCGGTGTTGCTGCCCTCTATGATCTTTAATCTCTAGGTAATCTTACTGAGCCACTTTCTCAGAATCTTCTTTAATCCCAATTGACACTTATGCCATGTTTGGCAGGCATTTTGATTACTCCTGTGAGACAATCACATGGCTGATGGCCATTTTACTTTCATAATATGGGTTAACCACATGGTTCACCCATGTTTGGAGGAAATTTTGGTTAATCATGTGACTTTGTCACATTGTTCCACCATGTTTGTTCACCATTTTCTTTCTCCACTGACCTCATAGATATAATGAATCTCTTCCTTATACATAAGAGCAAAAGCCTCCACTTTCAGGGAACATGTGACACTTCTTCCCTCTTCTCTTCTGAATAAGCTTAGATCCTTTTCTTGTCTCTTCTAACAGGAATTCATGTAATTCAAAAACGTGAAGGCCTGAGGGCCTGAGAACAAAGAGATAACCAATAAAGGTCACCTCAAGCATCTGTGAATATGCAGAAGTAGAAGTGGAGTTGATATATTACAAATGCTAGGCTTGTATTTAGAACTTGTTAAGGTCTATTTTTTTTCTTAAATGCTAAAAAAAGAGGCTTCTATCTCTATTGCCTTAAACAAAGAACCAAAGTTGTTAATAGTGAGATAAATGTAAGGGATATTGTTTCTTGGGTGGCTGAATGAAGCCTTTGGGGGACCCACCCTGCTCTTTATGGAGCCATAGCTGGTCACAGCTGATGGGAGGATTCTAAGAGAAAATAAATAAATGAAAAGGCACCACTTCCAATTTGGCATGAGAAGTCTGGTTACTAGTACTTGAGTCTCAAGAAATGCATTTGAAATTCAGTGGGTCTCA
>NW_004955570.1:642305-645662 GCF_000276665.1 Chinchilla lanigera
CTTTGTAAAAGGCTGTCTGTCTGTTAATGTTTTCTTCCTTTTATTTTTAAAATAAAAAAATAAAAGTAAAACGTAAAAAAAAAAAGAAATTCAGTGGGTCTGCCTTCTGCAGGGGACACCCTCTGAAGAACCCTAGACCTAGCCTTCTCCTCCATTAGGCCCATGACATGCCATAGGAAACAACCTGAAGATAAAAGCCACCTTTCCAATATGCTGTATCCTTAAAAATTGGAAACAATGTTGATCCCAAAGGAGTAATGGTGACTTTCAGGTTATGGAATGACCTAAGGAAACATACGATGCTTCATTAGCTAGAGACATCTGGCAGGTAGTACTTGAGGCTCAGGAAGGATGCTTCTGGGATGCAGTGGGTCTCCTCCTTCTGCAAGGGGTGCCCTCTGAAGTTCCCCCCCAACACAGTCTTCTGTCTTTTTTCATAAGCCCAACACAGTACTGTTTGAGGCCAGTATGAACCAGTAGATGTTAAGAGATAGATATGGGATGCCATTCTAAATTATGATACTATTCTTCAGTTAGATTTTTTTTTCAACGGGCAAGGAAAGTTGTGTAAAATCCTCTATATTTAGGTGCTTTTCTTTCCTCTTTATTTCTGAAATGGACCAAAGACTATGATTTTTCAAGGGACCTCCTAAGTAAGAGGAAATTTATATCAGACACCTACCTGTCTCTTAAGACAGTGTAGGTCTCTCTAACCTGTTTGCAGCACAGCCTAGCACCCCTAAGAGATGCAGTATTTTCAAAAGATTCTGGTAGTTTTGCAGATAAGCAAAACTTGATTACCCAATTGTAGGACAAAGCCTTTCTGTGTTCAACAATCAGATCTAGAAGAGGATAAAAGGAAAAGGACTGAAAATCAAACACAGCAAAACTATGCCTGTCACAATTGGCAATGCTGGGGCTGGGGATTTAGCTCAGCGGCACAGCGCCTGCCTGGCAAGCATGAGGTCATGAGTTCGATTCCCGGTACTGGGAAAAAAAAAAAAAAACAATTTGCAATGCTTTAAGTACATACAAGTCTTCCAAGGGAAAATAAAAGCCATTCAAGGCTGGCTTTAAATACAAACAAAACCTGAATTCTGAACGTACTGCTATAGCAAGCAACCAGCCAGACCCTGCTCCATATCAGAGGGGACAGATATTCTTGACACATGGTACTGTAGCACTGACTGTGCCTGCTCCAAGATAGGGGCTAGCCCAGCCAAAATCCTTACCTCCTAAGAGAACTGAAGGGGATCACAGCAATCCGCAATGCCCCTTTCACAGACACCTCCATCAATCTCATGTGAGGAAAACCAGGAGACTGGACATAATGGGTAAGCGTCTTAGTTACTTCCTTACTGCTGGGATAAATCACCCAATACCCACAAATTAAAGGAAGAAAAGTTTATTTCAGCTCATAGTTCTGGAGTGTTCAGTCAATAGTCATCACCTTCCCAGGCACTGTAGCATGGAAGAGGAGCATGGCAAAGGAGAAAAAGTTCATGGTGCAGCAAGCAGGAAACAATGAGCAGGGCAAAGATCAAGGCAGCACAAAAGATAAATACCATTCCAAGTGACATGCACAGTTACTCACCACTTCACATTAGAATTCACATTCCCAACATCACACCCAACCACAAACCCATCAGTGGACTAATTCAGTACCACACACCCACGATCCAATCAACTCAAACAAGGTCATATCTATAAGTGCATGAGACTTTGGGGAAACATCAAGATATAAATTATAACAGTAAGCAAGTTCATCTGCTCTCTTTTAGCCTCTTTCTCAGAAAAAAAATGCTTCTTTAAATCTACAGCCATAGTGCGATGGTGGGGCCTGCGAGCAGAATGAGTCTGTGCCTCCTGCATTCCCTCTGTGGGATGACAGGACCTGTGAGCAGGGTGTGAGTCCATGCTCTGTGCTTCCTCCATTGTCTTCAGGTCAGGGGGTCTTTGAGAGGAATGTGACTACACATACCTCTGTTGAGTAGACTGACAGGAATCCCAAGACCTGAGACACAGGACAACAGCTGTGACCCACAAGAATGGGCACACACAAGCCCTTGGAGGGCAGAGAAATCAGTGAGACCAGCAGCCTGAAAGTGTCTGATACAGCAGCAAGGAGCTGACGGACTTCGGAGAACCCCATTAGCAGAAGTCCCATCCCAAGCCCCACATCCAGAGGTCAAGATCAGCTCCACACCCAACACAGTTCTGGGATTAAATATGGACACTATCACAGAACTGTAAGCACCAGAGGTATTGTACTACTTTCATTCTCCCTTGTTTGTCTGATCGGAGATCGCTCTCCTGTGGGATTGGATGTCATCTTATTTTCTTCTGTATTCGTGGTTATTTTTGTATTTGGGGTTTTTATTTTTTCATTTTCTATTTTTCTCTCCTCTCTTTCTCTCTTCTCCTTTACCTTTCTTTTTTTCTTAGTTATGTTCATTCAGTTTCCCTTTTCCCCTTATTTTTTCAATGAGGTAAAATGGTAAAGTTTCTTACCTTTTTTCATTCTCTTCTAGAGAGTCAGTTTCTCTCTTTCCTCAACCACTTCATGAATTTAATTTTTCAAGTTAGTAAACATTGTCTCTTCCCTTTCTGACTACTCCCTTGTATTCTATTTTATTCTTTCCCTCCTGTGTCCTCTAGTTTCACAAAACTTGGGTGATCATCCTTTAATTTCCAGCCCTGCCTCCACTATATTTGATCTTACTCATCACTTTATTTTTTTGTCTTTTTGAAACAAGGTCTCACTATGCAGTTTAGACTGGCTTTGAACTCACTTATGTAGCACAGGCTGGCCTCAAACTCACAATGGTCCTCCTGCCTCAGTCTCCTGAGTGCTGGGATTACAAGTGTGTGCCACCATGCCTGGCTGCTCACTCACCACTTTAGCCTATCCCCTAACCATCTTAATCCCCCTGCTCCTGACAGAAGGGTAAAATCACTTGACTAAGGGGAAAATCACTCCATATAAGTGCACAGTATATGTGTGATTTTGTTATATAATTTTAGAGTTTGCTCCCATGGTCAGAAGTAACAGGTTAATGGTTAGTATAGTTTATCAGTAGTTAAACTGCACTTGAAGTTATTGTTATTACTAACTGTACTACTTTAGCCAGGATGTCATACACGTTATAAACAGTTGGTCTCCCTTATATGATAACGCTGTGACTGAATGAAGTAGCCACTGCCAAGTATCAAGGGATTAGAGCTGAGCCAAACAGTAATCGTGCATCCTTTACAAATTTGGAAGCTAGGGGCTTGGAACAGCTATAATAAACCACCTACATTGAGAAGATATCCCTGAAGAACAAACACCCTCTAGGGAAACCTAAATACTACTGA
>NW_004955570.1:646875-647998 GCF_000276665.1 Chinchilla lanigera
TCATTTGAGAAATGCAAATTAAAACAACACTGAGACTCCATCTCACCCCAGAAAAAAATGGCTATGATCGAGAAATCAACCAGTGACAAATGCTGGAGGGGCTGGAGGGGAAGAGGAACCCTCCTTCGCTGTTGTTGGGAGTGTAGACTGGTGTAACTGCCGTGGAAATCAGTGTGGAGATTCCGCAGTAAACTAGGATTAGAGGTCCCATTCAACCCAGCTCTTTCCCTCCTGGGTATTTCTCAAGAACTGAAAACATCATACCACAGTTATATATGTACGCCCATGTTAATAGCAGCACAATTTGTAATAGCTAAATCTTTGAAACAGCCCAAATGTTCACCAACCGAGGAATGAATAAAAAATAATGTGGTATTTTTATACAATGGAGTGTTGCTCAGATATAAAGAAAGGTAAACTCGAGGTTTTTATAGGTAAATGGATTCAACTAGAGACCATACTCATAAGTGAAATAAATCAGACTCACATGTGTGAACATTGTATTGCCTCCCTAGTATAAGAACCTGAAAGAGTAAATAAAATCTGGAAGGTACAATAGCTACTGTGGGGTCCGCCCACCCCACCCGGTCCCCCGGCTCCTAGGGCCGGCAACCTGGGGGAGACAGGTCCAGCAGTGCAGTGGTGGAGGCCGCGCCCTGCTGCCATCTGCCCTCAGGTGGGGAGGAGCTCGCTGTCCTTTGTGGGAGCAGCTGCCCGCCCTCTCAGTCATCACCTCCCAAGCTGGGGGCCACAGCAGCTGCTGTGCTCCTGGCCCCTGGGAGCCGGTGTGTGACCTTGAGTGACTCCTGCCTTGCAACAGCCCCCCAGAGCTTGGTAACCAAAGGCTGTGGTGAGCGCCCCTCCTGTTTGCTGGGGGCCGGCTCAGCCCTGCAGCCTTGCTGGGTGCCCCTGTTGTAGCGGAAGCGCTGGCTAACCGGCGGGTGGGCCCTCAGGATGGCTTTGCCCTTCCTGGCCTGTGGGTGGGCACTGGAGCGGGGAGGGGGGGTGGCCTCCTGGCTGCGCTGTGGTCTCCAGACTGGCTTGGGCCATGCTGGGCTCTTGAGTTCTTTCCTCAGCCCAGGTTCCCCTGCCAAGCCACGTGCCAGACTTCTTATGGCCCAGC
>NW_004955570.1:648098-649064 GCF_000276665.1 Chinchilla lanigera
TATTCTGTTTGCAGACAATGTGAACTTCAAACCAATAATGACCAAAAGAGATAAAGAAGGTCACTACATTACTGTGAGGGAAAACTGCAAGAGGAAGAGATAACAATCATAAATACACATGCACCAAATGTAGGAGCACCCAACTATATAAGGCAAATTTTAACAGACATGAAAAATCAGTAAGTAATAACACAATTGTAACAGGGGATTGTAACACCCCATTACCGCAAAGATCAACTAGACGAAGATCAACTAGACAAAACATCAGCAAGGAATTTCTCAGCTGCACATGAGACATTCTCTAAAACAGACCACATACTAGCACATAGAGCATGCTTAAGTAAATGCAAAAGAATTGAAATTATCCCATGCATATTGTTGACCATAGTGTAATGAAATTGGAAATTAATGACAAAAGAAATTGCATAAACACCGTAAACACATGGAAACTAAATAACATCCTCCTGAACAACCAATGGGTCACAAAGAAATTAAAGAAGAAAGTGAACAATATTACAATGAAATGAAAATGCAGGTACAAACTACTGCAACCTGTGGGAGGCAATGAAACCAGTCTTCAGAGGGAAATTTGTAGCAGTGGATTCCCATATCAGGAAAATAAAATGAGCACAAATAAACAACCTTATGCTACACCTCAAACATTTAGAAAAAGGAAGAACAAATCAAGCCCAAAGCCTAAAGAAAGCAGGAAATTATAAAGATCAGAGCAGAAATAAATGCAATTGAGACTAAGAAAACAATGCAAAGAATTAACTAATCAAAGAGTTCATTCTTTGAAAAAATAAATAAAACTGATGAACCCCCAGCCAAACTTATCAAAAAAAAAAAAAAAGGAAAGGAAAATCTCAAATTCATACAATAAGGAATAATGGGTGAAATCACTACAGATCCTGTAGAACTTCAGAAGACCATCAATACATGCTTCAAAAAACTTTACTCTCATAG
>NW_004955570.1:649694-651300 GCF_000276665.1 Chinchilla lanigera
TGGATCCAAGATCTAGATTTTAAAAAAAAATCTAAATATTAGAACAGAAACACTTAATCTGCTGGAAGATGAAATAGGTAAAACTTTTGAAAACAGGTGTAGACAAAGATTTTATGAATAAAACCCTGATCACACAGGAAATATTACAAAGAATCAACACCTGGGCTCTCATATGACAAACACAGCAAAAGAAACAACCCACAGAATGGGAAAAACTTTTACCAGCTATTCTTCAAAGGACTAATATCTAGATTATATAAAGAACTCAAAAAAATCAGACCCCCGCAAATTCAAAGACTCAATCCAAAAATGGCTATCTGAAATAGACACAGTTCAGATGAAGTACAAACAGCAGATAAATATATGAAAAATGTTCAACATCACTGGTCATTCAAGAAATGCAAATTAAAACAACACTGAGGGGCTGGGGATTTAGCTCAGTGGCACAACGCCTGCCTGGCAAGTGCAAGGTCTTGAGTTCAATTCCCGGTACCAGAGAAAACCAAAAAAAAAAAACAACACTGAGATTCTATCTCACTCTAGAAAGAATGACCATCATCAAGAAATCAACCAGAACCAGGCGTGGTGGCACACACCTATAATCCCAGCACTTGGGAGGCTGAGGCAGGAAGCTCACCATGAGTTTGTGGCCAGCCTGGGGTGCACAGTGAGCTCAAAGCCAGCCTGAATTATGTAATGAGACACTGTCTCAAAAAAAAGGAGGATACTACAATGGAGTACTACTACTCTTCCATAAAGAAGGATAAATTTGAGACATTTTTAGGCAAATGGATGTACCTTGAGACCACACTTTAAGTAAAATAAATCAGACACAGATGTTTAAAAAAAAAAATAGATACTGTGAAAGAGAAAGAAACTGCTCAAATAGGAAAGAACAACTGGGATGAGAGAAAAGAGAAAAAAAAGAAAGAAGGAAGGAAAAATATAGGTATATTTATATACACAAGATAGCTAAGATAATTGTACTACTAATTCCTATTGGTTTATTGAAAGGAACAGTTAATGTGTAATTGTTTGATCAGTCTTGCATGCCTATATCTGGTTACCTGGGCAACTACCTTGAAGATAACAATATGTGATGTGATGACTATTATTGGTTTCTTGTCACCTTGTTTTGAAATTCTGTATCATTTATATTGTTTTCATGTTTTTGTTTATGTCTTTGTTTTTGTTATTATGTTTTTTATATTTTCTCTTTAAAATTAACAAATAAAATATATATATGTAAGTACAAGGATAGCTGAGATACGTGTATTGCTGATGTCTATTGGTTTATTGAAAGGAACAGTTAATGCTTGGATTTTTTTCTGTTAACCAATTTTACATGCTTATATCTGGTAATCAGAACAACTAATTTGAAGACAACAATATGCAATACAACAGCCATTGCTAAGTTCCCACCTTCTTGTTTGGTGAAGCTCTGTATTATTTCTAATATCCTTTTTATTACTTATTATTGTCTTCAACTGTTTGATCAATCTTGTATTCTTATGTCTGGTAATCTGAGCAACTTTATTGATGATAACAATATGTAATATAACAACCATTGTTGTTAATTCCTATCATTGTTAATTCCTATCATCTT
>NW_004955570.1:652015-655006 GCF_000276665.1 Chinchilla lanigera
CATTGTATGTTGCCAACATGTACTAAATATAATAAAGAATAAAAATGAAAATGAAGTCAGGCTTGGTGGTATATACCTATAATCACAGCACTAGGGAGGCTTAGGCAGGACAATCACTATGAGTTTGAGGCCAGCCTGCACTGCATAGTGAGACCCTGTCTCAAAAACAACAAAAAAATGAAAATTGGGAAATAAGATTTAGAGATGGAGGGAAAAGGTTGGATCAGAAGGGGAAAGGGATTAAAAAAGAATCAAGGCACATGTACCTACTCCCTAAGTTCAATGTAAACTTCATGAACTGCAGACATGAACCAACAGGACAAACAAAAAAGAATGTGGTATTGGTGCAGTCTTCTAAACACTGGACATTGTAAACTTCCAATACAAGATCTGTTGAATGAATGAATGAATGTTTTGAAGAAGTATTGATTTCAAATGATAAAAAAAAAAAGCCACAAGCTGAAATATGGAGCTCAGAGGTGCCCTGTCATGGAATATGATGGAGGGGGAAGCTTATGTTCAGAATGACACACACACAATAATGAGAAGGTGCCTTGAGCCACTACACACACATCCTAATGAACATTTGCCTTCAAGGTCAATTTCTTGGGCCTGTGTGCTGAACATTCCACAAAGCCTCACTAGAAGTCCCTTCAAACCTGGATCATGAGCCCACGAAAACAAAACCACCTCCTCCAGATAGCTGCAAGCTGTTTTCCACTCTGAAAGATAGCTCTGTAATTTACCGTTTTTCACCAGGATTGCCTGTAATTGATCAGACTTGCATTCAAAGACAAAAGCTTTGCCACTGGGAGGCTTTTGCTCAGCAGATTGATCCCAGCCAACATGAAGCTGGTTTCCCCATGGAGAATTCGGGTTTGATTCAATCCTATGAGGAATTTCAGGCTGATGCTGCTTCCTCGCTTCTGCTAACACCCAGAGAGGTACATCTCCTCTTGCTTCTGACTTACTTTAAAGAAATGCTAGGAAAGAAATGCTACTGGTGTTTGGCAAAGAAAGCAACATATAAGAGCTTTTTCTCTCTCAGTGTCAGGGTCAAGCAAAACTTAAGTGTCCAAGGAGCTTCTAGAAAGCTATCAGAGAAAATGAAGAATTTTATTTAATTGCTACCTTCTTAGAAAGTCACTGCTCATCAGCACAAATTACGATCTTACCTAAATGAGGGAACAAATACTCTAGATCCAAAAGGAAGTTCTCCCTGCGCCAATATTCAAGTCAAGTTCGATTTCTTGTTTAGTGTTAGATTCAATTTCCAGCTATTTTTATTTAAGGATCCACAGTTTTACCCATTTTAGGCAACTTAATTCTTTGGGGAGGAAAATCTCTATCAAAAACATCACCCTCTTTCTAAAAGGCTAGAAAAAGAGTGATTGGAAAGTGGAACTTATTCAAGTTATTCAAGCAATGCTACTTGGATAATACTGTACTAAATTTCACTACTTTCAGAAGTTGAGTTCTAAACACCCAGGCAGTCCTTATAAAAATGTGACATGGCAAGGTGTCTATCTTTTTGGCAACAAAC
Organism: Chinchilla lanigera; assembly: GCF_000276665.1. Lineage (NCBI taxonomy): Eukaryota > Metazoa > Chordata > Mammalia > Rodentia > Chinchillidae > Chinchilla > Chinchilla lanigera. The sequence continues at coordinate 653,559 of NW_004955570.1, forward strand.
CAGAGGTGTTTTCAGAGCACCTGCCTCCTGTCCAAGGACCACAAAACTCACCAGAAGTGACAGGATGTACCAGCAGTTGCTTAGCGCAGTCGTGCGTCACACCAGCAATTTCTTGGCATCTCCTGTTAAGATCACAGTGCCTAAGGCATCTTTGCAGTATAAGCAAAAGCTGGCTACCTTTTCTTTTTCCCTTTTAGGAAGAGATGTCAACGCAGAAAGTCTACATTATCCCAAGCCTGCATTCATATTCATAGTAGGCACAGAAGGACAGTCATAGGAAGCTCTCATAGGAGTGGGAGGAAAATACCCCACCCTCCTTAGCAGCTGTCAGACCAAATGCTAAAATACAGTGTAATCAGTATCACCTTGAACATTTTCTTCTCCAGCCTTAAAACATGTATTTTTTTTATAAATGTAAGTATTTTCTATAAGTTCTTTGTGAGCAAAATATGTGCTTTATTTTTAAGAAAAAACTTAACATTTTCATTTTCTTTAGAGGCAGAATCTTGCCCCATTGCCTGAGCTGGCCTTGAATTCCTGGACCAAATGCTCCTCCTGCCTCAGCTGCCAGTGGCTCAACTTGCCTCAATAATGTGGGCTAAATAAATGCCTATCTCTTTAAAAGTTTAAAAAATATTAAACCACTATTCCATCCTACAGGAAGCTCTCTGCTAAGCAGAGGGCTCTCTTGCTCTAGGAATCTGCATCAAAACCTGCTCCATTCCCATGTCTCCGTCCAAGGAAGGCACCTTTCCACACAGGAATGCCCTTATGCTGGAAGGTTCCCTCCTGCCACCAGAAGGAAGTGGCCTCTAATGGAAAAGAGACAATGGTGTCTCAGGGGCTAGGGATTTAGTTCAGTGGCACAGTGCTTGCCTGGCGAGTGCAAGGTCATGAGTTTGATACCCGGTACTGGAAGAAAAAAAAAAAAGAGAGAGAGAGAGAGACAATGGTGTCTCTCCTATGCACACTGTGGGCAGCCTGGCCCCCTACTTGGTGATAAGGACCACAGTTTGTGCATCTCTCTTTATGGAAGAATGCCCTTCCAAGGATGCTGCATACAGCATATATGTGAGTCCCACCTATAAACTATGATGCCGTCCCAAAGCTTTTGAGGTGGTGGGCCAGAGTGCTATGCCAAAGCCTGTTGGCTGGGTGCAAAGATGAGTTCAATTAAACATACCACTGAGTCAACTTTCTCCACTGCTCATTCTGCACTGAACTATTTTCTTTAATTGATGGACTTTGTCCTCTTTGAAAAAAGGATATCTCATTTGGTTCTTGCAGAAGATTTGGGAATTTTGAGAACTAGAATATAAGCAAATGGTTCTTCAAGGTTCTATGCATGAGAATCATCTGGGAAGTTCGTGTAAACATAGATTCCTGAGCCCCACTGCCAAACTGGGTTATTCAGATAAGTCCTAGGAATCAAGTGTTTGAAGAAGCAC
>NW_004955570.1:655381-673673 GCF_000276665.1 Chinchilla lanigera
CTTGAAAATCACTTGCCCCCTCTACTTATGAGCGTATAACTCTAAACATTGTTTTGGAAGTTGGAACAAAATCTCCTTGAATGTCACAGTGTTCTTGTGAGGTCCAGTTGAGGTAATGTATGAAGTGTGGCAAAGGGTGGACACAAGATAGGTGTCATCTCAAATGACCTGTCAAAATTCTCCCATTCTGTCCGCCAGTCATCTCAAACCGTGATTTCTCACCTGTCAGGAAAGACGGCGGATCTTCCCACAATCACATGTTCACAACAATGCCCAAACCCCTTCCCTACACTGGCTCTATAACTGATGCTCCTCCTGCTGTTCAGTCTAATTCTAAGATGGTTAAACAAGGGCTATAAAGTTTAGTCCTTGATACAAAATGGCTCATTTGCAGCTTGGATTTTGGTGCCCATTAAAACTAAAAAGAAACAATAGAAAACACAATACAAACAAATCCATCTGTTAAATCTGCGGATACTACTTACAGTTCAGTTCTCTAACAGCTATGACTGGTTACCAGTAGGACCACTGGCATGAAATATATAGAACTTTGACTTTCAAAAGCATATATCTTTTTAAATTACTTATAAAAGCCCTTGTTTTTCCTCCTCCTTTCTCTCCCCCAAAGGGAAAGCTTGGAGAGGACTGGAGCTATTACTGGAAATTAAGCAGGGCAATGCAATACTTCAGCAAACTTTATGACTGTCTTGCAGCTGTCACCCCCATCTGACACCAGCCTGAGGTTTTCATATGAAGTGTCCAGCACGGTCAGCTGCTTTTATGTGGAAGGAAGATAAAGGCTGGTTTCCCTCTCCACTGCTATGCTTAAGCTTTAAAGCTACTTCCTGCTGGCCACTTTCCTTTACGGTTAACACAAGCACAAAATATTTGTAAGATGGAGCTGCCCTCAGGAGTAACACAAAAAACCCAGGGAACTACCCAGTTTTGGTTTTGCTACACAGTTTTACCTTATGCATGACTGAGGGCTGATTTCTTTTTTTTTTTTTTTTTTTTTTTTCTCCGTTACTGGGAACCAAACTCACGACCTTGCGCTTGCCAGGCAGGCACTTTTGCCACTGAGCTAAATCCCCAGCCCCTGGATTTCCTTTTAGCCATTTTTCCCCTCTTTTTTAAAATATCTATAAAAATTTAAGACCTCTCTTCAGCCACAAGAGGGCTTCAGTAGCTCAGTTCCTAACCTGAGCTGCATTGGCTTCTTCTTCCCGCAGCACTGTTTTCTGTGATTTACTTTCTTGATATTTTCAACAAAATCCATTTTAATGGAAGCGAACACCATGGGTCAAGTTTACCAAACACTGAAACCCCAGTATAACAAGATACTAAGAATGTGGAAGAGTGCCAAGATGCCATGAAAAAGCTTCTGCACAGTAAAGAAACCAATCAGTAAACTGAAGAGACAACCTAAAGAATGGGAAAAATATTGACCAGCTATTCCTCAGAGAGAGGAATAATATCTAGAATATATAAAGAGCTCAAAAAATTATACCACCCAAAATAAAAGACCCAATTAAGAAATGGGTAGGTGAGATGAACAGACACTTCACAGCAGAAGTACAAATGGCCAACAAATATATGAAAAAATGTTCAACATCTCTGGCTGTTAGAGAAATTCAAATTAAGACAACACTAAGATTTTTCTTATACCAGAAAGAATGGCAATCATCAAGAAATGAAAGAATAACAAATACTGGCATGGCTATGATGAAAAAGAACATGCCTACATTGTTGGTGGGCATGCAAACTAATAAAACCATTGTGAAAATCAGTGTGATGATTTCTCCAGAAAAAATTAGAAATTCTACGTGACCCAGCTATTCACCTTTTAGATATCTTCCCCAAAGAGCTAAAGACACCACACTTACAATGATACATGCATAGAAATTTTTTTTTATTTTAAAAATAAAAGGAGGAAAACATTAACAGACAGACAACATTTTACAACATAGCAAAAGAACAGTACAGACAATACGGAGTTACAAACAAAGTGGTAGGGAATTAACAATGGTTGTTGTATTACATATTGATATCTTCAAAGTGGCTTCTCATGAAAACAGATATAGAAATGCAATACTGATCAACCAAAGACTCATTAACAGCACAATTCATAATAGTTAAATTCTGGAAGTAGCTAGTATACCCACCAAAGATAAAGAAAATGTGGCATCTATGTATAATGGAATACTGCACAACTATAAAGAAGGAAAAATTAGAGACATTTGGAGGAAAATGGATGCACTTGGAGAATGTTGAGTGAAATAAATCAGACACACAAGCTTAAATACAGCATAGTGTCTCTCATTTGGGTAAGGCAAAGTAAAAACAAAGAGAATGATAAGAGATCGACAGAAGGAAATGAGAGGATAAATCTTTTACAGACGAGAAGGGGTCCAGGAGACTGAAAGTGAAGGGAGAGGGGGAGGGGAAGAAAAAATAATAAACTCAAGGAATATGAGCATTATATGTCATAAACGTGAGCTAAGAATAACCATAACATCAACAATAAAATGGGGAAAGGGATTTAAAGGCGGAGGGTGAGAAGCTGGTGGGAAGAAAATAGGACTGAAAAAGAAACAAGCTGTGCTGTATATGCATACCCACTCCCCAAGATGAATGTAAATATCATATACTGAAAATATGTACTTTGCCTGAGAAGCTGGTAAAAAAAAAATTCCCATTCTGTGGGTTGTCTCCTTACTCTGTTGATAATTTCTTTTGTTGCGCAAAAGCTTTTCAATTTGATGTGGCTCTGAGTTGTTGATTCTTGGTAACATTTCCTGTGCCATCAGAGTTGTGATCTTAAAGTCTTTGCCTACACATATGTCTTTGAGAGTTTTCCCCATTCTATCTTCCAGTAGATTAAGTGTTTCTGTTTTAATATTTAGATCTTGATTCATCTTTATTTTTGTTTAGTATGTGGGACTAGGTTTAATCTTCAGCATGTGGAAAGCCAGTTTTCCCAGCACCACTTATTAAAAAGGCTATTTTTCTTCTAGTGAAGGTGTTTGGCCCCTGTCAAAGATAAGGCAGCAGAGTGCTTGGAGTTGTTTCTGTATCTTCTCTACAGTTGCACTTGTCTTTCAGGGTGTTTTTGTTGGGGAGGTTGTTTGTTCTGTGTTGCGGGGGAGTGCCAGTACCTTGCTGTTTTGATCATGGTAGCTTTCTAGAAGAACTTCAAATCAGGGATTGTGATGTCACCTGTCTTGCCCTTGTTGCCCAATTATTTTTGCTGTTCTAGGTCTCTTTTGGTTCCCTGTGAATTAAGTATTGTTTTCTCTAATTCTATGGGTATGCTACTACATTAAATCTGTATAACAGTTTTGGAAGTATGGCCGTTTTCACTATATTGGCTCTGGCTATCCAAGAACAGGGGATATTTTTCCATTTGTATGTATCTTCTTTGCTCTTTTCAGAGTACTGTATTTTTCAATGTAAAGGTCTTTGACATCTTTTCAATATATAGATCTTTTACATCCTCTGAAAGATTGATTCCTAAGTATTTCACTTTTCTTGATGCTGTTGTGAAAGCTGTTGCTTCCCCAATTTCTTTCTCACTGAGTTTGCTATTCTTGTATAGGAATGCTATTGATTTTTGAGTGTTGATTTTGATTGTTGAGTTTGATTTTTGAGTGTTGATTTTTGAGTGTTGATTTTGCCTTCTGCTATGCTACTAAATTTGGTTATTAATTCTAGAAGTCTTTTGGTGGGGTTTTGGGGACTTCTATGTAAAGTATCATGTCAACACCAAATAATGATAATTTAACTTCTTCCTTTCCTACCTTTATGTCTTTTATTTCTATACCTTGTCTAATTGCTCAGGCTAGTGTTTTCAAAACTATATTGAACAGGAGATGTGATAGTGGGAATCCTTCTCTTGTTTCTGATTTTAGAGTAATAACTTTTAGGTTTTTGATGGCTTAGTATGATGTTGGCTATTGGTTTGTCATAGATGGTTTTTATCGAATTGAGATAAAGGCCTCCTATTAGAATATTTAGGGTATTTATTACGAACATGTGTTGGGCTTTGTCAAATGTTTTTTCTGCATCTATTGAGATGATCATATGGTTTTTTCTGCTAAGGTGGTATATTACATTTATTGATTTATATATGTTGAACCCTCAAATGAATCCTACTTGATGGTGTATAATCTTTTTGATGACTTGCTGCATGCTGTTTCCCAGTGTCTTATTGAGAATTTTTGCATCTATATTCATTAAAGAATTTATCTGGACTGAGTGTGGTGGCACATACCTGTAATCCCAGCACTTGGGAGGCTGAAGCAGAAGGACCATTGCACAAAGGAGAAACAAATCTCCCCAAGACTATACTGAGGGGATTTCTGCAGGCCCAGTAAGGATACTGGGCACTGGGTGGTGTCTCACACATGTGTCCAGAGTATCAGATAGAACAGGTAGGTACTTAACCCTTGCTGCTCACCCAGGCAAAAGACTAGCCTATTGTGTTAGGCAGAAACTGACTGTGACTCTGGCTATGGTGCATTAACTAATGGCCAACTTAGAATACCCAGCTGAACTGAATCATTTTAGTGCTGGGTGTGGAAGGCCACCTGAGGATTGTTGCCAACAACATTAAAAAAAAGAACTAGAGCGAAAGAGGATGCACTGTTGATTCTCCTGGAGAAGCTTGTTGCACTGGCTTTCCTAATGTGAACTCAGATATTCTCATCAGCAGACGAGCTTGGGTCCTCACTATCCCTGAGGATGGCTGTGATACTTTTCAGAGGAGCTCTGGTCCTTACTTTGAGCATCACTTTCTGGCTCCAGTACAGATCCCTCAGCCTGCTGGCCCAGATCCTTCATCCTGCTGGTGCAAACTTTCTAACTTCCACCACTGACCTTTGGGCCTTTCCAGCACAGATCCTTGGAACAGTCTTGCATGAGACATTGTTGTAGGCTGTAGGTCTTCAGGTGGACTTATGCAGGACATTGCCATGGGATCCAGGTCCTCAGCTGGATTCTCTGGGTCTCTAGTGTGTGGACAGATCTTCCACACTCTTTTGCATTTGACTCTTTGGGGGAATATTATAAAATTATGTGTCCTATATTAAATCCTTTCCTTTGTAAACCCTGACTGCAAAACTGACAGAATGTAGGGTGAAGACTCTGCTGTTCCCAGAGTGGAGGCAGTGTCCCTGGTGCTGAATGGAACTGTCACAGCCCAAGTGTAGCAGGCAGAGATTTATACAAGCTTAGAACACCCCATGTAAACCCAGGGGGCCTGAAGACTGGTGCTAGATGTCAGACAGAGACCCTGAAAGGTCTAGAATTGGAGGAGGCAGTGAGAGCTGGGTGTAGCCCAGAATGCTGAGTACGGACTCACACCAGACCAGTGTTAGCTCCGTGTGATGCATGACCATGCCAGCTGGCGTAGGATACACTACAGCCTCCTGGCGCCCCCAGGTTCCAATACTGAAGACTCCTAACAGTGGTTGTTTGTTCCACTCAGAGTCCAAGAATGAAGGGGCAGGTGGAGAGGGACTAGCTTCTGTCTCTGGTCACTTGCTCCTGGCGTGTGCTGGTGAAAATGCTGCCAGGCCACCACCTCCTCTGTGTTTGGAGAAGGGTCAGTGAGGCAAAGGGCCTGTGTGCCCTAAGTCTCTCCTGCCAGGCTTGGATTTTTCCAGCTATTTGGGAACTTCTCAGCTGTTCCCATGATAGGCACAGGCTGAGGCCCTGTGCGACTATCCTGCAGCACTGCTCCCCCTCTTATACATTCCTGTGCTTATGTTTTGTTTGATCTACAATCTCTTCTTTCAAATTAATCTTTTACCTCAAGGTGTATGACCCTCTTCTTCTTCCAGTTACCTGTGTTTTTAGTTGACCTTCTCTGAGTCTCCAAGACACGGCTCCTCTATTCAGTCATGTTAGTTCTCTTAGTCATGACATGTTAATTTTCAATTACTTCTCCTCCTGGTTCTAAGGAGGTGTGTCTTGGCTGACCACAAGTCTACCAGCCACACTGCTGGTTTTCAGGTAGAAACAGTTTCCAGGGATAGTCAGGTCCATGTGGACATTATCTATGGAACGAACTTTAACTTCACAGACTGTCATTTGGATACTCTCCTTGCAACCCTTCCAGGAATCTTCAGAGGAACTGTAGTAGGTTAATAGATTCCCCACATGAAGGAACCACCACTGATAACTGCTCAGGTAGTTGGTCCATTTGTACAACACTCCCTCCACAGAGCCATGCTGAGACTTCTTGCCAACTGCCACTTGTCCCCAAGGAACATTGGCAGCACAACCCAGAGGCCCACTGCTCACCCTTAGGCCTGAAGTAGGACAACCACAGGATGTGTGGCTGCAGCCAGTGTAGATACACACATGGGTACCAGCTCCAGCATCTACAAGGAGGACTTAGCACCAGAGTGCCTTGGTGTGGCCAAAGCTTTCCAAATGTGAAAAGCAAGGTGTGCAGTAGCCAGTGGGGTTCCAGCACACCTTCAGACACCAAACCACCCAACCAGGGGCCTGCCACCAACTTTAAAGACAAATTTACTCTGATATTATCATTGAATTAAATTATCTCACTGTTAAACTGCAAATAAAAAGCATTTGGACTATACCATGGGTGTCCACTTTGCTATAAACCAACTTAAGTAGATCTTTTGGAGGATAATATATACCTGAAAGTTATCACACAGAAAAACACATATTGACCTAAATCATATACAGCCTTCGTTATTAAACTTTAACCTTATTTGCAAGATTTATGTAAGCCTTGAGCCTAGCAATTTTTACCCTCTAATGTTTAAATGACTTTAGTTACACTTAAATATAAGTATAATTTTTTACAGAAAGCCCTAACAAAGCTAGAAGTCTATAAGAAGAAAAAGATAAAGAACTGTATATGAAAGCAAAAGGCGAAATTATGTAAGTATGTATATACAGGATAGCTAACATAGTTGTACTACTGTCTTCTGTTTCTCTACAGAAAGGAACAGTTAATGATTACTTGTTTGATCAATCTTCTATGTCTCGTTTGTTTTCCTGAGAAACCACTTTGAAGATATCAATAAGTAATACAACAACCATGGTTAATTTCCTGCAACTTTGTCTGTAACTCTGTTTTGTTTGTATTGTTCTTATGCTATTTTGTAAATGGATGTCTGTTAATATGTTTTCCTTCATTTATTAAAAAAAAAATGCATATGAGACCTCTAGTCCTAGTTTATTGAGGAATCTCCACACTGATTTCCACAGTGGTTACACAAGTCTACACTCCCACTATCAGTGGAGAAGGTTTCCTTTTTCCCACAGCCCCGCCAGCAGAAGGAGTTCTTGGTTAATTTCTTGATGACAGCCATTCTTTCTGGAATAAGATGGAATCTCAGTGTTGTTTTAATTTACATCTCTCAAATGACCAATGATGTTGAACATTTTTTCATACACTTATTTTCCATTTGTATTTCTTCATCTGAGAAGTTTGTGGTCATCTCAAATGCCCATTTTTAGATTGGGACTTTGAATATGGGGGGCCTGATTTTCTCAACTCTTTTTTTCAATCTTTTGTCTGAGGGACAGCTGGCTATTCCTTTTCTGGGTAGCTTCCCAGAAGAATTAAAAACATCATACTACAGAAATATATGTGCACCCATGTTTATAGCAATACAATTTGTAATAGCTAAGTCTTGAAAACAACCCAAATACCCATCGACCGAGGTATGGATAAAAACATGTGCTTATTTTATATAATGGAGTACTACTCAACCATAAAGAAGCATAAACTTGAGGCTTTTATAGGTAAATGGATTCAACTTGAGACCATACTCATAAGTGAAACAAATCAGACCCACATGTGTAAACATCACATTGTCCCACTACTGTGAGAAGCTGAATGAGTGAATAAAATCCAAATGTACAATACTATTGTGAATTGGGAAGAAACTGTTAAAAAGAAAAGAGAAACTGATGGGGGAAAGGGAAAAGGAAGGAAAAGAAAAAGGAATATATATATATATACACACACACACATATATACATATACATATACACAAGCTAGTTAAGATGGTTATACAGCTAGTGTCTCTTAGTTCACTAAAAATAAAGATCTGTCTGGACATTATTTCATGCCTATATCTTGTACTCTGAGCAACTGCTATGAAGATACCAATGCACAATGTATCAACTATTGTTACTCTCCTATTAGCCTGATTTGCAACTTGGTTTTATTTCTATTTTTCTTTTTCTTCTCTTTAAAATGAAAAAGTATATGAGCTAGAATTTTTTTTCTTTTAAAGAAAGGCTGCAGGTCCTGTGGTGGATTGATAACTGCTGGTCTACCTATAATCCCCAGCTGAACTGAGTAAGCGTGGTGCTGGGTGTGGGAGGCCCACCTGGGGATTGTTGCCAGCCGCATAAGAGCCAAGACTGGAGAAGGAGAAGGAGGCTGTTGGGAGCTGAGAGAAGCTGTTGGGAGCTGGTAGAAGCTGTAAGGAGCTGTTGGTTGGTTTGGAGGAGCTTGTCATGCTGGCTTTCCTGATGAACTTGGCTGTTTTCATCCTCTGAGGAGCTCGGGGCCTCATTGGCACCGAGAATGGCTTTGGTTCACTTTGGCGGAGCTCTGGTCCTCTCTTTGAGCATCCCTTCCTGGCTCGCGGGGTGGAGGAAGGTGCACTGCTGGTCTCCTAGAGAAGCTTGCTGTGTTGGAATTCGGCCATCTTGATCATCGGAGGAGGAGGGGACCTCACTGTTGCTGAGGATGGCTGTGGTACCTTTTAGGGGAGCTCTAGTTCTTCCGAGCATTGCTTCCTGGTTACAGTGCAGATCCCTCAGCCTGCTAGCACAGATCCTTCATCCTGCTGGCACAGACTTCCTAGATTCCGCCACTGACCTTTGGGCCTTCACAGCGCAGATCCACAAAACAGGCCTGCATGAGACATTGTTATGGGCTCTGGGCCTCCAGCTGGATTCGTGGGAAGCACTGTTATGAGCTCTAGGTCTTCAGTTGGATCCATGCAGGACATTATCATGGGATCCAGGCCCTCAGCTGTATTCTTGGTCTTATGTTGTGTGGACAGATTTCCTGCACTCTCTTGTATATGATTCTTTGGGTGACTATTATAAGTAATCTTATAAAATATCTGTCATGTATTATATTGTTCACCTTGCAAAATATCCCCCAAACCAGCACAGGTATTTTATTAAATTATTAAAACTGGTTGACAGGTGGGGGAACAGACAAGAAAACAAAACAATTACATTAAATCAGACTGCACTCTCAGATGCATTGGCCATGCTGACTTATAATCATCTTTTTTCTTAGTTATAGGTTTATAACTATAGACTGGTCAAAATAGGGTTATCAGTTAACACTTTTTTTTCCTTATATAAGTCATAACCGTGTTTCCTTTAATACTTGGGCTATTTTCCTGTACCTTTTTTCTGCTAATTAACATCACACAAGGGGCTGGGGATTGAGCTCAGTGGCAAAGCACCTGCCTGGCAAGTGCAAGGTCGTGAGTTCGATTCCTGGTACCAGAAGAAAAAAAAAAAAAACAACATCACACATATACAACCAAGGAGAAAAGAAAGAAGAGCTGTAGATTTCCTAGACAGGCTCTTGGTTCATTTTATAAAACTAAATTTGATGTCTTCTCCCTTTATTCCTTAAATTACATTTGGAGAAAAATCAAATTTTAAAGTATTTTATCATAAATGGATCCCAAGTTTAAAAACTAAAAACTAAAAGTGATGTTTTGAGGACAGCCATTCAGTTACCAATAATCATTAAGGTGCTGTTGTAGTCAGGATTTACAAGGGAAAAGATTTAATACAGGACACATAATTTATAAGATTATTTATAATATTCCCCTCAAAGAATCAAATGCAAAGAGTTCAGGAAATCTGTCCACACACTAGAGATCAGCTGAGGCCCTGGATCTCACGGCAATGGATCCCACAGCAATGTCCTACATGAGTCCAGCTGGAGACCTAGAGCCCACAACAATGTCTTACACAAGTCTGTTTCAATGATCTGCACTGGGAAGGCCCAAATGTCAGTGGTGGAATCTTGAAAATCTGCATCAGTGGGATGAAGGACCTGTGCCAGCAGGCTGAGGAATCTGCACTGGGACCAGGAAGCAACACCCAGAGTAAGGACCAGAGCTCCCCTGAAAAGAACCACAGCCATCCTCAGCAACAGTGAGGACCTGAGCTCCTGCAGTGGTGAGAACAGCTGAGTTCATAACAGGAAAGCTAGCAGAACAGGCTTCTCCAGAAGAATCAACAGCACACCATCTTCCCCTCTGGTTCTCCTTTTTATGCTGTTGGCAACAATCCTCAGGTGGTCCCTCCACACCTAGAAACATGAGTTCAGCTGGGTGTTACAAATTAATCATTAGTTAATCCACCACAGATGCCCTACACACAATTGATATCTCCCTTGTGTTCTTTTAGAAAGAGATAGAGAGCCAGGCATGGTAGTACACACCTATAATCCTAGTGCTCAAGAGGCTGAGGCAGTTGGATTGCTATAAGTTCAAGGCTGTCCTGAGCTATACAGTGAACAAGTGAGTTCAAGACCAACCTGCACTACATAATGAGACCCTTTCTCAAAAATCCAGAAAGAGAGAGGAAAAAAAAGAGATCATATTTGGTTCCCATCACCTCACATCAAGGTCACACCGCATGTGTAGCTTGGCCTAAACAATGGTTCTGCTATATGCACAGCCCACCCCAAATCAAGATCAGGCCACATGTGCAGCCCACCCAATGCTGCAGTCATGTTGCATGTGCAGTCTACCCTGTGTCCCAGAGCCAGAACTGTCCAAAATGGCATCTCGGCCCTGTTAGCCAGGGTTAGAATCTCCCATGACTGGCAGCTCTGCCATTTCTCCAGAGCCAAAAATGCCAAGGAGTGCAGTTCTGCTGGTACCCCAAAGTTCTAACACTTCCCAGGAGGTCAGCTCTCTTACTTTGTGTCATTGACTGGTCTAGGCACCCCTTCTACTCATGCAGAAATCTGTGGTCCATGCCCACAACAAGGGCCCTTGTTCCTGGCACATAGCTACTCCGACATCCTTCAACAGATTAAGGAAACAGAAAAAGGGGCTTGAACACAAGAGCTGGGCTTCACTCAAAACTTTTCACTACAGATTATTATATCTGGGGACCTACAACATACACAAGGAAGTCATAGAACATTTAAATATCTGGACATGTCCCTTAGCAACTATAACTCACATACCATTTTAGCTAGGAGGAGAAGCTTGAGGCCAAAATTATCATAATACCAGAACCAAATAAGATAGAAGGAGCAAGTGTGATAGCATTAGAGAAGCAACCCCAAGAGGCTCCAAGGAAACAAGAAAAAAATAACTGTAGGTGGGACTCACCAGGCAGCCCTACAAGCCAGAAAGATCATGGCAGACAACCCTGAAGGGCTGCCTATGGGCCTCTCCTACAAGCAGGAAAATACAGAGGCAGCATGTTTCCCCTTTGCCCTTCCATATGGTGGGACAGACAAGAATCTGTCCCCAGAGCCATGAAAAAACTTCCTGAGATATCCATTGGTTTCCTCTTTACCCTCCAGCTCCCTGCCTCTTTCTGATGACTAATATGAGGAAAAGTTACCATATTTGAGTTTTCTGACACATGAAAGCTTGAGTGGGAGTGAAGCGACAAGAATGGAACTAGGATTTCTTACAGAAAAATGAGGCAAAAAATACAATGTCTTAGGACTAGGTTTCCTATGCCAGTTGCATGAGAAACTTTGTTTTAGACAACAGATGCACCAGTCTTTACATATGTCTCTGTGATGAGAAAAATTTAATTCCATATGACACAGGAATGAGTATATTATCCTGAGAGAATGACACAGCAAGCAAGTCCATCGAGAAAGACACTCATAAGAAAACCGAAAAGGCAGGAACAAACGAAGATTTATTGAAGCCGGCTGATGGACAGTCTCTAATCAGGAGCCAGAAAAGATGTCCATGCTGATCTGGGTCTCACCTCCAGTTTCAGTACATCTTAGATTTCCATAGTAACCATTGCCTCATTTCTGGGAATCTTACGAGAATTTATTACAAAGTTTACACAATTATTACAAAGTTTACTTCTCCCAGAAGGTCAGACAACCGAATTCCAAGTGACCACTGTAGTTTAACTTTTAGCCCACTTCCCAATTTGTCCTATTTGTTCTGTTCCCATTTGATAACTCTGCTCTGAGTTGATAACTAACCAAGGCGACTGGGGTGAACTACAGCTTAAGTGAACTTTTAGTGACTTCTCTTACTATGGAGTTAAAAACAGAAAAATGGAGTCTCTCTTGCCTTGTCAAGAATACTAATGAGGCCAGTACACATCATAAGGGGTATCTCTGGACACCTTTTCCCTTTTCTGGTTAAATGGAACAAGAGCCTTTTGGCTGAGCAGGAGGGACTGACCTGGTTCCTTGCCCACACTTTGTGCTAGATCTCCCCTCATAGTCACCTGGCTAAGCATGTCTGACCTGTTTACAAAGCAACCTGTTCTCCAGGCCTGGAAAACCATCCTCCATCTGCTCTCTTGTCGCTTTCTTCAACCTCAGTTTTCCCATATTCATGTAGGCATAATGACTGGTTTCTCCAGCACTGACACATGTTAGAATTAAATGAGAAAATTAATAGGGAAAGGCTGGGAACTTAGTAAGAATGATGCCTGGGAGATCCTGTTTTGTACTCACCTGGCAACTACTGGATCCTGGCATAAGATGAATCACATTTGTTCAATCTCAGGAGGAATCCCCATGACCAGCCCCTCTGCCAAAATACTTGGTAAAGTTCTCATTTTGTCCTACCAAGATGATAATTGCCTTGTTCATTCTGCTTCTCTGCTCTTGCACAAACCTTCAAGCTGTGGCCAGCACTGGGAACTTTCCTGCCTGATGACCAGGGGTGCAGAGGACTACCAGCAATAAGGCACCAGCTGTTGCTAGAGTCCTAGACCAAAGTATGAGCACATTTCAGGCCCAGTATGGTGGAGGGTTGCTCAGCCTGAGCTGTGAGGTCATTGTCCCTGCCCATCTCTCAGACCCAGAAATTCTGTGATCCTACCAACCCAAGCACTGCCCACCACCATCCTTTGTCCTTGCCACTTCCTCAGTCTGCTCCCTGACCTTGCCCTGATCTGGGCCCAGCACTCATTTGAGGGCTAAGCAAGTTGGCACAAGCTCCTGCACCTAGGCCAGGTAAAGGAGCAGAAAGCTCCACCAGGTTTGGCTCCATGGTTTGCATGTGTGTGTGTCCAACAAACCCATAAGTGGGAACACAAGACCCCAGGTGGTAGTATCAAGAGGTGGGGCTTTTAGGTGGCAGTTAAATCAGTCCTTGTGAGAGGGGCTTGTACTCATCAAAGGCCTCAAAAGAGGAACTATTTAGGCCCTTTTTGTCCTTCCATCTTTCCCACCATGTGAGGACACCTAGACAGTGCCAACTCCGTGGAACAGGACAGACACCAACCTTGATGGGGCCTTATGAGCTTTTCAGTCCCCAGAATTGTGAGAAATAAACCTCTGTCACTTAAAAATGATGCAGTCTGTGATGTTTTGGTAGAGTAGCAGAAACAAACTAAGCCAGCTGTACAGTTCTATTTTGCTGTGAGGACCACTGGGAACAGATAGTCAGGACTGGGAACAGATAGTCAGGACTGCACTTTCTCATGCATAGGAAAGATCAGAGCCTCTTTCCAGGGAAAGTCTGGAACTCGCTAGGCCATCGTTGCCACTCTGGACTGAAAGACTATAACCACCTCCCGGAATGTCTGACTCAGGGGCCAGCGTCATGCACACATACTCTGTGACCTCCTGGCCCTGGGTTTTCCTTGGGTCTGTCTGGATCTATTTCCTTTTCCCTCTTTTCCTATGCAGCATATCTCATAAGAATGGATTCCTCAGACCAGAATTGGGAACATGTCTAAAATCCAAGCACACTGGGGAGCCAGGAGGATTGCAGATGTGAGCCCAGCTGCATAACTTAAGAAGAATATGTATCAAATTTTAAAAAGGATTAAAGATGAAATGTATCTCAATGCAAAGGCTCTGTGTTCACTTCCAAGTATGGAAAAAACTGATACACAGTTTCGTTCATCTAGGCCACACAGACAAATCTATGGTGACACAAAGTGGCTCCCTGGTTGACTGAGGGTGGGAGAGTTAGGAGAAGAGGAGAAAGGATGGATTACAAAGGGTCCTGAGGAATCTTTAGGGAGTGAGGAGTATATGTTCACTGTCTTCATCTGGTTGTGGTTTTCTGGTTTTTATCTATATCAAACTTACCAAACTGTTCCCAAACCACAATGAAGAGAGTGTATCAAATGACTCAGGAGTTTCCAGTAGCCAAAGTTGAAAGAATCTGAGCAATAAAATGGATAGAAAATGAGATAGGATTTGATTATAACCCAAAGTATAAAATAAATATCTATGAGTCCATACTGGTATAAATAAATGATAGAAAAAAATAAGTAAATGGTTGTAAAGTGCATTTGTACAATCCTTTAATTCTATCACTCAAGCTGAGGCAGGAGGATCACTGTGAATTGGAGACCATCTTGGGCTACATGAGGTAATGAGTTCAAAGTCAGCCTGAACAATTGTCTCAAAAGAAAAGGATGAAATAATCTAACTATGGAGTTTACTCGTGGGGCTGTTAGGAGGTGATTTAGGATTAGATAACATCAGCAGGGTGGAGCATTCATAACTGAGCTGTGGTGGATTTTTAAGGGAGACCAGACAGTTGTACACACATACAAATGTGTGCTGGTGTTTTTGTTTGTTTTTTGTTGTGTGATTTTGTTTTTTTGTTTCATGCTGAGGATGATGCCAGGGCCTTATCCATACAAGACAAGTACTCAGATACAGAGGACTCCCATCTCTGCACCCTTAAAATGTGACTTTATTTGGAAAAAATAGAACAAAGGAAGATATTTGCAAGTGTGATTAATTTAAGGATCCTTTCTGTATCATTATTTTTGGTTCATATGCTAGTCTTCATGTTTAAAGTAAGTAATAAATATCTGCATGACTATCATCAAAAGCCAACAGCACAAGTCATTTTTATCCTGTTTGTGTGACTCAGATAACTTTCCTTCCTGAATAGAGAGAGTGACAGCATTCACATTCCTGATTCATAGTATAATGTGTGCTGTGTTCTGTTTTCAAATTTTTCAGAGAAAAATATTGTTTCACAGTTCCCCAATATTTCCCTAGAAAAGAGTGAGATGGAGAAAAGTGTTGTAAAAAGAATTAAGATTTGTTATGTACATATACTAACTCCCCACAATGAATGTTCTCATTATGTATTATACACAAATGTATGAATAAAAATGAAAATTTTAAAAAAGAGGCTTTTTTGTCTTTTTGAGACAAGATTTCATGATGCAGTTCAGGCTGGCCTTAAACTCTCTTTGTAGCCCAGGCTGGCCTCAAACTCCCAGTGATCCTCCTGCCTCAGCCTCCCAAGGGCTGGGACTACAAGTGTGCCACCACCATGCCTGGCCTAAGGCATTTTGTTTTGTCATGTTGTGTTTTGTGACACATTCTCACTGTATAGCCCAGGCTGGCTTCAAATGCATAATTCTCCTCCCTCAGCCTCCTAAGTGCTGAGATCACGGCACCCACCAACCATTCTGGTTTAGAAGAAAGATATTCTGAGAAGGGCAACATGGTGCACAAGTTTAATCATAGCACTGGGGAGACAGAGACAGGAGGATCAACTTGAGTCCAAGGCCAGCCTGGGCAACATAGTGAGTACAAGGGCAGCCTGGAATACATAGCAAAACCCTATCTAAAGAAACAAAAAAGAAGGCAGATACCCTAAACCAATGATTGGCCTTTCCCCTTTTTTCTCTGCCCCTTATCATTCCTTCCTTCTCAAACTCTGTTCATTCTATATTTTGAATAAATTAATGATTCAAAATGGGGAGATTATGCTGGATTATCCACCAGGGTCCTAAATATCATTTCAGGTATCCTTCTGAGAGACAGGAACAGGGAGATTAAACACAGAAGAAAAGGGATGTGAACACAGAGAAAGAAAAGGCATTATTGAACAAAGCTTTATTGGAGGCGGCTTCTCCAACGTGATGGGGTCTCCACCGAAATTTTGGCTCCATACTTACAGCTTCACACACTGCCCTCTCAAGAGTACATTGCCTGGCCTCCCAGGCCTTCTTCTGAAATCTTGATGGAAGCCTTCCTTACCCCACAGTGATTCCATTCTGCATGCACCTAAAACCACCGCCACATGGATGATGCCAAAGTTGGCCACCAGCTGGAGCAGTAACCAGGCTTCCTTCTATCTTGACCTGGACTGTTGAGTACTATGAACCAAATTCTGAGGAACTCATTCTTTAGGCCACTCCCATTCTGAAATATGATTCTCTGGGGCTCTCTTCTCAAAGCAAAGTCTTTCACCCTTGCAATTTTGTGGCTGCATAAGGTGGAACCCTCCTGGCTGTTGTGATATCCTCAGGCCATCTTTCCTATTGTCCTCTTGTGATATCCTCAGGTCATCTTTCCTATTGTCCTCTTCTTTCTCAGCAACCAAGTTCTCCTCTGGTCCATCTTTTTAGTCCACATCTTTACTGAAGCTTCCTTTCTAGCCAAACTCAAAACATTTTAAATCATTTTACTAGGCCATTTGCTCTTGATTCTCAACATAGATCTGGCTAAAAGCCCCCAACAGTAACCATCCCACCACTTCAACATTATACTGCCTTAAAATTTCTTACACAACATAAATTAGTCCCCTGCCTTTAGTCTCAGTCTCAGGAAGTCTCTGAACATGAGCAAAATGCAGACAAATTTTCTGCCACGGGGTAACACACATGCTCTGAAGTCCTAACCAGCTGCATTCTTACCAGCATTTCTGGTCTTGAGAACTCTGAACAGATTCTCCCATCAAGTACAGTTTAAACAATTCTATTCTCTTTAAAATAAAATAAAATAAAATAGAGGAGAGTGAGTCTGTACCCTGCACCTCCTCCACTGCCCTGGGTCCATGGCCCTAGCAGGAGGACAGTGAGTCCACGCTGTGAGTGTCCTCCATTGCCCCAGGTCTGTGACACCAGCAGGAGGAGAGTGAGTCCACACTCTGAGTGTCCTCCATTGCCCCAGGTCCATGGCACCAGCATGAGGAGAGTGAGTCTGCACTCTGCACACCCTCCACTCCCCTGGGTCTGTGGCACCAGTAGGAAGAGAGTGAGTCTGTGCTCTCAGTCCTCTCCATTGCCCCAGGTCTACAGTACCAGCAGGAGGAGAGTGAGTCCATGTTCTGTGTGTCCTCCATTCCCCTGGATCTGAGGCGCCAGTACGAGGAGAGTGAGTCCATGCTCTGCACCCCCTCTGTTGCCCCAGGTCTGCAGCACCAGCAGGAAGAGACTGAGTTTGTGCTCTGCATATCCTCCATTGTCCTGGGTCCATGGTGCGAGCAGGAAGAGAGTGAGTCTGTGCTCTGTGTGTCCTCTGTTGTCCTGGATCCATGGTGCCAGCAGGAAGAGAGTGAATCCATGCTCTGCGTGTCCTCCATTGCCCCAGGTCTGAGGAGCCAGTGGGAGGAAAGTGAGTCTGTGCTCTGTGTGTCCTCCATTACCCTGGGTCCACGGCACCAGTCGGAAGAGAGTGAGTCCATGCTCTGCGTGTCCTCCGTTACCTCAGGTCCATGGCACCAGTAGGAGGAGAGTGAGTCAATGCTTTGTGTGTCCTCCATTGCTCTGGGTCCACGGCACCAGTAGGAAGAGGGTGAGTCTGTGTTCTGTGCCCCCTCCAATACCTCAGGTCCACAGCACCAGTAGGAGGAAAGTGAGTCCGTGTTCTGCATGTCTTCCATTGCCCTGGATCCAGAGCCCCAGTAGGAGGAGAGTGAGTCTGTGCTCTGTGCCTCCTCCATTGTCTGGAGCAGTGGTTCTGGCAGGAAGGGTGAAGGCAGTGCCAGCGGGAATCATATAAGCCTGCACCCTGTGCATTTCCAGTGTTCTGGGTCATCAGTGACAGTGGGAGGAGAGTCTGTCAGCACCAATAGGAGGAGACTCCGGGACTGTGGTGCTGTCACAATGAGACATCTAGAGGAAAAGACACTGCCTAGGAAAGCCTCAACATCGGTGATTAAGGCTATCTAATCTTAGAAAGATAAAAGCACCAACACGGAAAATAAAAGAAAGTAGAAAATAGAAAATGACAAGATGAAGAAGCAAAATGCAAACCCAAACATCTAGCCCACTGAGGACAAGTCCAGAGCACAAAGAGGCAGAGGAAATCAGAAGCCAACAAATGGAA
>NW_004955570.1:674257-675751 GCF_000276665.1 Chinchilla lanigera
AACTCCAAATAGGCATGACCAATATAAATCTACACCAAGGTATGTAATAATCAAGATTCCAGAAATTCTGCACAAGAACAAAATATTAAAAGCAGCTGGAGAAAATAAATGTATTGCCTATGAAGGAAAACCCATCAGAATCACAGCAGACTTCTCACCACAAGCCCTCAAGTCAGGAAGAGCTTGGAGTAAAGTATTTCAAGCCCTAAAGGAAAATAATCTTCAACCCAGATTGATGTATCCAGCAAAATTATCTTTCAAAATTGATGGAGAAAGAAGATATTTGCATGACAAGGAGCAACTGAAGAAATTTATGACCACTGAACCACCTCTACAGAATGCTTTCAAAAACATATTAGAAAGAGATAAAGAAGACCACCTATGTAGAAGTACCAACAGAAGAAAGCCACCAGGCAGGGCAAACAGTTAAACACAACAGAAAGACAGGGAACAATCAACAGGGAAACAATATGGAAAAGAAAAGCCAAAATATATCAGTTATAACCAATAATGTAAATGGTCTCAACTTACCCATCAGAAGAAACAGAATAGCAGAATGGATCAAGAAGCAAGATCAAACGATATGCTCTATTAAAGAAACACATTTCACCCAAAAAGAAATTCATAGACTAAAAGTCAAAGGATGGAAAACAATTCTCCACACCACAGGAACCCAGAAAAGAACAGAAGTAGCTATCCTATTTGCAGACAGGGCAAATTTTAAACCAGAACTGAGCAAAAGAGACAAAGGTCACTACATATTAGTTAAGAAAAAACTCCAAGAACAAGAGATAACAATCATAACTATTTGTGCACCAAGCACAGGTTCACCTAACTACATAAAACAAATCTTAACTGACATGAAAAATCAAATAAGCACGAATACAATTATAGTGTGGGATTTTAATACCCCACCCTCACAAATGGATAGATCAACTAGACAAACAAATCACAAAGAAATATTACAACTAAACCAAGCCTATGAACAAATGAACTTGGTAGTTGCCTACAGAGCGTTCTACCCCAAAACAAGAGAATACACATTGTTTTCAGCTGCACATGGGACATTCTCTAAAACAGATCATATATTAACTGATAAAACATGTTTAAGTAAATGTGGAGAAATTGAAATCATCCCCATGCATACTATCTGACCATAATGCAATGAAACTGGAAATCAAGGACATAAAAAAACCTCAAAAACTACATCAACACATGGAAATTAAACAACACTCTTCTGAACAATCAATGGGTCACAGAGAAAGTTAAAGATGAAATTAAACACTATTGACAATTAAATGATAATACTGATGCAACATACCAAAACTTATGCGATGCAATGAAAGCACTCGTATGAGGAAAATTTATAGCAATGAACTCACACATCAGAAAAGCAGAACAAGCTCAAATAAACAACTTGATGTTCTAGAACATATAAAGAATTTAAAAATTTCAGCCTCTCCAAATTCAAAGACCCAATCCAAAAATGGGCAG
>NW_004955570.1:676741-677613 GCF_000276665.1 Chinchilla lanigera
AAACCCAAAGCCCATAGGAGGGAAGAAATTATAAAGATAAGAGCAGAAATCAATGCAATAGAGACTAAGAAAACAATACAAAGAATCAATGAATCCAAAAGTTAGTTCATCAAAAAAAAAATACAATTGATAAACCATTAGCCAATTTCATTAAAAAGAGGAAAGGAAAAACACACATTCAAACAATTAGAAATCAAAAGATGGAAATCACAATGGATCCCACAGAAATCCAGGAGATCATCAATACCTACTATGAGAACCTATATTCTAATAACATGGAAAACACAGAAGAAATGGACAGGTTTCTAGACACAAACTACTAAACCTAAATCAAGAAGATTTAAAAATTCTAAATAACCTGATAACAGCCAATGAAATTGAAAATGTAATTAAAAATTTACCAACAAAGAAAAGCCCAGGCCCTGATTTAGAGAACTACTACCACTAATGCTGAAACTCTTTAAGGAAATTGAAAGGGAAGCAGTACTTCCAAATTTAATTTAATTTCATTCCTAGAAGCAAGCATTACCCTGATTCTAAACCCAGAAAAAAACCCAACCAAGAAAGAAAACTACAGGCCAATCTCCCTAATGAACATAGATGCAAAAATCCTTAATAAGATAAGGGCAAGCAGATTGCAGCTGTCATGGTTTGGGGGACATTTTTGCAAGGGAACACAATATACAATACAGGACACATATTATATAAGAGCATTTATAATAGCACCCAAAGAATGATACACAAGACAGTGCAGGAAATATGTCCACACACTAAGACCAAGGAATCCAACTGAGGGCCTGGATCCCAAAGAAATGTCCTGCATGAGTCCAGCTGAAGCCCTAGAGCTCATAACAGTGCCTCCCACAAGTCCA
>NW_004955570.1:678928-700309 GCF_000276665.1 Chinchilla lanigera
TATCAGTCTAACAAAGGATGTAAAAGAGCAGTACAGTGAAAATTACAGGACCTGAAAATAGGAGATTGAGGAGGATATCAAAAAATGGAAAGATATTCCATGCTTTCTGGCTTTCCACATGCCAAAGACTAAAGCTAGGCACATATCTATCACCATGCACTACACTAAAATTGAAATGGATCAGTGATCTAATTATTAAAATAGAAATGCTAAATCTACTGGAAGAGAAAGTAGGTAGAAGTCTTGCAGACATAGGTGTAGGCACAGACTTCACGAACAAAACCCAGATTGCAAGAAAAATAGTAGAAAGAATCAACAAACAGGATCTCACCTTACTAAAAAGCATTTGCACAACAAAAGAATTTACCAACAGAGTGAAAAGACAACCCACAAATAGGGAAAAACGTTATAGCCAGCTGTCTCACAGACAAAGGACTTATGTCTAGAACACATAAAGAACTGAAAAAATCAGAACCCCCCCAAATTCAAAGACTCAATCCAAAAGTGGGCATCTGAGATGCATACAAACTTCTCAGATGAAGAAATGCAAATGGAAAAAAATACATGAAAAATGTTCAACATTATTGGTCATTCAAGAGGTGCAAATTAAAACAACACTGAGATTCCATCTCACCCTAGAAAGAATGGCTATCATCAATAAAGCAACTGATAACAAATGCTGGAGGGGCTACGGAGGAAAAGAAACAATTCTCCACTATTGGTGGGAGTGTAGACTGGTGAAACCACTGTGAAAATCAGTGTGGAGATTCCTCAAAAAGCTGGGATTGGAAGTCCCATTTGATGAAGCTAATCCCCTTCTGGGTATTTTCCCAGAAGAATTAAAATCATCATATCACAGTGATATATGTGCACCATGTTTATAGCACCACAGTTTGTAATAACTAAATCTTGGAAACAACCCAGATGTCCATCAACCAAAGAATGGATTAAAAAGATGTGGGCTTTTTCTATAATGGAGTACTACTCAGTCATTAAAAAGGATTAATTGGAGTCTTTTATAGGTAAATGGATGCAACTTGAGACCATACTCATAAGTGAAATAAATCAGAGCCATATGTGTAAACATTGTATGTCCCGCTAGTGTGAAAAAAACAAACAAGTACATAAGATCCAAAATATACAATAGATATCACAAATTGGGAAGAAACTGTTCAAAAGAAAAGACTAACTGTGATGGAGAAAGGGGAAATGAACAAAGGAAAAAATATATGTGTATGCAAGAGAGTTAAGACTGTTGTACAGCTAATTTCTCTTAGTTCATTTAAAAGAAAGTCTTGTGCTAATATTGTATAGACAAGATAGCATGCATTTATCTTCTACTCTGAATAACTACTAGGAAGATGACAATACACAATGTATCAACTATTGAACTGTCCTAATAACCTATTTTGAAACTCGGTTTCATTGTTATGTTTATCTTGTTTAAAAAGCAAAGAACAGGGGCTGGGGATTTAGCTCAGCGGCACAGCACCTGCCTGGCAAACACAAGGTCATGAGTTCAATTCCCGGTACTGGAAAAAAACCAAAAAAAAGCAAAGAACAACTGAGATTGGGGGAAATGAGAAAAGAAGGAAGGGAAAGACATATATATACACACAAGATAGCTAAGATTATTGTACTGCTAATTTCTAGTGGTTTATTGAAAAGAATAATTGGTGTTTAATTATTTGATCAGTCTTGCATTCTTATATCTGGTAACCTGAGCGACTTCATCAAAGATAACAATATGTAATATAACAACCATTGTTAATTTCCTATCATCTTGTTTTGAAATTCTGTATCATTTTTATTGTTTTTGTGTTGTTTTGTTTTTGTCTTTGCTCTGTTATTTTGTTTTTGTTTTTTCTCTTTAAAGTAAAAAACTAAAATAAGATAAAGAAAAAAAATTGTAGGGCTGCTTATGCAGCTGGCATCTCCAAACCTTTCCAAACTCTACCCACAAGCCAGTTCCAAAAGTTCCTAAGCCACATAGCCAGGTACAATCACAGAAATGATCCCACTCTTGGTACCAAAGACAGAAAAGTGTATCATTCTGAAAGATGTAGTTTTGTGCCAAACAGCAGCAGCAAAAAGTGGTAACAGGCTGATATGACTGGTTTTTTCCTTAGTACTAGAGCCACACTATTCCTACCTCCTCCTGGGGTAGCTTCTCTAACTGTTAGTTCTTTCTCTCAGTTCTACTCAGTTTTGCCTTCATTGTGATAACTGTGGCCTTAAGTTTATGCCCTTATTTAAAAGGGTGTGGGGGCTGGGGATTTAGCTCAGCGGCAAAAGCGCCTGCCTGGCAAGTGCAAGGTCGTGAGTTCAGTTCCCAGTACCGGAGAAAAACCAAAAAAAATAAAAAAATAAAAGGGTGTGTAGCTTGTGTTTGCTGACTGAATTTTCATTTTGTCTGACTGTTCCTTGGAGGGTTTTGTCACCAGATGAACATACTTTGTGGCATAATCTCATCCAGAGGCTTCAAAAACCATTTGTGCAAGAAAATTATCTGGATTTAGGGATTCTAGTGAGTAAAGTTCTTGCTACACCTACCCGGACAAGATGTTAGGTGGTTTTATAATTGGCTAACAGGCACCCAGCCAGTAAGGCATCTCAGCTCTGGACTGTTCGCCCAGAAGATGAGTTGATCCACAGATTCTCAAAGAAATGGCACTAGTTCTCACTTAAGGCTGCAGGTATCCAGCCCCCAAGGAGTTCAGCTCTTCTAGGGGATAGCTGACATGAAAGGTGGATAGGATCATAGAAATAAAGATTGCTCTATAAGGTTCCCATGTGGGAATTAACTCATAGAAAGTCTCTACAAGTCTTCTATCACCACATCCTAAGGATTTCAGCCCTATCAGGTCATGCCCTGAAACTAAAAGGTTTAGAATGCCCCAGGAGATACCTTGTAATATCCCCACTAATCCAGTCTAGAAACAGGTCTGTGAGGATTCCATACCTAATATTCACTCATCCAATCCACAGATCCATCAGGAGAAATGCTTCATCTATCTCTTCTCATTTTCCACGGGATGCCTCCTCACCCACTGGGAATAGTTCCATCCCAAGATCCTCCAGAAAAATCATCGTCTCTTCCTGTATGATAAAAAACGCGGAAAAAAAGAAAGAAAAGACCAGGCATGATGGTGCATGCCTGTAATTCCAGCACTTGGGAGGCTGAGGCAGGAGGATCATTGCAAGTTCAAGACCAGTCTGGGCTATAAAGTGAGCTCAAGGCCAGCCTGAACTGCATAGCGAGACCCTGTCTCAAAAGGAAAAAAAAAGAAGAAAAAAGAAAAAATGGGTATATAACCACCTGGGGAAAACAAGACATGTCTACTGCTTGGCAGCATAAAATATAATGTCATATTTCAGTTATTTCTTTATTGTAAGAAACAGGAAAAATGGTCAGAGATGCCTTACATTCAAGCATGTATGACTCTTTATCAATGGGCTGATCTTTGCCCTAGAACGAAGCCTCCCTCAGACTGATGCTACTGAGGACTTCCTCTATGCACCATCTCCTCCCTGCAGGCTACCTCCTCATCAGCCTGCCGAGTCAGTACCCTCAGGAGACATATGCCATCTTCTGAGCCCATCCCATACCAGGTCTTCTAGCTACCACAAAGCCCTGGATTCAGGGAACTCAACGTCTAAGCCAGGCACCGATCTACCCCTTCAAGAACTGGCAGGCACTGATAGTCCCATTCAGGTACAAGTCCCTTCTTCAGTTATAGATATTCAACAAGTAACGCCCAGGGAAATTACCCAGGGAAAACTGGGTAATTTCTCTGAGGATCGTGAAAATTTGGCTGAAGGTTTCCATGCCCTGACAGTGGCCCTTGATCTGACCTGGCACGGTATCTAATTCATCCTGATTTCTCACTGCACAAAAGTAAAAAAGGATTATAAGAGCTGCAAAGCAGGCTGATAATGAAAACCTTCACAGCTTCGCTCTCTGATAATCAGCCAACAGCTCCATTATTTTGATCCCAAGACGAGCCCAAGTGGGACTATAACATAGAGGGTGGAGAAGCCAAATGAAAGTTATACATCAAGGCTATTTTAGCGGGTATGTGACAAGGGATGCCCAAACCTGGGAGGTACAACAAGCCCAGGTCTATCAGTCAAGTCTCTGATGAAAATCCAGTTGCTCCAGTTGCTTCAACTCTGACTTGAAGCCCTCCACAAATACACTAACATAGCCTCAGAGTCTAGGGAAGGTCAGGTTATCCTAGGAGAGTATTTTACCAGTCAGTCAGCTCCAGATAGTAAGAGAAAGCTCCGGAAAGTCCAACAGAGCCCGTAAGCAGGGATAAGTCAGTGGGTCAATGTGGCTTCCTTGGTCTTTAACAACCATAATGAAGTAGAAGACAATTGAGAGTTAAATAAGAAAAAGAGGCAAGCTAAAGCCACAATTGCTGTAATGCACAAGACTCAAGCCTGCAGTGCTAGGAGGTAATTCGAAGAGTGATGAATGCAAGTCAGAGCACTTCAAGTGCAAACGACCCAGGCCCTAGACACGGGAATGCCTTCTGAAGCCTCCAAGCCCTGGTCCGGCCTGTCAGAACACAGAAGATGCTCAGCATCAAAAGAGGAACTGCTCTTATTCCCAGAGAAAGATGAGGTCATCCGTCACCATGGTGGCCAGGGAAGAAGGCCCGGACAGTAAGTGATTTGCCAGAGGTGGCCTGTGTGGCTCCTACACATGCATTACCCTGGGGAGGTGAATCCAGCTATCTATTCCCTGTAAGGGCAAAAGCAGTGATTAGAAGAGTTGTGTGTCTTTCCATCTGTGTCTGCGCCGGTCCTCGGGTCCACCTTCCTTCCAGGTCCTGATCAGACCCTGGTCACCAAGGCGGGTGATGGGCTGACACTTCTTGTTAGTCTCTGGGAGTGGAAGAACGTTCCAAATTCCAGGAAAGCCTGTTGCAAAGTTCCCAGATGAGTCACATGTTGAGGAACTGGGCAGTTTCAGTGTCGGTAAGTAGGTCAGATATCATGAAGTGTCTCAAACTGCCTGAGATTAAGTTTGGATTTGGGATAGGCTGACGCCTCATTAAGGCAACTGGGACAGATCTGGCCACTTATGGCCAGTTTCTTGACACTGCTTGGCTAAGGTTTCCTTGAGAGTTTGGTTGGCTCACTTGACTTTTCCTGATGATCGGTGTCACCACGCAGTGTGGAGATGGTACTTAATTCCCTGTGTGATTTGCAATGTTAATGAGGGTCTGTTACCACTCCAGATAGAGCTAGGCAATCCAAACCTAGGGACCACTCCTCTGAGGAAGCCTTTTATCACCTGAAAGGCCCATTGTAACCTGGTAGGGAAGGCTTCTAGCCAGCCAGTGAAGGTATCAATGCATATCAGGAGGTGCAAGTCTCCCTTACACATAGGCATGTGGATGAGGTCTATTTGCCAGTCTTCTCCAAGGGAGAACTCATTGTTTCCTACTAGTTCAGGAAATGAGGAGGATGGGTCCATGGATTATGGAGAGGGCAGACAGGACACATGTTACAGATCTGGGTTATAACACTGTAGGCACCAGGCTCTACAAAAAGCCTATGTGTCTTAGTGGTGGTGGTGTCTCACCCTAGGTGGAAGACATAATGCAGGGGCTTAACAACTTACCACAGCACTCACTGTGGCCAGAACAGGTAAAGGCCCACACACCACCGCCAGTCCTTTTGAACTTCTCCCTCGTTACAAACCACTTGAAGCTCCTTGGTAGAGAATGCTGGCTCTAAGGCAAGGTCCTGAAATGAGACTGTGGGTGGAGATACTGATGAGCCAGAATTATTTTGGAGAGCATCCTGTTTGCCAGGACAATCTGCCTGAGAGTTATCCTAGGAGACAAGTTCCAAGAGGGCTTGATGTCCCTGGAAATAGACAGCTGCTACCTCACTTGGGAGATTTATGTCTTGAGAAGGTTGAGGATCTCCGATCTGTGTGTTTTATTGGAGACCAGTAACTAGCCAGAAGTCCTCTTTCTTTCCGAAGGCTGCATGAAAGACGTATTTCAAATCAGTAGTATGGATTATGGGTGTGTGATAACTGGATTGATCCACCGATTGAACTGGTGTGTAGTTCTAGGTGTGGATGAATGGGTTTACTGAAGACAGAAGCCCCACCCTGGGGTGGGGGTGTTAGTTACTTCTCTCTCATTGCAGCACCATGTGGATGATGCTAAGATCATCACAAACCTTCTGTTTTTTGTTGTTGTTGTTGTTGTTGTTGTTTTTTTGGTTTTTTTCTCGGGTACCAGGAACCGAACTCACGACCTTGCGCTTGCCAGATCACAAACCTTCTGTAGAGCTTGGTGAAAGCGTTCTAGGAGTGCTCCAAGAAACAGCATGAGAGCTAGTGTGGGTGGCCCTGCAAGAGCAGCTCAGGTCATCATGGAAACCATGGAAACCATGGAAACCAAGGGGCCCAGGTGAGATAAATGAGTGACTTACATGCCAAAGCATGATGCCACACATGCAGCAAACACTATTAGAAGTGCCAGCTCTGTTTAATGTGACCTCTCAGTCCTCTCCCTGGAAAAGGAGCAGGAAGAGAATGGAGCCTCCAGTGTCCTGTTTAACATGAGGCCTGTATGTTGGCCAAGTCTCACCAGGACGTCTACACTGTGGTCCCCACCCAGTGCCCCATGGGCTGAGTCTCACAGGTGTGTGGAGCTGACCCCTTCCCCAGGGCACTGCTGGATTTGGAAGGAGGTACACAGAATCTTGTCCCTTTAGCCCAACCTGCAGGGGGCCTCTGTTTAATGTGACCGGTCGGTCCTCTCCCTGGAAAAGGAGCAGAAAGGGAATGGAGAAACTGTTACTATATTATAGAATAATTTAAATTTTTTTTTTTTTTTTTTTTTTTTTTTTGGTTTTTCTCCGGTACTGGGAACCGAACTCACGACCTTGCGCTTGCCAGGCAGGCGCTTTTGCCGCTGAGCTAAATCCCCAGCCCCTAAATTTTTAAATCAGAAACTACTTATTAAACCCCTATACTTTCTCCCCCAACAAAAGAATATTTTTCTACTCTGAAGTAGAAAGCATTACTGAGCTCCTGAGCTGTACCATACACTTCTTCAAAATTCCATTATTTTCATGAATATATATTTGATACCATCACCAATTTAGCTAGATGTTAAACTGGCTTCTTATAAGGGTAAGGCTCGGTGTTTTACACTGCTTCTTTCATGCTGTCATCCAAAGACAGAAGACCCAGACTCGACACTAAGTCTAGCATAATGTCTCTCAGCCTTCATAGAGCAGAGCCAGCAAGGTAGACGCCTCTTTCAAAAAAGGCTATAAAGATCTACATGCTATGTACATCTTTAATATTTGACATTATAGGAATTAAACATTGTACAGTAATATAGAAGGGAATGTTGTTACTCTACAGATTATGAGAGATAAAAACTTTTTTATAGAAAAACCATGGGAACATTTTATCATCCCTAAAGCTTGAACTATTCACCATTTTTTTCTTATTTTAGAAACAAATTGATTATCCTTAAAAGGAGATCTTTAAATACTAATCAATTCAAATCAAAAAGTCACTCTTAACTAAATTTCATACATCATATACATGTAACAAGAACTCAAGTACTTTGCCCAGAAACATATAAAACTGGATCTGTATTCTTTCTCCAAAGGAAGGGTGAGTACTCCTTTTATTTTACATTATGGGAGAGGGTCTTGCTAAGTTGTCCAGGTTGGGCTCTAACTTGCAATCCTCTTGCCTCAGCCTCCCAGAGTGCGGTGATTACAGACATGTGCACCCATTACCTGGTGATCGTACTTATCAACTGCACAGACAGTGGTGGAGCCCTTAGGGCTGGGAGAGGGGAGGGAGGGTAGCTGGGAGGGTGGCAGGCTCTGGTGACCACAGCTTTGCTCAGCTTCCCTTCCTGCCTGCTCATCATCCAGCTCAGGTGGGGTGAGATGCACTGCAGGGCTACCTGGTACAAGGGGCTGAAGCTGCACCCTACCCACCAGCTCAGGACCCCTCCAAAGCCCCTTCCCTCTGGCCCCACCATGTGGGCAGAGACAATGAGGCCCCTTTTGGCTCCATATAAAGCCAGAAATTGCTCAGTCCAGCCTCAGGTCAGGCATCCGGGAGTGACACCACCCTCACGGGTGACCCATCTCAGCAGGATGCGGTGAAGGGCCTGGAAACCTCTGCTGCTGCCCCAGGCTGCATAGCCCAAGGATGTGGCCAGAGACAGAACATTGATCTGAACCTCTAGCAAGCAAGGCCAAATTCTGGCACCCTGTGACCCAAAGCAACTGGTGCATACAGCAGAGTATAGCCCGCCTTGCCCCAGGGAAGGTGCCTGCCGGCCCTGAGGCCCCGTGACTCCCTGCCAGGATCCATGGTCAGCCACGACCACAGCCTCGGCAGCTAGTTTTGTCAAACAGCACAATTTATGGGCCCTG
Organism: Chinchilla lanigera; assembly: GCF_000276665.1. Lineage (NCBI taxonomy): Eukaryota > Metazoa > Chordata > Mammalia > Rodentia > Chinchillidae > Chinchilla > Chinchilla lanigera. Next base: position 687,371 of record NW_004955570.1, read on the forward strand.
TACCCAGTTGGGTCTCTGCCTCCTGGGCTCAAGTCCCTGAGGGTCCCTGCTGAACTGTCTACTCCTGAAAATGGGTTGGGGGCATGGGGGAGGAGAGGGGCTCAAGGTATCTCTCTTTCTGCCAGGGGATGGCCTGAGGCTGTGTGAGACCTGTGCAGATGCCCCGACCTTCCCAGGCCAGGATGTGCCCTGTCAGCACCCCCATCCTTCCCTGCACCTTTATGAGACCCAGTAAGCAGCATAGCATTTATTGGACTGGAACGTTCCTTGCTTTGTTTGTTTGTTCATTTCCTCTTCTTTTTATTTTGGTTTCTTCACACAGGAAATCACTCTAGTTCAGGCTGGCACCAAACTCATTACATAGCTCAGGCTGACCTCCAACTTGCAGCAGCCTCCTAAAAGCTGGCAATATAGGCACGAACCATCATGCTTGGTTCATTCTTTGCTCTTTAGAGGTGTAGGAGGGGGCATCATCTCACACACACACACACACACACACACACACACACACACACGCCCTCCATGGGTTCACAGGGTCAGCGATGACAGCTTACCCCGACCCAAACTGCTGATCCACAAACAGGGGCGATAAGATGAAGGAAGAGGGACAGTAAGGACTAAGAGGGAGTCCTTATCTCAGCCACATTCTGAGGGTCTGGAATGACTTTTGTTGATTGTCTTCTGCTCTCACTCCATTGCATAATCCTGATGAGCACAGAACAGTGGGCAATTTGCCACATGTTTCTGATGGACTTGCTGACAATTGAGTCACCCTTCCTGGAGTAAGCAAAGAATGGATCAGTCTGCCGTACAGGGGTCGGCCGCCAGGTGTCCGATAAATACTTCCCTCAGGTTGGCCACCTCGCCCTCCTCTTCCTCCTTTTATATCTCCCAGGCTCAGCAGCTGCTCTGAAGCCGTGGCCCTGGGTCTCCTGTGTCTCGGACTCACCCCGCCAGGGCCCCTGCAGGCCCAAGTCCAGGACACCACTCCCACCTCTAAGCCACGCCCAAATCTGATCAAGGTCCCCCTACAGCAGGACTTCCGGGAGGACCAAGTAAGAGCTCTGGAGGGGCAGCTCTGAGGGACAGGGTCAGTGGGAGCCAAAGGGAGGGGAGGCCAGGGGACTCAGAGGGAGTGATGGGTGGGCATGATCAGGACTCAGGGAGTCCAAGCCCAGTGTGTGCCAGGCAGGGGTTTCTACAGTCCCTCTGCACGGAGTAGGAAACTGAGGCTCAGGAGGACCCAACAACCACTTGCCCAGGGCCACCCCATCCCTGACTACTCAGGGCAAACTCCTCACCCAGGGTCCCTACTGCACTGAAGATCCCCTGCTACTGCCAGCTACTAAGGCCAGCCCCATCCCTAGTTCCTGCAGGCAGAGGGCTGCTGAGAGGAACCAGCAGGGACAGCATGGGAGAGGTAGCTCTGGAGCCATCCCTGGCCTCTGCCTGTCATCACCTCTCGACAGTTCCAGGGGAAGTGGTACGCCACAGCTGTGGCAGAGGACACAACTCAGGATGGAATCCAGTCGAAAATGCACCGCATCACCTAAGAGCTGAAAGGTGACACAGCTACAAGGTCACCACCATGCTACGCAGGTGAACCTACAATATCCTGGGTGCCTGAGAGGCAGAACAATGTCACAGCCAAGGGATGACCAAGGCGAAGGGTTGCAGTCATTCGCTGCTCAATCGTCCTCCCAGCCTTCTGTCAACGTTCCTCCGTGGCTCCAGCATGAACACACACAGGCAGCAGAAACAAGACAGAGTGTAGGTGTCCCCTGCGGGGGAAGAGGGACACCTCCCTGGGACCCCACCCAAGGCCTCCATCTAGGACTTTCAGGGAAATGTCTTTCAAGGAGCTTGTAATCTTCTCAGCTCAGTCCTGGAGGCCAGAACAAGAGAATCACAACTTGAAGATAGTATAGACAACTTGGCCATACTCTGCCTCAAAATGAAAAGCTAAAAAGGGCTGGAGACGCAGTTAAATGCAAAGGTTCTGCACTGACTTTCCCTATAACTACCACAACCAAAGAAGAAAAGGCGTGGAGCGCTCAGCAGGGCCTGGTGGACTCTGCGTCACAGAGCCTCACCTTAGGGGGCAGCAGAGCAGCCAGCCATCAGCATGGCCACCTGAGCAGGGGCTGGTGAGCAGCCAGAGCGGAGCGCTCCTGGCTAGTCCCTGCGGCATCCCATGCTGAGCCATGCTCCGACCTGGGGCTCCGGCAAGGGCCGAGATGTGGGTGCAGTTACAGCCGTGGAGGTGGCTCTGGCTGCTGGGTGGATTGAGTTGGAGCCGCTGACGGCCAAGAGGCTGAAGGGAGGCAGGTTTTGGAGGCAGGACTGTCAGCTGCAAGGTGGAACGGACCTAGGGGAGAGGCGAAGTAAAGCCCAAGGGCCAGGGTGGAGCGTGGCATGGAGCGGGCTGAGAGCTCAGAGGACATTGCCAGGAGAGATGGGAGAGCAGGGCATCCAGGTCAGAGCAGGCTCAGTGCCTGGGCCTGTGTGGGATGGGCTGCCCCGGGGAGGCTGCGGAGGAAACCGTGAGTGCTGGAGGGAGGATCAGGTAGCGCCTATAGCAGCCCAGGCACAGATTCACAGGGAAAAGGCCAGGACTATAAGCAAGATTGACAGGGCTCACTCCATAGAGCTGGACAGGTTTTGTGAGCTAGGTTGGATGGGGGCCTCAGAGCCCTGTGGAAGCCCTGGGTCCTCTTTGTCCAGCCCAGGGAGTTGAAATAGGTGTCATCTCCCTGCTCAGCACCTACCATCTCTCCCACAGCAGCAATGCCTGTGGACACCAGATCGGAAGTATTGTCCCAACAGCCCGTCCGGGCCAGTTCACCCTGAACAGTGAACTGTACTGTGAGGGGCTCCTGGGGCTGGGGTTTAGGGACAACGTCTCCAGAAGGGCACAGGCCTCCCTGACGCTCCACGCAGTTGTTGTCCCGAGGGGAGAAGCCCCTGCTGACCGGCCACAATACAAGCAGACAGTCTTCATCTTGGGCAGGGCAGGGATGGCCCTCACTGTCCACACTGCAGTTTACAGCGGAGCACAGAGCTACACCATGCAAGTAGTAATCACAGACTAGGATCAGTATGCCATCGTGTTCTTCCAGGGGACTCATGGAGACCCAGTGTACTTCAAGGCCAACCTCTATGGTAGGTCTGATCTCCAGACCCTCAGGGGCCTGGCTTTTGGTCACTTTAGGGAGGGAGCCCTTTCTCCCAAAACCCCAAAGGCTTCTCCAGTTTGAGAACCCTCAGGGAGGATGTCATGCCACAGACCATTCACGGGAAGGGGGTCTGAGGCCTCACTCACTCATTCAACAGTTTGTGGAATAAGCCAAGTGTGGCAGTATATGCCTGTCATCCCTGCACTTGGGAGGCTAAGGCAGGAGGATTGCCAGTTTAAGGCCAGTCTGAACTATATAGCAAGACCCTGTCTCATAAAAGTTTTTTAAAAATTATGAAGTGTCTTTCTGTTGGTCATTCACAGGCGCTCTTGGTTACAGGGAGAACCAAGCAGCTGAGCTCTCCTTTCAAGGAGCACTTCATCCTCGTGGCCAAGTATCTGAGCTTCGCTGAGGACAGAATCCACTTTTCTGCTCCCCTCGGTAACAGCCAGCTGGAGAGGGAGGAAGAGGGTGCGGGGTCTGTTCAGGCCTGCTGCTGCCTGACCAGGGAAAGAAGACGAGCCAGTCCCTCCGCCACTCACTGGAAACCTGGTGGTGAAAATCTGGGGTCTGTGGGCCCTCAGGGACCTGGCCCCAAATGCGCCCCGTGACAGTTTAATCCACGGCTGCCCAGATGACAATTTTAGGCCTAGATCCTCAGTTCCCTGAGCAACCTCCTTTCCGTACCTTGCTTCTTGGTGTCCTGGGCCAACTTCTATCCATACCTTGGGACTTCTGCTCTGCCTACCTAGCCCATCCCCTGCAGCTAGCTCATTCCTGACGTAGGGTATGTCCTGACTTTCAAGTGGCCTGGACTGGGCAGGGGATTCCAGTCAGGTCACTCAGGGCCGTGGGCTGTGGGGCTGACTGGACCCTTCAGGTAAACAGGCCAGGGGCCTTGATTCCAACGCACCATGAGTCACAGGTCCCCTGAAGATCCCATCCCCAGGCCCTGAACTGAAGGAAGCCCCAGGTCCTCTACCGGATCAGATGAGGCTTGAGGCAGCCAGGGAAATGCAGGGGTCCTAGCAGCCAGAGGTCACAAACGTGCGTGTGCACATGTGTGCTCTTGAGCACGCACGCGCACACACACACACACACACACACCTGCCTGCTCTAATGTTCTTTTTTTTGGGGGGGGGTGGTTTCCGGTACTGGGAATTGAACTCACAACCTCACGCTTGCCAGGCGGGGGCTGTGCCCCTGAGCTAAATCCCCAGCCCCCTCTAATGTTCTCTTCCTTCCACAGAAGAATGCATTGATGACTGAACAGACAGTGAGTATGGCTGGCTGAGCAGGGGGCTGAGGGAAGGTTAGGGTGGGGACAGCCAGGGGGTGAGGCTGCCTTTGTTCCTCCCCTCCTGTAACCCCAAAACCTAAGTCATCTTTACTCTGCTGTCTCCCCTCAGGTGCCTCCTCTCTTCACCCCTGTTCTTCCTGTCACTGCTGCTCAAGGTGCCATCTGGCTGCCCCACCAATCACAACCCCTGTGAGAGCTGAAAGACCCTCTGATGTGCAACACTATACAGCTATCACCCCAACTCAGCCCACTGATAGAGCCCACTTTTCTGCTAAAGACATGCAGCCAGGCCTGGTGGCCCACGCCTGTAATCCCAGCACTTGGGAGGCTGAGGCAGGAGGATCGTTGCGAGTTCGAGACCAGCCTGAGCTATAAAGTGAGCTCAAGGCCAGCCTGAACTGCACAGCGAGACCCTTTCTCAAAAAGACAAAAAACAAAACAAAACAAAAAAAAAAAGACATGCAACAAGGTCTCCAAGTCCGAGATTCTTTCCTCTGGCCTTTGAGAAATGGAAGGGCCAAGGGTGGGTTCATACCGCCTTCACTGTAACCCCACGGCTTGTGACCCCAGAACCCAGCCTGATGTTTGCTTGGCAGGAAGGAGAGAGGAGAAATATCTGGAAGGAGAGAGCCTGAAGGCCAGAGGGAAAATAGAGCTCTGGTCTCAAGAGTCAGAGAGAGTGCCCGGTTCCCACCTCTAGAGCTTGGTTGGAAAAGACGAGAGTGTGGATATGCCGTAAGCTTCTAGGGGCTCACAATACGCTCTCTATAAACCACAAAGAGCCCCACCCCTAACCATGAAGCCGTGTCTCAGGACTGTCAGGCTCTTGGTAGCCTCAACAAATGAAAGTGACCCCACCTCAATTATAATTAATTATAATCGCATTTACATGGTGGTTTTGCCACCCTCACTCATGGCCTTTGGGACCAATGTCACAGGAGGCCAACTCCTGACACAGCGAAGAACTGGTCCTCACTTCTCCGGTCTTTGGTACCTCTTGATGAGAAATTCAGTTAAGATAAATAGGCCTGAAAAAGTGTAGGCAGGATTTATTGTAAATTTATTGCCTGACCCAGGGAGGTTCCAGAGGGGCACATGGGGTTGGTAAGGAAAGCCCCAGTAGCTGCCCTGGGGGAGAGAAGGTTCAACATGTACACCTGGCCCTTGGGATCCACTTTGGGCAGCTGGTTCATTTTCTTACCTTGGCCCAAGCAAGGTAACTTCCCATAGTTCCTTGCTCTGGCATAGCCTGTCAGGATCAAACTATCAGGGCACAGAGAGGACTTTGTGTTTCCTTCCTGGGTGGCTGGAGGCATGAGTTTCCTACTGCTTTTGTGGCAATCACAAGTTGCCACAAACCATCAGCTTCAAACAGCACCCACTATTCTCTTCTGGACCTGGAGGCCAAAATGTTATCAGGGTCCTGCATTGCTGTGGGCTCCCTCTAGAGATCCTTCCTAGTTCTTGCTGTTCTGAACAAAGAATTAGTCAAAGCAAGTGCAAAAGGTGAGGTTTTGTATCTACTAAAGGTCTTAAAGGTAGGAAAGAAGTATGCTCTGCAGAGTGAGTGTAAGCCAACTAAAAACAGAGGAAGAAATATGTTATTCAGAGTGCAGAGTGGGCCACTGAAAGAGCATAGAGTAGCGATAAAGTTAATGGTGGTTGTCTTTTGTATCCCCTATTCTGATGTCAGATCTAGGCCACTGTATCAAAAACATACAAATCTTACATCAATAGAATTGAAAATAGCATTCTCTGGTTGGTCCTAGGTACAGGGTTTCTGCCCTAGAACTCCATGGTTGACAGGTCAGACCCATCTGCCCAGCCACTTTGCCATGCCCTAATCTCCTGCCTCATTTCTCTCTGACAGACAGAAATCCCCATCATTATTTAGGTATTGATGAGGGTGTGGTGGTCTCTGTCTTCATATAGCCACTTCCAGCTGAAAGGGCCTGTAGGCCCTACTTAGTGGGGATTATGTTCTAATTACCTTGGGATGTTGAGACTTACCAGCCGGGCTGAGAAAAACCTGTCAGAAAACAATGGAAAAGGAGTCCGTGCCTACGTGTGAAGAGCAGCTGAGCTGCCTGTTCAACAGAAGAAACTTTGGTGAATTTGTCAGGAGACTCGTGGGCTGTAGTCTGGATCACCATCTGAGGCCTTTAGTGGACAAATTTTACTATTTGTTTATGGTTACAGAGAAACTACCAAGAGCCTGAGTGTCATAACCTTAGCAGGATGACCCATATTATGGCTCTAACTAAAAACAGGAGTCTGAATGCAGTACTCATGTAAGCTGTGGTGGATTAGGGGTCATTAGTGACTCCATCTGAACCTGGTACAGTACTGGAGTTTTGCTGTTTGAAAAGGAGCTTCAGGTCTTCCAGAGGTTCACATGATTAACTTTCCTTTTTTCAGTATTCTTTTTCCTCAGAGAGTTCAGGTGGAGGTGGCTTTATCCTAGAAAGATGAATCTAGAATGCCAGCAACCTGCCTGGAAAGACAGAACTGTTTATTAGTTAGCACATAACTTTCTTTCCAGAAAGTTGCATGGGCATGTAGCACCAGAAAGGTGTACTTGGAACCTGTGCAAATATTTAGCTTTTTGCCTTTTCCTAATATCAGTGCTTAAGTAAGACCTATGAGCTCAGCGTTTTTTGGTTTTGTTTTTTTTTTTTTTTTTTGGTTTTTTGGTTTTTTTTGGTTTTTTCTCTGGTACCGGGAACCGAACTCACGACCTTGAACATGCCAGGCAGGCACTTTTGCCGCTGAGTTAAATCCCCAGCCCCCTGAGCTCAGCTTTTTGAGCAGAGGCTCCTAGGGGAAAGAGTTTGGCCTCAGTTACCTATTGTGAAGTGACAACCGCATAACCTGCCTTTTGATGTTCTTCTTGGGCAGAGCTACATCAGTGAACCTCACCTCCTCCAGGTCTTGGAGGGGTGGGACACTGATGTCCTGCTTGCTTGCACAGGTGTGGGAAATCACCTGTTCCCAAGAGGGCTGACTGCTGAGCTGTGGGCATTGGTGAGGCAGCATTAAAAGTATAGCAAGTCTTTAGGGTAGGTGTCTAGAAAAGGTGCCTAGAGGCATGGCCTGGCATTGGCCAAATGGTTAAAATCTACTTTAGCCTTTGTCAGAATTGGAGAACTGTCCCAAATTTTGCTAGTAAATCTTTCTAGCAAGGGAGTAGGACACGGTGGGACAATTAAAAATGTGGTTAAACGTTTGGCCTTTGAATTGACACAGCAGAGCAGATGTAACGAAGGTCCAAATAGGAATTCCTTCAACCACAATTATGGCTGTGGATCTAAAAGACAGTTTTCCACAGAAGGAAATTAAAACACAATAAGCCACTTTTGTATCTATTTGGAATTGAAACTGCTTCCCCATTACCTGGAGTTTCTCACAGGAAATGAAGATGTCCAGGAACAAGGGCATCCAGATTTCCCCGGGGCACTTCAGTCCTCTTCATCAGAGCAGCAGGTAAAGGCTTTAGCTGCCCTACCCCTTCCCTGGGAGAGAGATAATCAGTCCTCCAGTGCCATGCATCAGCACATTGGCTCCTGACCCACACAGCAGGTACAGTCACACGCTGGGGTCCAGTTTCTTTGCATTTAAAGAAGGGATTCTTTCCCTAATTAGTCTTGAGTTTTGCCTTGAATGAGCTGGACGTGCTTAAAGCATTGCCAATTGTGACAGTCATAATTTTTGAATTTCTCAGTCCTTCTTCTTTTGGTTTTTTTCAGGGGTAGGGTGGCAGGACAGTGAGACAGGGTCTCACTATGTTGTCCAGACTGGCCTTGAACTCAGTATATGATCCAGGCTGGTCTCAAACTCACAGCAGTCTCCTGTCTCAGCCTCCCAAGTGCTGGGATTAGAGGTGTGTGCTGCCACACCCAGCTTTCAGCTCCTCTCCTTTCATTCTCCTCAAGAAAAACATTGTTTAACATAGGAAAGGCCACATCCAGCATGGAGGTCTCAGGTACAGCAAATGATCAAAACATCTTGCCATGAGAGCTCAAAAGCAAGTGTCAAAGTTTGGAACCCATATACAAAACTACCAGGATCTTATGAAAATTGGCCTAATTGTTCTTTGCACTGTTGAGTATCTGTCACTGAAAAATGAACCTGGACTCCAGTAGCCCCTCTACTCCTCTCCCAGGGACAGAATGAGAAGTCACAGGGATAAGAGCTGTCTGAGGAATACATGGAGGTGACTTATTTATTGGCATGAGGATTATCAGGAGGACATAGAGGAGATCTCTGAGTGTGCTTGTTTTTAGTGAACAGATGGGGAAGATATCATCCCCTGAGAAGCAGGAGATAAGGGCCCCAGTTCTGGAATCACACTTTGTAGAACAATGCCCTTCCAAGGCTGTTTTCTAAAATATACGCTCTCTACCTATAAACTCTGGCACAATCACAAAGCTTTTGAGATGGATATGCAGCTGTCTTTAGTTGGCTCCACAAAGCAAAGAGTGGTCTCAAATTCTGGAGCAGTCAGAGAGCACATTCAGACCCAATGCCCTAAGTATTAGGCCAAGACCTGTTGTCTTTGTGCTGCTGCTGCCCCAGTTAAGCATGATGCTGAATAAACTTCCTACACCCCTCACTCTCCACTCAATTATTTTCCTTAATTTCCTCTTCATATTTGAAAAGAGATTTATGGAAATACTTACCAAAGAATAGGAAATTCTGAAAATTAGAAGTGAATGGAATGGTTCTCCAACCTTCTTGCCTAAGCATCATTTGGGAAGTTCATCTAAACGGGGATTCCCGAGTCCCATTCTCAGATCGGGTTCTGCGGGTAAGTCTCGAGCATCCAGTCTTAGAACAAGTGCTCTATGCAACTTGCGTACAAATGTGGTTCATGTTACACTTGGAAAGCACTTAGCTCCAGTACTGAAGAGATTACCCAAGTGTAAGCAGCTCCTTCCACCTCCAAACACTTTTTGGAAGTGAAATAAGAATCTCCTTGAATGTCATGATTTTCTTGTGAGGCCCCGTTGAGATAAAGCATAAGAAATGTGGCAAAGAGTGGACACAAGATAGGTGGCATCTAAGTGACTTTGACCTTAAATGTCAAAGTTCTCCCATCCTGTCCTCCAACATGGGTTAAGGCACAACACTCACTTCAAACCACAGTCTCTCACCTGTCAAGAGGGATGGCAGTCCTCCTCCACATCTTCCCACAATAGCAGGGTCACAGCAATGCCCAAACCTCTCCCCTACACAGGCTTTGCTTACTGACAGAGCCCCAGAGCAGATCCACTGACGAATGCCAAGGAATATGAATACATTGCAATTTCTTCATCATAGGAGCTTGCACTCCCTCTAGTGTTCAGACTAATTCTAAAATGGTTTCAACCCTGGCTATGAATTTTAGGCCTTGATACAGAAAGGCAGCTTAGGTTTGGATGATGCATTAAAATTAAAACCTAAACTGGGCGTGGTGGTGTGCACCTGTAATCCCAGCACTTGGGAGGCTGAGGCAGGAGGATGGTTGCTAGTTCGAGGCCAGCCTGAGCTACAAAGTGAGCTCAAGGGTAACCTGAACTGCATAGTGAGACCCTGTCTCAAAAAGACAAAAAACAAAAAACAAAAAAATTAAAACCTAAAAGAAAACAATATAAAAACCAACACAAACAAATCCATTGTCAAATCTGCTTTTATTACTTGCTATTCAAGTGTATAACAGTGATGATTTGGTTTCCATTAGGCTGACTGAACTTGATATGTAGAACCTTGATTTTAGACACATATTTTTCAAAGATCATATATAAAACACTGGGTATGCCTCCCTTTTTTTATGCCCCCAAGGAGAGAGGTTGGAGAGGGTTGCCGCCACTGCCCAAAACTGAGTACAGCAGCACCACACTTTTGCAAACTTTATTCCCTGAATTCAGGAGGGACTGTGCCGTGACTGTCACACCGCCTCAACAGACCCTAGCCACAGACTTCACATGGAGTGTCCAGTATGGCCAGCTGCACTTCCATGGCAGCCAAGTAAAGACTGAGGTCTCTCTACCTCCTAATGCTGGACGCATCTTTCCGGTTGTCACCTTTCTCTGTGGTTAACACAGCCTCAAGATCTTCATAGGATGGAGCTGCCTCGGGGTTAAGGCAAAACTCCTGAGAAGTTCCCACCAGGGTGTTGTCATCCTGTTTTATCATGTGCATTATTCAGGGCTATCCGGATGTCCTCTTCCCTATTTTTTCACTTGTCAAAATCCCTTTAAAAATTTGAGACCCCTCTTCGGCCACAAGAGGGCTGCAGGAGCGGAGTTCCTAACCTGAGCGGCACCTGATTCCACCTGTTTAGATGCTTCTCGTTTATTTCTTTTCATTTATTTCTTACTATTTCTACCAAGTTCCACTTTTAAGGTGCATGTTCATTTTTTAATTTTTATCAGGACATGTTGCGGTACACAAGGATTACATTCCCTGTGAGGAATTGGTATACGTACATAAGACATCTCAGTTCTTTTTATTCCCCCTTCCCCTAAACCCCACTTCTTTAACCAGCATCTCATGCATTTATTTATAAGTTCTTACAAAGTTAATTGTCATATGTACAAATTAACAATTAGATCAATAGACCAGAAAACATATAAAATATGTGAAAACTATACTAAATCAAGGTACACTTGGAGACACATTGCCCATGCTAGATTACAATAATATCTCTCTATCTATCTATCTATCTATCTATCTATCTATGTATCTTTATCTCTAGCTCTAGCTCTAGCTCTCTATCTATCTCTATCTCTCTCCTATATATGTCTTTTTTAAAAAATTTTTAATTTTAAGTAAGATGTCTTTTTTATTTCTTTATTTATTGAGTTTCTCATGTAAGATAAACCATGTGATATATAAGCTTGTGTCATAAGCTTATATAAGTCAGATATACTTCCCTTAGCATTATGGCCTTAACGTGCATCCATTTACCTACAGCTGTCTCAAGTTTATCATTCTTTACAGAATATTCGTACTCCATTGTCTATAAACACCACATTCTTTTTATCCATTCTTTATCCATTCATCTGCTGATGGACATACAGTCTGCTTTCAAGATTCAGCCATTCAGAATTGTGCTGCTATAAACATGGGTAGGCATGTATCGCTGTGAGATGATGTCTGTAACTCTTTTGTGAAGATACCTAGGAAGAGACTAGCTGGGTCAAATGGAATTTCTAGTTTTAGATTTTTGAGGCACCTCCGTACTGATTCCCATAGTGGTTGTACCAATTAACCCTCCCATCAGTAATAATGGAGAATGCCTTTTTCCCTGAAGACTCACCAGCATTCGTCATGGTTGAGTTCTTCATGACAGCCATTCTTTCTGGAGTGAGATGGAATTTCAGTGCTGCTTTAACTTGTATTTCTCGAATGCCAGTGATACAGAACTTTTTTTCATGTATTTATTGACCGTTTGCCCTTCTGAGAAGTGTCTGTTCATTTCAGATGTCCATTTTTAATTGAGTCTTTAAATTTGATGTGTCTAATTTTTTTAGTTCTTTACATATTCTAGATATTAATCCTTTGTCTGAGGAGTAGCTGGTAAAATTTTTTCCTATTCTGTAGGTTGTCTATTCACTCTGTTGGTGGTTTTCTTTGATGTGCAGAAGCTTTTTAACTTGCTGTGATCCCTTTTGTTGATTCTTGGTATTATGACTTATGTAATGAGGGTTCTTCTGTTCAGTAAGTCTTTGCCTACACTTATGTCTCCAAGTATTTTACCTATTTTGTCTTCCAGAACATTAAGTTTTTCTGCTATAATGTTTAGATCTTTGATACATTTTTATTTTAGCTTAGTTTAGTGTATGGTGAGAGATATGGCCATAGGTTCAGTCTTTGACATGCGGATAGCCAGTTTTCTAAACACCATTTCTGAAGGAGGCTATCTTTCCTCCAGTGAAAAGACTTGGCATTTTGTCAAAGATAATGTAGCTGAGTGTGGATGGAACTGCTTCTTCATATTCTATTCTGTTCCACTGATGAACATTTCTGGGTTTTTCCCCCAATACTATGCTGTTTTTACGATGGTATTATGATAGGATTGTGGGGTCCCCTGCCTTGCCCTTGTTGCCCAAAATTGCTTTTGCTATTCTGGGTCTCTTCTAATTCCATATAAATTTTAGGATTGCTTTCTCTAGTTCTGTGAGAAATGGTATTGATGTTTTAATTGAAATTACGTTAAATCTGTACAACAATTTTGGAAATATGGCCATTTTGCTTATATCAGTTCTGTGTATCCAGGAACTGGGGCTGTCTTTCCATTTTCTCAAATCCTCTTCAATCTCCTTTTTCAGAGTGTGATCATTTTCATTAGACAGGTCTTTCCCTTCCTTAGTTAGATGAATTCTTTTTTTTTTTGAGACAGGGTCTTGCTATGCAGTTCAGGCTGGCCTTGAGCTCACTTTGCAGCCCAGGCAGGTCACAAACTCTCAGACTTGCAACAAT
>NW_004955570.1:701379-702466 GCF_000276665.1 Chinchilla lanigera
TGTCATCTGATCCAGGTTGAAGCTTTTGAGAGTCCTTACCTTTTAGTCTGAACGGGCATTTATTTTTAGTGTTAATAGCCTTTATATTTCACATATTGATCTTTGGCCAGAGGGTATGATCATCTACCAGACAGGACTTTCTTGCTACATCAGGTGTTTTTGGTGCAATGAAGGTTGCATTTACCATCTGTAGATTTTCTGGGGCCTCAGGGTTAAAGACTGTAGACACTACAGAGTCTCTCATAAAAGTCTAAAGGACTTGGGCTGGGGATATAGCTCAGTGGCATAAGCGCCTGTCTGGCAAGCACAAGGTCATGAGTTTGATCCTCAGTACCAGGAAAAAAAAAAAGTCTAAAGGATTTTAATCAGGCTTCTGGGTAACAGTAGTAACTTTTGACATATTGATGGGCTTTTTGTCCCCCTTGTTTGATGCTTTTTTGAAGCGCTTGACAGTATTTCGGGACTGCTTCATTTCTTTTTCCTGGTGTGTTGTCATTCCAGATGGGGCAACCTTTGGGAAAGACCATGGCAACCCATCTTGTTATGGCTGACAGTCCACGGAGGAACCTCTCTCTTTAGTTAGTTTCTTTTTTTAGTCAAAATTCAGTGACATTTCTGTGTTGAACACACTCAGAAGGAGTTGCTGACAGTCATCCCGAGTGGGCATTAGGTGACACCATCTGTCCAGGGTAGGCATGCACTAAACTAAGGTTAAAATGGATCAAAGATCTAAAGATTAAAACAGAAGCACTAAATCTATTGGAAGAGAAAGTAAGTAGAAACCTGGAAGACATAGGGGTAGGCAGAGAGTTCATCATCAAAAACCAAACCACACGAGAAATACTTCACAGAATCAACAACTGGGATCTCATTTTATTGAAAAGTTTTTGCATATCAGAAGAAATCACCAACAGAGTAAAAAGAAAACCCACAAATTGGAAAAAATTTTAACCAACTGCCCCTCAGACAAAGAACTTCTATCTAGAACATATAAAGAATTTTAAAAAAGAAATCTGGCCCCCAAAATTCAAAGGCCCAATCCAAAAATGGACATGAGAGATGAATACACACTTCTCAGATGAAGAAA
>NW_004955570.1:705906-710092 GCF_000276665.1 Chinchilla lanigera
CCAGGCTGGCCTCGAACTCGCAAGGATCCTCCTGCCTCAGCCTCCTGAGTGCTGGGATTACAGGCGTGCACCACCAAGCCCGGCTTCACCCAGCTGAATTTAATAAGTATGGTAGTGGGTGTGGAAGGCCCACTTGAGGATTATTGCCAGCAGCATAAGAGGCAGAACTGGAGAAGGGAGAAGGCTGTTGGGAGCTGGTAGAAGCTGTAAGGAGCTGTTGGTTCTCTTGGAGGAGCTCGTCATGCTGGCTTTCCTGATGAACTTGACTGTTTTCATCCCTTAAGGAGCTCGGGACTTTGTTAGCACCGAGAATAGCTTCGGTTCATACGGAGAGCTATGGTCCTCACTTTGAGCATCACTTCCTGGCTCCGGCGGGGATGATGGTGTACTTCTCAGTCACTCGGAGAAGCTCATCACATTGGCTTCCCTGATGGGAACTCGGCTTTCCTCATCATCAGAGGAGCTCAGGACCTCACTGTTGCTGAGGATGCTGTGGTACTTTTGGGAGAGCTCTGGTTCTTACTTTGACCGTCACTTCCTGGCTCCAGTGCAGCTCCTTCAGCCTGCTGGCCCAGATCCTTCAGCCCACTGGCACAGACTTTCTAGCTTCCATCACTGACCTTTGGGCCTTCCCAGCGCAGATCTGTGAAACAGGCCTGCATAAGAGATTGTCACGGGCTCTAGGCCTCTAGTTGGACTCGTGGGAGGCATTGTTATGGGCTTCAGGTCTTCATGCAGGACATGATTGTGGGATGCAGGCCCTTAGCTGGATTCTTTGGTCTTTAATGTGTAGACACATTTCCTGCACTGTCTTGTATATGATTCTTTGTGATATGAGTCCTGTATTATATTGTTCCCCTTGCAAAAACCCCAAACCACAACAAGATGTATTATGCACATGTATCAATTCTCCAAAATTAATGTAATCATTGTGTACTGCAAACATGTACTAAAAAAAATTTTTTAAATAACTTCTTAATAAAACTGGAAATTCTCAAAATTAAAAAAAAAAATCCTCAGCAAGACATTGGTGAACAAAGTACAACAAATCATCATAAAGCTCATACACCAGGACCAAGTAGGCTTCATCCCAAGGATACAAGGACGGTTCAACATATACAAATCAATAAATGTGATTCATCATATAAACAGAAGCAAGGACAAAAGTCACGTGATCATCTAAGAGATGCAGGAAAAGCCTTTAATATCCAACATTCATTCATGATAAAAAAAAAAAAAAAAACCTACAGAAAATTGGTATAGAAGGATCTCAGCTCATCTAATAAAAGACATTATGGCAAACCTACTGTTTGCCAACATCCTATTAAATGGGAAAAAAACTGAAAACTTTCTCCCTAAAGTCTGGAACAAGGCAAGGATATCCACTTTCACCACTTCTGTTCAACTTAGTCCTGAAAGCATTAACCAGAGCAATCAGGCAAGGAAAAGTAACAAAAGGGATACATTTAGGAAAGGAAATACCATTGCTTGCAGAAGACATGATCCTTTACTTATAGGGCCCAAAATCTACCCCAAAAGACTCCTAGTTAAATTCAGTAATATGACAGGATACAAAATCAACCCACAACAATCAATAGTGTTCCTATACACAAATACTAAACCCACTGAAAAAGAAATTCAGAAAAGAATACAATTCACAATAGCTGGGGCTGGGGGGTTATTTAGTTAGTTAGTTAGTTAGTTTTGGTTTTTGTTTTTTTTCCGGTACCAGGAATCGAATTCACGACGTTGCGCTTGCCAGGCAGGCGCTCTGCCTGTGAGCTAAACCCCCAGCCCCTGGCAAGTGTGAGGTCATGAGTTCGATTCCCGGTACGGGGCGGGGGGGGGGAAGCAACACAATAGCATCAAAAAATTAAATACCTGGGAATTAACCTAACCAAGAAATTTTAAACCCTCTAAAACGAAAATTACATCACAAAAAAGAAGATCACAGAGAACATCAGAAAATGAAAAGATATCCCATGCTCTCGGAAGGCAGAAACAATAGTCAAAATCGCTATACTTCCGAAGCTGATATACAGATCCCTTCCATACCTAAGTGATCCATTTTTGGAATACCCATAACAACAGAACATCAGGCATCCAACAGGAGACCAGCTCACTGCTGCAGCCTTATGGCCTCCTGGCCACTACAGCTACAGCTACAGGAGTCCCAGGAAGTGAGCCGCTGTCCCCTGGGGTGTGGGTCTGTCTCTCAGCTGGACCCCAGCCAGGATCACACCTCTGGGCGCCACCCAGGAGTGAGCTTGCGGGTGAGGTGACTTTGTGAAGCCCTCCCCTTCCTCCTAAGTACATGAGATGGGGAAGGATGTCACCTGGGCCGCATTATTATCCATGCTGGCTCCTCTGATGACCAGCACCCCAAGCATGCTGCCTGGCTCAACGACCTCCCCTGAGCACAGCAGCACCCACAGGAGAGGGGCAGCCGCCCCTTCCATACGGAAACCATGGCACGCAGTCCTGGAGGCACGGAAGCAGAGCCAGGTCTGGGGGAGCCTCGCACGCCTCTCCTGCCCCTGCCCAGCTATGGGGCTCTGCCTGACATGAACCGTCGCCGCTTCTCCTGTGTGGGGTTCCGTCTGGGCTGTCCCACGTGTGCACAGGTACTGCCCCTGAGAGCACGAAGAGAAGCGCTGGAATCAGGGAAGGAGGCCCAGGACCGGGTAAGGGTGGTGGCGTCTCTGCTGGGGCTGGAGGAGGACGGGAGGAGGTAGACAAGGCGGCGGGACCGGGTGGGCACTGTGTACTGGAGTCTCCCGAAGCCAGGGGAGGCCTCGGAAACCGCGTCGTGCGGCGACCGCGACAGTACGGGACAGAGTATGGGGCCCCAGGCCGCCCCGCTCCTCTGCGCAGCTCTCCCGGGCTCGCTCGTTCCTCCCGCGGGCCCGCGCCCACTCCGCCTGGGCTTCCAGGCCGCCTGTCCCGAGACCTGGGAGCCCGATCTACGCTGGGGGCGGGGCCTGGCGCTGGGGGCGGAGGCAGGCGGCAGCAATGGCGCGTCCTGGTCACGGGGCGGGGAGGGGCGGGGTCGGACACCTGGACTCCGCCCCGGGGCGGGGCCTGGGCCGCAGCCCGCCTTTGGGTCCCGCCCTTCCGCCCGGCCTTCGCCTGCTGCTTCCACCTTCCGCCCGGCGCCGGCTTTCGGTGCGAGCGTCGCCGCTTCCCATCGCTGCGCTGCCTCTGCGGCGCCCGAGTCCGCGATGTCGGGCCCGAACGGGGACTTGGGCATGCCGGTGGAGGCGGCCACGGAAGGGGAGGACGGCGGCTTCGAGGAAGCAGGTGACCCACGGGGGCGTAGAAGCCTCCTTTGCGGGCAGGGGGAATCGGGGCGGGGAGGGGCGCTCGGAAGGGACCCAAGAGGCCCCCTCATCCGCGCTGGGCGGGCTCGCGTGGTCCTGGAGCTGTCGCGGAGGTGCAGAGCGAGCACCGGAGAACGGGTTCCCCCGTGGAAACCGCAGCATTGGAGAGCTGCGGACAACCAGCTCCGGTCCACAGATGTGGAAGCTGAGGCAGCCGAGGAACACCTGTTTGGGATTTGCTCCAGCCGCCTGATCGAGAGCGTCGGCTTGGCTTAGCGGAAGGGGAGACTGGGGGCTCCCCGCTCTGCTGAGTCAGCACCCCAGCCACCGCTGTCCTGGTGACCCTCTCCCGAGCAGCCCGCGGTGTGCATAGCACTGCGGGGGGGCGGGAGGACCATCAACCCGCGGCTTCCCGTTGTCTTCTTGAGCCTCAGTGTCCCCATCTGTAATACAGGAATAGTGATTAGTGCCTCCTGTAGTACAAGATTAGAGGAAAAATGCAGTGCAAAGTGCTTAGCAGATTCCAGCATGCAGTGTTAAGTGGTTATGGTGACTGTGGGGCTTCTCTACTGTAGGAAGACTGGTTTATCAACGTAGAGGGCAGAACTTAGTAGATGTGGGGTAAGGAGAGCGTATGCTTTTGGGGCTGGGTAACAGCTTTATTGAGCTGTAAGTCACATCCTATACAGTTTACCCATTTAAGTTATATGGTCCCATGGCTTGCGGTATATTTAGAGTTGTGCACCCATCCCACAGTAGTTTTAGACCATTTCCATCACCCACAGTCTGCTTGGTGTCTTGCGTGTTTTGATACTGGGGACTGAACCCGGGGCTTTGGTACACAGCTATATCCCCAGCCCCGCTCC
>NW_004955570.1:710210-731247 GCF_000276665.1 Chinchilla lanigera
TCCTGCCTCAGCCTCCCAGAGTGCCAGTCTTACGGGCATGTACCACCACATTGAGCTCCAGCCCCTTCATCTTCTGAGACAGGGTCTCCCTATCTAAATTGACCAGACGGGCCTTGAACTTGTGATCCTCCTGCCTCAGTTGCCCCTGTAGCCAAGCTGGCAGACGAATGTCACACTGCCTGGGCAGGATCTGCTTTTAAGGGAGGTAGAAGATGCCCCCACACTGGGGCCAATGAGTGTGCTAGAAGGCTTGCACAGGCGATGCTGCTGAGTGGAGCCCAGACGTGTATCATCAGTGCTGGAAGCCATGGCGGGAGCATTGGGAAGGGCCTCTCAGGTCGTCACAGAGTGGACGTTGGCAGATCCCTAGGACGGTGGGGAGGAGGGTGTCCCTGGAAGAAGCAAAGGCTCGGAACTGGGAAGTACCTTTGACACAGATAAAGCCAGGGCCTGCCAAGTGATGTGGAGATACCCACCTCCCCCACCCTTGTCCAAGCTTGTGTCCCCCATGCGAAATGTTGATCATAATGACCTCCTATTAAGTACTTGCTGTGGCCAGACCGTCTGAATTTTTGGTGTATTTGAATCCTCAGTTCTCAACCTTTTCCGGGAAGGAGCTACAGTAGCTTGCTTCGTGGAACAGAGCTAGAGCTCAATCTCAAGAGCCACTAACCCCCAAGTCTGTTTGGGTTCTGTGATCAGTGAGCCGTGGGACCTGCACAGGTTTCTTCCTTTCTAGGCCACTGTCGCCCCATCTGTCCCAGGAGCGGGGTAGGCTTTTGAGATCCAGCGGACTTCCAGGACTATCCAGCGAGAGGGGCACTGTCTGGACAATGCTGCCCCTCCTGTAGAATTCAGGTTCGCACCCATGTCCCAGACACACCATCAGCCACTTCCCCTCCAGTCCCACGCTGGCAGTCTCATGAATCTGACTCATGTGCTGGCACAGAACCGGGTCCCGCAGTGGGCACAGGCCCAGACCTTGGCGCTTAAGAGACGCTGTGTTGCGAAGGAAACGGTATTTGCAAGTGGAGAGCTGGAGGGCTTCTCGGGGGCTTTGTGAGCTGGTCCTGGAAGGGCTTTTGCACTGAGGCATTCTGGCTGGCAGGGACAGAGAGACTGGGCAGTCAGAACTTCGTTCGTTCATTCACTCATTCATTCAACAACGGCTTAGGTTGGGGAGACAGCAGCAACCAAGATCAGACACTTCACGGAGACTCCCAGGCAAGGAGGGACACATAAATAACCACAGCGCTCAGTCCTGACTGAGGGAGAGCCAGGCAGGGGCCAGGATGGCCAGCGGGTCGGAAGTGAGGCTGGCCCGGCCTGGGGTACAGGGAAGGCTCCCCAGTGGTGACATCCACACTGAGACTTGAAGGGTGAGTGGGACTTATCCAGGAAGAGGAGGACCCAGTGCGTTCCGGGCAGAGGCAATGAACAGAAAGGGCCTAAGACAGGCAAAGGCAGGCGGAAGAGGAAAAGAAAAGGCTCAGGATATGGCGCTAGAGAGGGAAACAGGGACTGGCTGCCATTCCGGCTCGGGGGAATCCGGTGCTGGGTGCTTTATCCTGACAGCAGAGGGCGCCACGGAGGGCTGGAGAAAGTTCTGCCGCGAACAGTGGCCTTGACTGCCCGGCTCAGAACGCAGGCTGTGGCCTCTACGCGGCCGCTGACGGAAATGAGGAGGCTCAGCATCCACCGGACCTCCCAGGCCGCCACCCTAACGCTAGGAAAAAGTGCGTCAAGGCTTTCCTTCTTCAAAGCCTTTCTCCTTTTGAAATCCACCCACTTTCCAGATGGTAACAGTGAGGCTCAGGAAGGCAGAGGGACTTGCCCAGTGCCCAACTGGGGGAGAGTAGAATGTGAGGGTGTTGGTGAGCCCCAAGGTGACACGGGACTTGACTCCGATTCCCCTTCCTCTAGAGTACGCCGCCATCAACTCCATGTTGGACCAGATCAACTCCTGCCTGGACCACCTGGAGGAGAAGAACGACCACCTCCACGCCCGTCTCCAGGAGCTGCTGGAGTCCAACCGGCAGACGCGCCTGGAGTTCCAGCAGCAGCTCGGGGAGGCCGCCGGTGATGCCAGCTCCTAGGCTCCGGGAGCCCTCGGGGCAGGCCCCAACCCTGTATCCCTGGGCCAGGCTCTGCCTGGACATGCACCTTCTGGCCTCAACACCCCCTTGAGGGTTGGCCTTCGGTCCCCTCGTGGGTCTGCCTGCCTGTGCAAGCCCCCACTGCCCAGCGTCCCTGCTGGGGCCAGGTGTGGGCTGGTCTCCCACCCACCAGTCTGCCCACCTCCCGGGCATGCCCCACTCTGTCCAGGATCAAGCATCCACATTAAACGGGTCTCCCACACCACGGCACCGCTTTCCTGTGTCTAGGACCACTGGCGGTGAATGGGGCAGTCAAGACCACACATTGGTGGCACCAGCTGTACTCAGAGGCCGAGTGCTGGCTGACAGCTGCCTGGGTGCACCTTCCCCTGTACACCAGACAGAAGTGCTGGCGGGCACTGCACCCCGAAGTGACCTTCTTTTGTTGGATATTAAGTAAAAACACCGACTATGTCAGTCTGCACACAGACGTAAGGCATTAACAGATCTGGACCCAGACAGGATGGGCACAGGGAGCTCCTGCTTTCAGGTTTTGAGGCGGCTCAAGCCCTGAAGTGATGCTGGGAGCTTGGGGGGCCCAAGCAGTCGCCTTGCTGGGGGTTTGGTTGGGTGGGTGGCTGGCCACTGCCGATGCCAGAGGTGAAAAGCACAGTCAGTCATTATGGGCGCTGATCACCGCTGGCAGCGCTCGGGCTGGGAGGTGGGGCTGGGACACTCAGTCACCTTGTTTCTGGGCACAGGGTGTACACAAGGCCGGGGCCTCCTCAGACAGCATCAGACACGCTGTGCGGCCTTGGCGCTGCCCTCCAACTCAGCTCCGAGCTGGCCAGCGGCTGGGCTGGGCTGGTTGTCTGTAAGGGTCTAAAGGTAAAAACAGCAGCACTGCAAAGCCAACACAGTGGGGCCCATTTGTTGGCGATTCATCTTGCTGTGGCCTGCACCCTGCCAGCGAACCAAGAGCCGAGAACCAGAACGCCCAAGTGGCAAGGCACCCCCAACCTGAATTCCAGCTGCACCACGCAGGTCCAGCCCTGAGACCTCTGCCAAGTCCCTGGACCTTGCTAGGCCTCAGTTTCTTCATCTGTAATTTTGGGGCAGCAACCACACCCCCTCCTCAGGTCACTGCAAAGGTTAACAAAGATCTTAACTTATTTAATGGCAGTTTCCCAGTCCTGACACATCATTAAGAGGAAAACCGAGGCCTGGGCAAAGCGCTTGGTGATCCCAGAATACCTAGTCCTCAGGAAGCTTATCTTTGCCTTCCAGTTCTGCCGATATTCGTGCCCAGAAAGGCTGGGCACCGGCTGAGCTGCCTGGGTGTCTGTCGCCTGTACACCCAGACAGGAGTGCTGTAGGCATTGCTCATCCAAACTACCATTTATTCTGTTTTGAGTAAAAACACCACGCACATCCGTTTCCACACAGACTCCTAAAAGCATTAACGGATCCAGACCCAGAAAGCTGGGCTCAGGGAGCTCGCACGTTCAGGTTTTGAGGCGGCTCGAGCGCCGAGGGAGGGGGAGGGCGTTAGGGGGTCGAGGTGTCACCTTGCTGAGGGGCTTGGCTTTGTCCTGGGGGCTGGACTGCATGGGCAGCCGAGCACTGCCAAGGCCGGAGCTGGAGGTGAAGAACGCCGTCAGCGCGTTGCGGGCGTTGATGGCGCACTGGCGGCTCACGGGCCGGGACGCAGGGCGGGAACTCTCAGCTGCTTTGTATTTCTAGACACAGAGCGTGCGCTGAAGTCAGGACTTCCTGGGCGCTCCTGGCCAGCAGCCGCTTCCCCAGCCCGGTGCGCCGTGACACCAACGGGTGCCCTCAGCCCTTCTGGGCCAGGTTCTGGAGCTAATGCCTTGCCCTCAGCTTGCCCTAGAACAGGGACAGAAAGGGCCCAACCCCACCCCAGCTCTGACTCCCTCCCTGTGGCAGGTGTGTGCCTGGGGACAGGCTTCCCACAAAGGATGTAGCTGCTGGCCATCTCTTAGCGGAGACAGAGGCTGTGCCCCTGGCAGGACAGTGGGCCCAGCTCACCTGCAGGTTTTCAAAGTGGGCCAAGGACTTGCAGTGGGAAAGCCGCCCCCCGGAGTTGCTGTGGCAGAACTTGCGGCAGACGCGGCAGATATAGCCCATCACGGGCACCAAGAAGTCCACACCTAGGGAGGGCAGGGTCATGTGCGCACATCCCCAGTACCAGCCAGGAATGCTGGCCTCTCTGGGTACCATCTATCCCACCCCCACCCCCTAGGAGGGAGCAGAAGAGAAGAAGGCTAGGGGAGAGGTCACCTGGAGGCTGAGCCCAGGCCACTGCTCCCGCGGGCGGGCTCGGGTCTTACCACACGCAGTGTTGGGGCTGTAGGTCTCCAAGCCCTTCTGCTCTTCTTTGCCCCCATCCTTGGACTTCACCTGGAGAAATGCAAGCGAGGGCCTCAGCCCTGGGCCGAGCTCCCCAGACCCTATCCGGGGTGGGGCTGCCTCCAGGGTGCTCTTTCTGCGCCATGCTTTCCAGACCCTGCTCAACCCGTCCCGCCCTCCAGGCCGCTCCCACTCCCGCAGTGGCCGCAATCTACCAAGTATGACCAACATATCACGTGTGTCATCTCAGTGCTGCTCAGAGCAACCCTGCGGCTGCACCCATCTGGCAAAAGAACACTGAGGCAGCAGGGACATTAACGCACTTGCCCGAGGTTGCTCCGCTGGTCTCCGGAGAGGCCAGGGAGTGAACTCCGGTGGGCTCGAGCCAGAGTTCAAATTCTCACCTGGGGGCCCTCAGCTCCCCGAGTTCCTGCCCAGTACTCCAGTGAGGAGGACTCCAGGACTCCTTAGTCCTGGCATGGGTTTCAGGTGACCAAGGAGCCCGTGTCCAACCTGCTGGCCACAGGCCCCTTCCAGAAGAGACTACCCTCTGCCTGTCAGCCCTACCGCACCTAAACTGTCCTCAACCACCTGCCACCTGGCTCCAAGAGTGACAGCATCCCCTTGCCAAGCCCTTCCTCTGACCACTCTGGACTGTAAATGGGCAACCTCTGTGAGGTGGGGGCCAGGCCTTGGGCCTCACATGTCCTTGTGTCTAGCACCAGGATCTGGCCCTGATCAGATTCCCAGAAACATCTGTTAAACTACAAAGAATCTAAGACCCAACCCGCTCCTCCTTTAGAGGCACAGAGCCGGGCCATTAAAGGCATGGGCTCAAGCCTCTCCCTTTCTTTGTTGTTTTTTTATTTTCTGAGGCAATCTCACTACATATTCCAGACTGGCCTCAAACTCACTATGTAGCCCAGGCTGGCCTCCAACTCGTAGCAATCCCCCTGCCTCAGCCTCTCAAGTGCTGGGATTACAGGCACGTACCGCCATGAGTCTGGCATAGCCTGGCTATGAGTCTCTCTTCTTGCCATCCACTAGAATGAGATTCTGCCAGTACAGTGCACGGTACCTGCCTAGCACATAGTGAATGCTCAAAAAACCCAGGGAAGTCAGCTGCTAACAGCATCACCACCGTCACCAGGAGGCCCTTTCCCTTCCTCTCGACCAATCAAAATCCCCACCAGGCTTCCAGGCCCCTCACACTTTTCAGCTGCTCCTCGGCAGTCACCCTGCTGTGTTTCTGCACGGTCACCTGCAATGCAGTTCAGGCTGCAAGTGCCAGCCCAGGACTGGCCCCTGGGGTGGGTTGAGGCCCTCCTGGGCCGGCTGTCCCACCTCCAGCCTGCCTCCTGCAGCCCACCCCAGCTACCTGCTTGCACAGTTCTTCCTCAACCTCGACCTCTTCCTCTTCATTCTCCTCCTCTTCCTCCTCCTCCTCCTCCTCCTCCTCCTCCTCTTCATCATCCTCAAAGCAGCCCACAGCATCCACTGTGATGAAGTGGTCCTCGTCCTGGCCGGCCATCTCCTTCTCAAGCGTCTTCAGCTGCCCCGGGGAGTGGGTAAGGGACTGGGGTCAGCTGTGGGCAGCCGAGATGCCACACACCCCTGCGAGTCCTGGTGCCTTTAGACCCACTATGAGTTAGGCTGGGATAAAGCCCAGCCTGCCGTGTGGCCCTGGCTGAGGCTCTGAACTCTCTGGGCCCGTGTCCTCTGAGGCAGCTGGGGTTACCTCCTTGGCTTTGTCCTTGTGGCCCTGGGACTTCACATGCTCCACAAACTTGCGGGGGGTCTTGAAGTAGCGACTGCAAATAGTGCAGAAGGGCCGCAAGGACTGTTTGGCGACCTGGGAAAAGGAGGACAGGCCATGTGCATGGCAGGCAGCAACCCCAGGTATGGCCCACGGACGAGTAGCCAGGCAGCACCCAGCAAGACCACTCCTTCCACCTGTAGGCCCAGCGCATCTGCCAGCTGGCCTGACCCCGTCTCTGCCCCGGCACATGCGCACATAGCCCTTACCTGTGGCAGGCCAGGAGGTGGGCAGCAGGTGGCAATAAGGCAAGAGAGAGGGGAGCCCCCAAAGGACCTGTGAGCCCTGTGGCTGAAGGGCAGGTGCTGGGCCCAGCTGGGAGCGACAGTCACATGCAACAAGGACAGAGCTTTACTTCCACTCTGTTCGGGCTCCCTCCTCCCCAGCTCTGGCGCATGCAGGATGAGGACGCCCTACCTTGTGGTCCTGTGTCCTTCGGTGTTGGATCAGGTCCCCCACATAGTGTACCTGGCAGGTGTTGCACCAGCGCCTCAGTGGTGGCTCTCTGAATAATGACAACCAAAACAAGCATAGTGTGACACTATATTCCAGGAGGAAGCAGAAGCTCCCCCAAATCGCTCCATAAATGGAACGCAGCTCAGCAGCAGAGCATGTGCCCGGCACAAGGGAGGCCCTGGGTTCTATGCCCAGCACAAAAAAGGAGGAAAGAGTGGTGGCTCACACCCATAACCCCAGCACTCAGCTGAGGCGGGAGGATCACTGTGAGTTTGAGGTCAACCTGGCCTACACAGTGACTCAAACCTAGTCTGAACTACATAATAAGACCCTGTCTCAAAAATTAAGAATAGTAATAATAATATAAAAGAAAATTGTTGTGGCTTGTGTTCAAATGTCCCTCCAGGGGCTGGGGATTTAGCTCAGCGGCAAAAGCGCCTGCCTGGCAAGCGCAAGGTCGTGAGTTCGGTTCCCGGTACCGGAGAAAAAACCAAAAAAAAAAAACAAATGTCCCTCCAAAGCCTCATGCAGTCATAGGTGGGGCTTTCCGGAGGTGGCTGGATGTACTGTGTGTGACCCTGGAATTGATTCACGGTGCAGTGCTAGGCTCAAGGGCACTAGGATGAAGGGTGTGAGTGCTACACATCATAAAGAGCCTGGGTAAAATAAAAGGGACTGAAAGAGCTGAGGTCGTCCCTTACTGTTCTCTGCCAGTGAAAATAAGAACTCTCTACAAACTATCCACATACACTTTACTCCAGTTTTAGGGGCCACAAGAGCCCCCCTCAGTGTCCACAGATGCAGATCTGAGGGAAACCCTAATAGAGAGGGCTACTGAGACATGTAAATACTTTCACTACATCCTGCAGCATGACTCCAATTTTTACTTTTAAAAAGACTAAAGCTGGGCATGGTGGCACACGCCCAGCACTTGGGAGGCTGAGGCAGGCTACCCGAGATTATAGACAGGAATGCTCCACCCTACCCAGTTAAATTTGAGTTTTACAAGGAACAGTTCAGTACCTAAGTAAATTTTTTTAATAAGCACTAAATGAAAAAATGTACTCATCCAACAGGTGCCCAGTGTGTGGCCAGGGCCGGGCCAGAGGCCTTCTAGAAATGACCAAGCAGACTGTGAGGAGGGGGTGGGGATCACCCTCGCCAGTGGGGGCTGGGCTCAGTTCTGGGGTCCAGCACATCAGCCCATTCTTGGGATCATTTCTCTGTCTTCCACGGAAACCGCACCACGTGGCTCAAGTAGAGCTGGCCCCGCCCACCAAGGCCTAGCCAGGAGAGTGGTTCTGGCACACCCAGCGCTTTCTGCCCCGGTAGATATGGACCCTGTCTTCCTGTTGGGTCGCTGCATGCCTAGGCTGGAACTGTGAGTGGCCTGAGGCTTCTCTACAAAATGATGTCCCCTACATACAGCTTCGTCCCTCACTTTCTCATTTATGAAGCCCCAAAACATTGTTCCTTTGTGCTCAGGTTAATTTTCGTCTACTGTCTGGTGCTGTGGACCAAAGTCAGGTAGCTGCAGGTTGGGGCTGGGGGTTGCTTTGTTTCATGAATTGTTAACATTGTAACGCAGTGGCGCAATGACAGGTGACTGACTACCAGTGCCATGTCTGGGATGCCACTAGAATGAGGAAGTAACCGAGGATGATGGCCTGGAAAATTCCGATTTAATCTGTCTTTCAGTGTAAACGCCTGATCTGGTTTTTTGTTTTTGTTTTCAGGGGTTGTGTTTTGTTTTGTTTTGTTTTGTTTTGTTTTGTTTTGTTTTGCTTTGCTTTGTTTTGTTTTGTTTTGCAACAGGGTTTTGCTATTTAGTCCAGGCTGGCCTTGAACTCCCTATGTAGCCCACACTGGCCTTAAATTTAGTGATCTTCCTGCTTCAGCCTCCCAACTGCTACAAATGCAAGCGTTCTCCACCACACCAGCTTCCAGTCAAGGTCATTCTGTGTATGCAAGGTTTAACCTTTTGAACCCGACCAGTTTGCAGTGTTATAAAGTCCCTGTAACTCTGTTATATATTGGTTGGGCGGGTCTTAACTGATCTAACCAATTGTGCAGTTTGTGATATTTTAGATCATTCATAGATTTTTCTATTTTTTTCTTTGAGACAGGGTCTCACTATAAAGTTCAGGGTGGCCTTGAACTCACTATGTAACCCAGGTCAGCCTCACAGCAGTTCTCCTGCCTCAGCCTCCCCCAAACGCTGGGATTATAGGTGTGTGCCACCATGCCCAGCCTCTCCCATTATACACTTGATCGATGCCTCTCTTTTTTTTTTTTTTTTTTTTTTTTTGTTTTTCTCCGGTACCGGGAACCAAACTCACGACCTTGCACTTGCCAGGCAGGCGCTTTGCCGCTGAGCTAAATCCCCAGCCCCACCTCTATTATATTAACTCAGAGAGTATCTTTGTGAGTTCCCTTCCTCCTGTGTTTGTTTATGATAATGTCTGCTAGGCAGAAGACCAAGGAAGAAAGCTCTTCTCCCGGGAGAACCAGCTAACAGAGACCTGAGCTGCCCTTGGAGGAAAAGTGCATCTGGGCTGGGCATCTAGCTCAGAAGCGCAGCTCAACCCTAGCAAGCAGTCCCAGTACCCAAAAAAAAGTGCATCCGTCGGGGAGGCATGTCATAGTCACCAATTGTAATGGTTGATACACTGTGTCAACTTGAGAAGTTTAGAAGCTTAACTAAGTATTTCAGCAGTTCTGCATCCTAGTGTGTAGAAGACAGGCTGTTTACAACAGGGTGTTGTAATGGTTGATTCACTGTATTAACTGAAGAAGTTTGTGGGTTTAACTAAGGGGAGGGGTAGCCTGTTTACAATAGAAGGGAAGAAAAGAGGCTTGTTCCCCCCTTTTGCTCTTATTCCTTTGGCTGTCTTCTGCAGCCTTGAACTGTTGCCCCTCTGCCACATTCCCTTGGAGCCAGCTGATTATGGACTGAAACCTCTGCAAACCATGAGCTAAATAAACCTTTCCTTCCTTAATTTTGGGCTCTAGGTATTTTGTACCAGCAATGAGAGAAAAGTAACCAAGAGCCCTTACCATCCCCTCACCCCCACCTGAGAAAGTTCAAGCTGTGACCTCTTTGAACTCGGACAAAGTCCCTGACCACTGACTCAAGGGACGCCTGTCCAGCCTGTGAAAGGTTCTATTTGGTCTCCCTCGGGTAAGCATTTTGAAATTGAGCTTTCACTACCAATCTGGACTTCTGAATTTTCCAGAAAGAAGAGGAGATCGGGGTGGGGACGACAGACCAACCCAACACAGTCCTGCTTCTCTATGGCACCTCCCAGCCCCGGAAGCCCGGGGACAGCCCAGGGGGTCCCGATGGTTCTTGCCAACCTCTAGGGTGACAATGTTTCTGATCAAATGAACCCTGGGATGATGAAAGAAGCAACTTGGGGACACTCTCTGAACACAGGGCACAAGGTGACCTGATCCCTGCCACTGCACCCCCATAGCATACATGCCAGGGGGCGCAGAGCTCCGGGCCACAGCCCACCTCCCTCCCACGCGAGGTCACAATGTTCCCATTGCGATGGACTTAAATAGACTGGTGAATCCCTGACCATGCGCCTCACCAGGCCATTTACAGATGGAGGAAACTGAGGTCCACAGCCACTGTTAGCGGCGTCAAGGGGCCTCTTTTACCCCAAGGGCAGCCCTGGCAGAGGGTAGATTCAGGAGCTGCCCAGTGAACCTGCCCACCCCAAAAGAGCAGCCCCCAACTCACTCCTCGTCTCTCTCCAGGGCGTCCCTGGGCATGGGAAGCAGGGACAGGAGGCACGCGTGGTTCGTGTGCTGGAGCTCCACAAGCCGCTGCAGGTGCTGGGCCTCCGACATGTGGTCCTGGAACTCCTGTAGCTCAAACAAGCCAGGGATGGGCATGAGGGGAGGCCCTGAGGACAGGTCCAACCTGGGCCTCATAGCCATCTCTGTGAGACCCCGTGGGGACCAGAACACCCTGGTAAACTGAGGCAGGAAGTGCACACCAGCCAGAGCTCTGCTGCTCCCAGGGACTGTGACCACCTCAAAGACAACGCATGTTTTGGTTCACTTAGATCTGCATGGTTCTGCTCAGGTCGGGTAGAGTAGAGAGGTAACCATAGCAACAGGGGTAGCAACACACTTAGCAAGCTTGTTTTTGATGCTTCAGTCACTTACACCAGGCCTGGGCTGCAGCCTACAATGTCAGGTCCAGGCCCACACAGCTGGTCAGAGCTGATTTGAACCAGGTCTGCCTGACTCTAAAATCTGCCCGACTCTAAAATCTGCCCAGCTGGCTGGTCAGAAAATGTTTTCTTTTGGGTTTGCTTTGGTTTGCTTTGGCCTGGTCTGGTCTGGTCTGGTCTGGTCTGGTTTGGTTTGGTTTTGTCTTGTTTTGTTTTGAAGAAGGGTGTTATGTGTCACTCAAGCTAGCCTTGAACTCCGAGCAATCAATTCTCTTGGCTCAGCCTCCAGGGGCCTGGGATTACAGCTGGGCACCACCATGCCTGGCAGGAAACGCTTGCTAAGTCGATGTTCCACTGTGCAGGGCCAGGCTCGAGGGTTCTGTGCAGCCATTAGCAGGGCACGGAAAGGGCAGGCTGCGTGCTGTGCTGAGCCCAAGCCGCCCTGTACCCTAAGCCCCGCCCATCCACCCCTAAGCCCCGCCCATCCACCCCTAAGCCCCGCCCATCCACCCCTAAGCCCCGCCCATCCACCCCTAAGCCCCGCCCGTCCACCCCTAGTACCTGCTGGCTGCTGCAGCTGGTCTTGCAGACATAGCAGAAAAAATGAAGGCCCTGCTTAGAAGGCGTGCTGGCGGCTGCCGGGGTGGCAGGGGAAGAGTCGCTGGGACGAGGCACCGGTGTGAGGGGTGTGGTGTTAAAGGCCCGGCTGTCGCTGCTCTGCAGGATGGTGACCTTCAGGGAGCCCCCGGCACCCCACATCTGCACCAGGAGCAGGAGCAGAGTTTCTGCCATCTGGGTGCTTCTGGACAGCCAGCCCCAGGGCGAACACCTATGAGCACTGTTCTATCACAGCCTCCTGACAGAGAGGGAAACAGGCTTCGGCTACTAGGCGACTGCCCACTGTAGCTAGAATGGGAATCCAGGTCTGCCAAATTGTAAAATCTAACCCATGCCACCCCTCACATGACAGATGGGGAAACTGCAACCCAAAGAAGGGGAGAGGCTTGCCCCAAGCGGGAACCCAAGCTTCAGAGAAGCTTTCATTCTGCACTCTTCCCACTAGAGAGCTATCCCCAGTGTGAGGGGACTGGGAGGTCTTACTTGAGGACTGCCCAGCTGCAAGGGGCTTTTTTTTGTTGTTGTTTTCTTGAGTAAAGGGTCTCCCTGTATAGCCCAGGCCGCCCTCCGATTCCCTGGGACCCTCCTGCCTCAGCCTCCTGAGGGATGATGGGCATGTACCCCCAAGCCCAGCTACAGAAGGGACTCTTGTCATCAAAAGCACCCTAGGTCTTCAGAGCAAAGGCATGGGAAGGCAACACTACTGCATGAGCTTCCATGCAGCTGGTCTACATCAAACTCTGGGGAAACACAAGGGGACCCCAGGTGAACTGAGGCAGAGGACACCCCGCTGCTGGGCCCTGGGGCCTGACGTCACTGCATTCACACTGCTACCCACCCCAAGCATCTCTCGTGCTCTTTTTTCACATTCTCCCGGGTGCAGACCACTGGCCGGTGACTCCTGGCTCGCTGCTACCCTGACCTGGGCCCCCACCGGCTCTGGCAAGGCTTCCTCCATGCCTGAAATGACAGGTGTGCTCCCTTTCCCAGAGTCCATTTGCCACCCTGGGCCCTGGGACCTGGGCCAAGAGCTGCCTTCTCCGTCCACAGCTAGGACCTTGAAGTCCCAGGTGTGGACAGCCACAGACCTGGGCTCCAGGCCCGGCCCTCAGCCTCTGGCAGCACCCAGTCCAGGCTGGACAGTGCCAGAGGAGGAAACTGGCTGGGAGGTGACACTCACTCACCTCCCCCAGCCTCTGCTGTGACGTTGGGCGGCGTCCCCAGCACCGTGGCATCCGTAGGAACTGGTGCTCGCTCTGGGGTGGGCACTAACCCTTGTGGCTGGGGCTCAGGCTGGCCCCGGGTCTGCTCCGCTGACTGCACGGCCACCTGGGCGGAAGGCTGCTCTGAGGGCTGCTCCCACGTCTGGCCCCTTGGCTGGCCCTGGCCAGGCACCTGTGGATACGTCTGTGTCTGGGCCTGCTTCTGCAGCTGCAGCTGCCCCTGCTCCGGCGGACGGACACAGCCCCGTGACTGCACCTGCTTCTGCAGCTCTGTCTCCTTCTGCGGTGGCACTAAGTGCTCTGGGGAGGTCTGTGTTTGTGCCTGCTTCTGCAGCTTCAGTGGCACCTGGGTGTCCACAGGTGGCATCTGTGGGAGAGTCTGGGGCTGCACCTGAGCCTGGATCTGCAGGACCCGTGGCTGGAACCGAGGCAGCACCCGGGCTCCCGGTAGCTCCGGCAGCCGTTCTGGTGTCTGGGTCTGCTTGGGCACTGTCATCCGGGCCGGAGGCGGCACCTTCACCTGTGACGGCCCTGGAGGTCCCTTCTCTGTGGGCAGCTCTGAGCTATAAAGGATGAGAAGAAGATCAAACTCACATCTGCCAAGAAAGGCCAAGACCCAGTTTCTAATCCCAGTTCCACCACTGACAGGCAGGGGATCAGGGCCACTCTGTGGCTTTCTGGGCTGTGATCATTAATCCTGATGTATCAACTTGATTGGATTAAGAAACACTCGGAAGATTAGTAAAGCACACCTCAGGGTGTGTCTGGGTGTGCCAGGGAGGTGTGACCTTGGGCACTATATATCAACAGCCCCCAAAATTTTGGGCAGCAAGGACCAGTTTCATGGAGGACAATTTTTTCCACAGACCAGAGGTGGTGAAGAATGGTTTCAGAATGATTCAAGCACAGTCCATTTGTTGTGTGTTCTATTTCTATTATTATGACACTGTGGACTTTATTTCTATTATTATTACATTAGATTCTCATAAAGACAGCATGACCTAGATCCCTGGAAGGCACAGCTCGCTGCCACTGACGTGCAGGAGGTTGACTTTAAGTGGTGATGCAAGAGATGGGAAGTGGCTGTAAATACAGATGAAGTGGCCCGGTTCCTAACAGGCCACATACATACCTGCACTAGTCTGCGGCCCAGAGGTTGCAGACCTGCACTATATATCGTCCCTGGCCCCTTCTGCTCTGGTGCTATTTCCCTACTTTGCTTCCTGGCTGCTACGAGTTAGGCAATTTTGCTCCACCATACCCCTCTGCCATGATGTCTCTGCCTCGGAGCCAGCCAACCACAGACCGAACCCTCTGAAACAGCTAAATTAAACCTCTCCTCCTTTAAATTATAGGCATCAGTTATTGTGTCCCCGTGATGGAAAGCTCACCAATATAGAAAATGGGTACTGAGAGTGTGCTGTTGCTGTAACTATAGCTGACCATTTTATTTAGAAGCTTCTGGGACTGGCTTATGGGAAGTTTTTGGAAGTTTGGAGAAACCAGGAAGAGAAACCATATGAAGCAGAGCTTGCTGGGTGATTCTGGTGGGAGACAAGAAAACCAGAATGCTGATAGGAATTCAGATACTAAAGGCTGGGATCAGGAAGTTCTAGATGGGAACACAGACTCTAATAGGAAACGGACTACAGACCATGCATGCTACATTCTGGTAAACTTGTCTTCCTTTTGTCCTTGCCCTAAAACTGTACGAGGCTGAATTTAAAGTGACAGACTAATTAATCTGGTGAAGGAAATTTCAAGACAGTCCAACATTCAGGCTGTGGCAAGGATACTACCGGCTGCCTTCAGCCAAATTTCTAGTGAGAATTGAGGGCAAAAAACAGAGCAGAAAAATTTGAAAAACTTAAAATTTTGGCCCAGAAGGAACCATGTATAAACTTGGGGCCAAAGGAGTTGCAGATGCTGAAGAGATTAATGCCATCAAAAAAGACACCAAGTACTTTGAACAGGAACAAGACGATGCCTTAACCCAATCACAGGTTCAATGGTGCAAAAGTATAAACCTTTCATTTGAGAAAAGCCCTGGACCACCTAGAAAACTGATCCCCTGGAATTCATTTCACTGTGCTCAGCCATCCAGGCACTCAGAGACTGCTGCTGCCATGGTCCCAAGGGGCCTGGCTACTGCCTGCACTGGTGGCAGGCCTTAGCATCATCCATGTGGTGCTCCTTTTACATATTCAGAATCAATGTTATGGGGTCAGGGAGATTCCTACTCAGATATCAAAGGAAGGCCTGACAGGCCAGGCAATGTGGCCCCAAGAGGGCAATGCATGAAGCTGTGAAAGTGAAGCTGAAGGTGCAGTGGAGACCCCAGGAAGTTGGACATGTCAAAAACACAGAACATCTGCCAGCTATGAGTACAGTCACCCCAAGAGAGAAGCCATGTGGGCTACAACCATCAAGGCCACAGAAACTGGGCTGCCCAAGCCCTTTGGAGCTCACATCTCACCACTACTTGCCCTGGTGCCTGATTTGAAGCTATAGGATTTAATGCTTTCCCTGCTGGATTCCAGTCTTGCTTTGGTCTGATTCTTTTCTATCCCCCTACTCCTCCCTTTCAGCACGGGAACATTCACCCTGTGCCAGTCTACCTTAGGATTATGTAATTTATTTTTTTATTCTCAGAGGTTCACACTTAAAAGAGTCTGCCTTGAGTTGCAGAAAAGACTTTGACCGGGACTTTTGAAAAATGCTGGAATTGTTGAGACTGGAGAAGAGATTATTGCATTTTTTATTATATCCCAGCTAGTCGGATCATGTTAGGTGAAATTATTAACTTACTGTTGTGTTTTGTGGATATTAAGGATGGTTTAAAGAGATATATTTAGTGTCAGGTTGACAAGGGGTGGATTGTGACTGGTTATCTTGATATGTCAACTTGATTGGATTAAGACATGCATACCAGATTAATAAAGTACAGCTTCTGGATGCATCTGGGTAGATCACCAAAGGCATGACCCTGGGTTCTATTTGTGGTCCCTTATTCCTTCCTCTTTGGCCCTGTTCCCCTGCTCTGCATCCTAGCTGCCATGAACTAAGAAGCTTTACTTGGCCATGTTCTCCTGCCATTATATTCCTGCCTATGGCCAGCCAACCATGCACTGAAGCCCCTAAAACCATAAGCTAGAGAAAGTTAAACCTCTCCTCCTTTCAGCTGTGGGTGTCAACTCTATCTCAACTATATCCCAGGGACAGCACAGCTGACTAACACAGGGGTGTCACTGTCACCTAAATAAACTGGAGAGGATTCCCCCTTCCCGCCACTTGCTAACACGTCTCCAATTAGCCCTGCAAACCTGCCCACCCTCTGCCACTCTCTGAGGTCTCAAGTACAGATCATCAGCCCCCTAACCTGATTTAGGTTTAGCCCCCAGTCTGGCCTCCAGGTGTGGCCTGCAGCCTTCCCAGGTAGGTGCAGAGGTAAGTCGGACTTTCCTCCACACTAGAGGTATCCTGACCCATCTTCCGCAGGGCCAGCTCCTGCCTCCCCACCCCATCTCTGCAGGGATGAGCACAGGGAACCTGGGCCCTGACACCCCCCCAGCATCACTTACCTT
This sequence comes from Chinchilla lanigera, assembly GCF_000276665.1. Taxonomy (NCBI): domain Eukaryota; kingdom Metazoa; phylum Chordata; class Mammalia; order Rodentia; family Chinchillidae; genus Chinchilla; species Chinchilla lanigera. The sequence goes on from NW_004955570.1 coordinate 726,561, forward strand.
CTCGACCTCTTGGCCAGTGGCTCAGTCACCTCACACGGTTCAGGCTCAGGTGTGGGAGTGCGTTTCTCACTCAAGATGCCATCTGGGCAGGGGGCCAAATCTCCGTCTAGAGTAGGGATGGACAGAGGAACAGAGGTGCCATGTGGAGTACGTCTGACCCCAGTAACAGGGCCAGGGCTCAACCCCGCCAAGAATCCCTGCCACCCCTGCTCCCACCACCCAATCCATGTCCCCTCTGAAGGGCCAGCGGGCTCCCCACCTCCCTCACCTTCGGGTGTGTCCATTCTGGGCTCTTCGGCTTCTTCAGACCCCTCTTGGGGGTCTGCCCCATCTTCCACCGGCATCGTCTGAGAAGAAGAATCCTGCTTCCTTTCAGAAACCATTTCTGACGGCTGCCACCCACCACTGCAAATACTGCCCTGGCCAACAGTGGCTGCCGCAGTCCCCAGGGGCTGCAGGGCCCAGGAAGTCTCTGGTGGGCCTGGGTGCAGAGCTGCCGGGCAGATGACAGGATACACCCCACACCCCATTTAACTGCCTGACTGTAAAGTAAGCCAGGCTGGGGGTCACAGACCCCCTTACAGCCCCCTGGCTTCCCCGCACCTTTCTTTCCAAGGAGCCTTTGAAACCTTCTCTGATCTCTTTCAAGATAAAACTTCTCTTGGCTTCCTGTACCCTGGGGCACTTCTTACCCCAAGCCTGAAACCACCCTCCCCTGCCCACCCCAACCGGCTCAACCTGGTCCCTGCCCCCGCAGCCCCTCGTCAGGCCCCTCTGGCCTCAGTGTCTCCACTCTCCCTGGCCCTCTCTGCACGTCCTTGCTGGGCCTCTCCAGCAGGCCCTGGGCCTCCTCCTGTCCCCAGGGCCCCCTCTCCACAAGCCTCCTGACCCAAACTACGTCCACACTCTTACTGTAGGCCCCCAGGGGCCTTCTGCTTACTTTTGGTGGTATTTGCCTGTCTTAAATGTTTCACTAGGGCATTACACACGTTAATATCTCTCACACCCTCCCCCAGGACCCGCAGGAAGGCCAGACTACACGCAACATCTACACGCAAACCACTGCATTGGGGGCTTTACAGATGTTCACTCTATGAACACAGGTGCCAGCCAGCCCAGGCATCTTGGGAAGCTCTGGGGCCCGCTGCAGCTTCCTCCCCTCCTGCTAAGCCCCACATGGAGGACTGAGTGGGAAACGCAATCTGCACACACAGAGAGGCTCGCAGACACCACCCCTACGACACAGGCAGCTGTGGTGTCCCAACTTGGGGCCCCTTTTGGAAGACAGTGCTTCATCTCCAGACGTGGGGCTTCCTGAAGCAACCAGGTGAGGGGCGTCAACTGTGCCCAAGAACATGCTCGAAAGCCGGACACAGGCGAGGAGCTACTAGGACACTCGGGGACGGTATGGTCTGGGGGAAGGGATCCCTGTGAAAGTCCCTCATCCCCTCTGTAGGTCTGGGAAACGGTGAACACATGAAGGGCACAAGGGCCCAGAGTGCTGCAAGCTCAGGCCATGAGACACCAACTGGTACACGGCTTAGGCTCCTATGACATTGTTTCACTGCAACGTAGTTGCAGTGAAAGGCAACGTAGTATCCCAGTTAATTTAGTTTTCAAATTTTCAGGTAGTGATATAATGTTTCCTTTGATTTTATGTTTAACATTTCCTTTTAAAATAAATCTAACTATAGCTGGGGATGTAGCTATAGCTACATGTAGCACGGCACCTGCCTGGCAAGCACAAGGTCCTGAGTTTGATTCCTGGTACCTAATTAATTAATTAACTACTTAAATCTAACAGTCAGGCGTGGTGCCCCACACCTATAATCCCAGCACTGGAGACTGAGACAGGAGGATCGCCATGAGCTCAAGACCAACCTGGGCTACATAGTGAGTTCAAGGCCAGCCTGGACTACATAGCGAGAGCCTGTCTCAATCAATCAATCAATGAATCAATCAATCAATCTAACATGTACTTATTTATTTATTCATTTATTTTAAAGTACTACAGATTGAACCCAGGACCTTCACACTGAGGTATATCCTCACATCTTTTTTAATTTTTTTTTTTCAGACAGGGTCTTGCCAAAGGCCAAAATGTCCAAAAAGGACTCAAACTTGTGATCCCTCTGCCCCAGCCTCTCAGAGTGCTGGGGTTACAGCATTTATTCATGCTTTCACGGTGCTGGGGACGGAACCCAGAGCCTTGCACGTGCTGAGCCCGTGCTCTGACACTGAGCCACGTCCCCAGCTTCTGTGGGAAACACTTAAAGCTGCCTATAAGCCGGGCCCAGCTCTACTGGGACCTGGCACAAAGGATGTCGGGGCCCAGGACCGCGTGAAGTCTGAGGAACAGCAGACAAGTCCAACTCTCCTCTCCTATTTTTCAGAGGAGGAAACTGAGGCATAAAAAGGGACCGTGACCGGCCCTAAGGCCCGGGGTGAGTGCGAGCAGGTGGAGCTGGGCGGACACCCAGCTGTTCCCGTTCCTACTCCCTCTCCCCAGCCACCGCTCACCTTGCGATTGGGGGTGGTAGAGGAGTGAGTCCGGGTCTGTTTCTGGGGGTTTCTCCCTGAAAGGTTGAGCTGCGAGGGGTTCATGGGGACCCCAACAGGAGGGGGGCCCAGCAGAGACTGGCGAGTGGCCTGGGGAAAGAACTGCTGCAGACTGGGAGGCCCCAGCTGGGGCGGTGTAATGCTGGGAGCTGTCAGGCTTGGGGTTGCCATGTTGTAGCTGCGGAGGCTGCCTGCAGGCGGGAAAGGAGAGAAGAGGGTCTCACTATGGCTCCGTGGTAGAGGCTGGGGTCAGGGGTCACCCCTGAAGCATCATGGGAACATCACAGTTAACTTTCAAAGGGGCTCTTCCCACTCTAGGGCAGCCAGAGTTCAGAGATGAGAGACACAGTCTCAGTCCCACCACGGGTGTTGGTGGTGACGGAGGCTCTGGGGGCTGCTTTTCTGCTCCAGCTGGGGGTGGGGAGCTGCGAAAAAAGGAAAACCCCCTGGATGCCTCCTCAGACTATCTGAGCACCCCAGAAAACCCACTCCCCTTCAGGCATGCTTTAGAGTTCACCATAGCTAGCCCCAAGCACAGGACTCACAGGAAGAAGCTGCCGGGTTAGATTCTCATCCTACCCCCCAGCTCCCCTTCCTCCAAGGACCACTATGAGCCAGGCGCCGTACTAAGCCCTTCCCATCCCTGCATCTGGCACCTGGCCTGCCAGGCATCAGGCGAGATAGCATCATCTCTACTGGTGACAAAACAGAGACACAAGCCAGGCGTAGCGGTGCACATATAATCCCCGCACTGAGGAGACTGACCCAAGAGGATTGTCAAGGCCAGTTCAAGGCCAGCCTGGATTACATAGTCAATTCAAGGCCAGCCTGGATTACACAGCGAGACCCTGTCTCAAAACAAACAAATATAACTAAATAAACCAGAGACACCAAGCAAGGAATAGCTTACCCAGGGCCTCAATGAGGATCCTGGGGACCCTTTTGTACCCTCCTTCTCCTCACCCCACCTAGATCCAAGACATCAGCAAGACCTACCTACCCTGTCCCTCACCTGGCTCCCCAAGATGGCTTCCTCTGCCCATCACCCCTTCTGCCAAAGGCACTTTCTCCCGTGCCTGCATTTCAGCCATAGCTTTCACACCTGATGCCAGCCAACAGGGATCTTTCTAAAACCCTCTCCGTGTTGTACACCTGTGACCCCAGCACTCAGGAGGCTGAGGCAGGAGGATCACTATGAGTTCGAGGTCAGCCTGGGCTACATAGTGAGTTCAAGACCAGCCTGACCTGTATACCAAGTCCCTGTCTCAAAAAAAACCAAAATATACGTGTGTGCCTGGTACATAATAAGTGTTCAGTCACCATAAACTCAAAACAAATATATACACACACCTATGCAGAGAGCCAAGCAGCTCCCCAAAACAAGAAGACAAAAGATGGAACACTCTCAAAGAAAAACAGACAAAGGACATGGACAAGTCACAAAAAGAAATAACGAATGTTCTACAGATAAATATAGAAGTGTTCAACAGCACTAGCATTCCAGGAAATATAAACGAAAACACTGATGACACTGTACTTTTTTTGCCAACCGACTTAGTAAATTAGACAGATATATAGATTTATAAACATAGAAAACAAGCACATAATACCCAGTGTTGCTGTGGGCATGCTGAGGCCGGCACTGTCATACGTGGCTGGTGGCATTGCAAACTGGTCCAGTCCTTTAGAAAAGCAATTTGGCAATACTTAACAAAAGCCATAGAACATGCAACCTTGATTCAGTCATTTGATTTTTGGGAATCTAGTCTAAGAAAATAGTCTCAAACATCATATTCATCATACTATTTAAAACAGAACAGGAAAAGGAACAGCTGAGAAGGTTTAGGTAAACAAGGGCGCACGCCGCCAATGCATTAAAAATAACCTCGACCCAGACTGTCCAAACATATAGTACACAGTTGGGCCCCTCTGTTCAGTGGAGAAGAAACAAAATACAGCCTCTCATTAGCGCAACCCCAATAATCACACACAGCGCCCCAAGTCTTTGCCTAGAAAAAATGGGAGGAAATATACCAAAATTTTGGTCAGTGATTTTCTTTAGGAGGTGAATCTATGGATAATTTTGGTTTTCTGATCTTTCTTTTTTTTTTTTTTTTTTTTTTTTTTT
>NW_004955570.1:731347-732980 GCF_000276665.1 Chinchilla lanigera
TCTCACTATGCAGTTCAGGCTGGCCTTGAGCTCACTTTGTAGCCCAGGCTGGTCTCCAACTCACAACGATCCTCCTGCCTCAGCATCCCAAGTGCTGGGATTACAGGCGTGCACCACCATACCCGGCACAAAACTTGTTTTTTGTTTGTTTGTTTTTTATCTTTCCCTTTTTTTACACATTATTTTCACTTTGGTGAGGGTAACTTATGAAATGTGCAAGATAAAGAGGGACTATTGGTATATGTGGGTTCTGGGGGGCAGTTTCTCTCTATATACATCCACATACGACTCATAAATCAGTCCCCAGGATTATCGAAATGCACTCATGTGGACCTGAGTCCATAACTGTCTGATCAACTCTTACCTGCGGGTGATTCTGGGCCTATGTCCCTCTCTGGGCCTCGGTTTTTTTTATTTGGTTTGGTTTAGTTTGGTTTGTTTTTGAGACAGGGTCTCACTCTGTAGTTCAGGCTGGACTTGAACTGGTGGCGATCCTCCTGCCTCAGCCTCCCGAGTGCTGGGATCACAGGTGTGCACCACCACACCCGGCATTCAAATGGCATCTAATCTGAATGTGAGTGTGGGCTGCTGAGCGCTGCCCCAAAAGCCAGCACCATGGCCAAGGGCACCTCTGCGATCTGACAGAGCTGCAGTCAGCTGAGCAGTCGGGAACTTTCACCTTCTGCAGCCCCAGTGTCCTGAGAGGGACAGCAATGGGGGTGTCCGCAAGCTGGCCCAAGCCTGGGGTTCATACCTTGCAACTGCTGCAAAAGCAAAGCTCTCTGCAGCATGGAGCCATTGAGGAGGGACGTGGCCTGGAGGTTCAGGAGCTGCTGCTGAGGCTGCTGCTGGGGGAGGCTGCTGTGTAAGGAAAGTGGCCTCGGAGGGTTATTAGGAAAGTCAGACCCTCAGCCTCCACTCCCTGCCACACTCCCCACTTCCACAGCAGACGGAGGGCCCCTCCCTCAGGGTGGGAATGAGAAAATGTAGGACTCACACGAGGACTAGGGTCGGGGGTGCCTCCCACACGTGGGTCTGTAGGGCAGGCGGAAGCCGGCACCCACCCAAGCTGGGACTCACCGGCTCACAGCCATGGGCAGCGGGGCCTGCGGCGGGGACTGCTGGAGCAGCTGCTGGAGCTGCATCAGTTGCTGCTGCTGCAGTTGCTGCTGCTGTAGCTGCTGCTGGTGGCTGAACATGGTGGCTGGGAGGGAAGCAAGGGGAGTGAGGCCCAGGTCCCCTCCCCTTCACAGTCACCCGCCCCAGCCTGAAGCCTCTGGTGCTGCCCGCTGAGCTAGCCCACATTGGCACCCAGGGCCCTCCCCTGCCAGCTTCCCCCAGTCCTGCCCACATCCCTGCCTCCCTGCATCCCGACACAACACACCCCCCCGGCCCCACCTCCCGGCCCCCAGGCGCCCAGCCCCTCCCCACGCACGCCTCTACGGTACCGACATCCTGCGCTTTGTGCCCAGGCTGGGTCAGCAACAGCAGCACCGGCCCGGCGGAACGCCGCCCCCACCCTGCCCCGCAGCCTCGCCAGCCTTACCCCCCGCTGCGTGCCCAGCCCGCCGCGAAGCTCACAGCCTCCTCGCGGGCGGCCCCAAACCCTGCGGCCCCGCACTCGCCCCGCCCC
>NW_004955570.1:733707-737321 GCF_000276665.1 Chinchilla lanigera
GAGGGCAGCCTCGGCTACATATTGAGTTCAAAGCCAGGCTGAACTGCATAGCGAGACCCTGTCTCAAAAGAAAAAAAAAAAAAAAAATCCTGCTGTGAATCCTCACACCCCACGCCACCCCACCCCAAAGTGGGCCTGCCCCCCAAGGCCCCTCTGAATGACCACTCCGTCCCCCATCCCGGTGCCTACACAATCTTTGCCTGCTAGGGAACCGTTCATTTTTCCGTTTCTCTTGCTAAAAGCCGTCCCCTGCCCGGGGCGAGCTGCTCACAGGGCCTTGTGCGCACAGGTCACATGGTGGCGCTAGGGACCCAGACTCGAGGCGGGCGGCAGTGGCCAGGCAGCGTCAACAAATCACTGCAGTCAGGTGACAAGCGCTGCCCCAGGGCTCAGGAAGGCTCTACCGCAGCGTTGCTCCTCCCCCCCCCCGCCCCCGCGGCGGCTCAGGTGTCTAACTCGACCTGGGCCAGTGGCGCGGGACCTAGGACTCAGAGGCGGGAAAGTGGCTCAGCGGGGCGAGCTCGGGGTGGGGACCCGGCCGTGGTACATCGGGGAAGGCAGCCTGGCAAATGTGGAGCCTTTGGACGCCAGGCTGAGGAAGGGGCTGCGTCCCTGAAGGGTAGAGAGCTCACGGGTGACAACAGGAAATCGGCGGACTGGAAAAACGCACCCTACAGAGAACTGAGACTCGGGCAGTGGGAACCTGGAGGAGGAGCGATTGAGGACTGCGCAGGCTGCAAACCAGGTGGAAGCAGGTGACACCCTGATTAGAGACCTCGTTGCTGAAGTCCGGGGCTCCGGAGCCGTCAGGCTAGGCGAGCCTGGTGGACAGGAGAGACCTCTCCACCCATTTCGTCTGTAAAATGGGTGCCCCTTCCCACGGGATGTGTGGGGATGACACTGCATAATGCTTAGCCCTAGGCTGGCGCACAGATTTAGGAACTGCCAAAGTAAAAACACTAGCCATGCCCCCACGTGGTGGCGCACGCGTAGAATCCCAGCTGAAGAGGCTGAGGCAGGAGGATCACCGATTCAACCTGGGTTACATAGTGAGTTTGACCCCAGCCTGAGATATACAGTGAAACCCTATCTCAAAAAACAAAGAAATACTAACAAGCCCAGTGCTAGTGAAGGTAGAAAAGCCAACGCTGGCTTCCTGTGCCTAAGTATCTTGCTGCAAAGCAATCAGCAAATTTTCTATCAAGATTAAGAATGCATTCTGCTCTTTAGCTAAGTAACTCCACGTGTAGAAATGGAGCCCAAGTGGGGCCAGGGATATAGCTCAGCAGTGCAAGCGTTTGCAGGTCCTGAGTTCAATTCCCAGTACAAAAAAAAAAAAAGAAAATCGAGCCCAAGGAAATGATCATGGGTGATGAGCTTTTAAAAAGCCAGCAGGTTGTCTACAGAAACTTTTTATATCTTTCTTTCTTTTCTTTCTTTTTTTTTTAAGACACGGTCTCACCATGCAGTTCAGGCTAGTCTTGAACTCACTACAGAGCTCAGGCTGGCCTGGAACTCAAAATGATCCTCCTGCCTCAGTCTCCTGCATGCTGGGATTACAGGTGTGTGCCACCATGCTTGATGCTACACTGTTATTCTTTTAAAAAGAAAAGAAAAGAAAAGAAAAGAAAAGAAAAGAAAATGAAAAAGAAGAGGACTGGGGATATAGCTCAGAGCCACGGCGCCTTCCTGACAAGCGCAAGGTCCTGAGTTTGATTCCTGGTACCAAAAAGAAAAAAAGAAAACAGAAACTTCAGCATTCAGAAGGTTGAAGCAAGAGGATCACCAGTTCAGTGCCAAATCGTATTTTAGAAAGAGCTGTCTCTCCAAAAAAACTAAAAATGAAAAATTGGGGCTTGGGAATATAGTTCAGAGACAGAGCACTTATCTAGCATGCTTGAGGCCCTGGGTTCAATCTCCAGTGGGGGGAAGGGGAGACTTATAAATTCCCAAACATGTATTTTTTTAGGTAAATTTCAGCTTTTTGTCAAGCCCCTTCTCCGCCCCCCAAGTCCCGGGAGAATGTCCACTCAGCCTGCATTCAGTGTGTTTCAGTTGAAGAAGAGCTGACATCTTTATCCTGAGGCTCCAGTTTAAGAATGAGGTCGCAGTCCCCGACTCCTCGGGCTGGGCTCCCCGCTCAGCCTGCACCCGTGTGTTTCCCGCGGTGGCCCTGTTGCTGTGTTTTCCAGTGCACCTTCCAAGCAGCTATGGATTATGGCATCCTTATTTTGTAACCTGCCACCTCCTCCCCTCACACTATTTCTGTCTTCAGCGATGTCAGTTGCCGAGTTGTCGCCAGCTGAGCTCACTGCATCACAGGGTGGCTTGGGGAAGGTGAACTGCATGACTGAATGAATGGCTCCGGAGTGTGATTTCCCCCCCCACTGCCCCCAGGCTGGGGTTCCTGGTAGCAGCTCTTCCCTCCCTGATAGCTTTGTCCATCCCCCGGAGCCCCAGTCGGGCACCCAGCACACCATGTGGACACAGGCAGCAAAGTGGGCTCCGAGCTCGGGAGAACAGGCTGTGCTCATCGGCAGCTCCCAATCAGGCGAGAGGCAGAGAAAAACACAAGGCCATATGCTTATCACGTGGCCTCCCCACTGGCTGTCGCCCACCTGTGCCTCTTCCTATAAATAAACAGGGTGAGGGGGACAGGACAGAGGTGCAGACAAGCAAGATGGACACGGTCTCGTTGCCATCTCTGCCTTCTGGGGTGACCCCTGCCCCACTTAGGGCCCCAGCCTTAGGGCCATCTCGGTTAGGCAGGGCTGACTTGTGGGTGACAGGCGCTCCCCATCCCTGCCTCCGTACTGTGTCCAGCCCCGCCCCCTGCTTTTGTGAAAAGGCTGAAGAAACAGCCGGAAGCGGTGGCCAAGCCCGTAATCCCGGTTAACTAGGAAGCAGAGACTCACAAGTTCACACCCAGCCCGGGCAATTCAGTGATTTACTAAGACACTGTCTCAAAATTTTAAAACAGGGATGGGGATGTCGCTCAGTGGGAAGGTTAGGGGTTTAATCACTCATTGTCCTCTCCCCAGAAATAAAAGACTGAAGAAGCCGCTTTGCACAGTATAAAGTGATGGTGATCATAATTACACTCACCGTTGCTCTCATTCTGCACTGTTCCAATGCTTTACCTAATTTTTGTTTTGTTTTTGTTCTCGTTTGTTGTACCGGAAATTGAACTCAGGACCTTGAACTTGCCAAGCGGGCACTGTGCTACTGAGCTATATCCCTGGCTACCTGAGATTTTTTTTTCATTATTATTATTTTGCAATACTGAGTATAGAACCAGGGGTTTCATCTATGCTAGGCAAGAGTTTTACCACTGAGCTACATCCCTGGCCTATGCCTAAGTTATTACAGTACTAACTCCCCACATGATCTTATAAATAAAGCTTTATTATTCTCCCCTTTTACAGATGAAGAAACTGAGGCTCAGGGAGGTGAAGTAGTTTGCTCAAGGTCAGCAGGCTAGAAAGTGGTAGAGAAGCTGGGAGTGGTGGCACATGCTTGTAATCCCAGCATGTGGGAGGCTGAGGCAGCAGGATCACAAGTTCAAGGCCAGCCTGGGCTACAGGATGAGACCCTGTCTCAAAATAAAAAAAAAA
>NW_004955570.1:738241-740920 GCF_000276665.1 Chinchilla lanigera
TTTTTTTTTTTTGGTCTTTTTGAGACAGGGTCTTGCTATGCAGTTTAGGCTGGACTTGAGCTCACTTTGTAGCCCAGGGTGGTCTCAAATTTACAACAATCCTCCTGCCTCAGCCTCCTGAGTGCTGGGATTATAAGTGTGCACCACCACACCCAGCTGATCCCATTTCTGCACAAAAAAAGAAATAGAAGAAAGAGAATGTATATGGGGAGAGGAAGCCAGAGAATGTAGGTAATAATCTGAATGACCTGAATAATCTAGATGACTGAATGACCTTTCAAACATTTGCATAAAATCTGATTTTGCTGGACATGGTGGCACAAGCATGAATCTCAGCACTCTGGAAGGCCGAGGCAGGAAGATTGCAAGTTTGCACCCAGCCCGGACAACTTAGCCAGACTCCACCTCAAAAAAAAAAAAAAAAAAAAAGTAAAACACTGGGGATGTAGTTCAGTGGGGAGCTCTTCAGTTCAATCCCCAGGGCTATAAATAAATAAATAAATAACACTGGAGGTGTAGCTCAGTGTGAAGGCCCTGGGTTCAATCCCTAATGCTGCGACAAATAATCTGTTTTTTGCAAGTTTCACTATTGAAATGAGGAAAGAAAGGGTGAAAAACAGGAAAAGCCCAGCTGATGGCGCCCCTCCAGGCAGTAAAAGCCCAGGCAAACTGCACCCCTGCCCCAGTTAATAGCACCTTGCATCTGGGCTCCCATCTCTGCCCTCTCTGGCCACCAGAGCCCAGAACGGGCTGGCCTGGAACAGCTGCTCAGCATGTGGGGTGTGGAGCTGGTGTCCCAGCTGGCCAGAGAGCTGCCATCATATGTCCTCCGCTGAGACCTAATGAGGGCCTGCAGGGTGCCAGGCCAGGACCGCACCCTACATAGGCATTACGAGCTGTCATTACCCCTGCCATCCAGGTTACACAGGGGAGGCACGGTGACTGCAAGGACCTGGAGGCAGAGACCCGGATGATACAGCTGGGTGAAGTCCCAGGCCAAGCAGGCCTGCTACCAACGACCACTCGTTTCCCTCTGCAGGCCTAGAAATTTCCTCCTTGACATGGGTCGGTCCTTACTTGCATCGCATTTCTGCTCCAGCGTCACCTTACCAGACACTTCTCTGCGCCCCCTCCACACCTAGCACCAACCCTGCTTCATTGCCCAACACTGTCGGATGGGGTCACACTTGGCTTACTTGTGGATCTTCCTTCTTTTCCACTAGACAGAGGCCTCATGTCAGTAAGGACTTTGTCCAGTCTGCTCCCGGTTTTATAGCTGAGATCCAGCACTGTGCCTGGCTCAATAAACATGGTTTGAGATGAACAGTCCTGCCTGGCATAGTGGTGCACAACTGTGATCACAGCACTCAGAAGGCTGAGGCAGGAGAACTTCTGAGAGTTTGAGCTACATAGTGATTGATGTCAAGGCTAGCCTGAACTACATAGTGAGGCCCTGTCTCAAAAAAAAAAAAAAGAAAAAGAAATGAACAGTCCTAATTCAGGGGCCACTGCTGTGGCTCCCTCCGTGTTTGCACACAAGGAAATGATCCCACAAACAGCACAGAGTGGGCTGGCCTCCCCTCCCGAGTATCCTTATGGGGAGTCTTGTTTGGATTCCTCAAATGCAGGGACAGGAAGCTAGGCCTGGGACTCCCACAGCCTGTCCATGTGAAGAGGATGAATGGAGTAGGCTGATAGGAGACCTGGATTTGAATCCCATTACTTTACCACCATCCTGATGGGTTGGGGCCAAGAATGCTCTTCATTCTGCCTGGTACATGTGCCCTGATCTGCCTGTGGCTGCCTGCTCATCTTGGTTGGTTTGGTTTTTTTATACAGAGTCTCACTATATAGCCCAGGCTGGTCTTGAACTCTCAGCGATCCTCCTGCCTCAGCCTCTGAGTGCTGGAATCACAGGTGTGGGCCACCCGGCAAGATTTCTTCTCAGTGTGACTTCTTCAGAGAGCCCCTCCTAGGCTGCAGCGGACTGTTCACACCACAGATCCCTCTCTATGCTCCTCCTGGCTTTTTTCCAGTGCTCCTCCTAAGGTCTCTCCCAGCGTTCCCTACTGCCTTTACCTGCTCGCCCCTTTGGTGTCTGTCCCACAGGCTGTGAGATCTCCGAGGGTGGCGGCCTTGGCTGTCTGCCTCAGGGCTGAGCCCCCCACCCGCAGGACTAGGCCAGGCTGGGCTTATCCTGGCAGCTCAGTGAATAAATGTTGAATTCATGCTCTATCTTCTCCTTCTAGAAACAGGGAAAGTGAGGCCCAAAGGCAGGAACGGACATGACAGACATCTGTGTCAGGGCCTACAGGAGGCAGCAAGGTCAAGGGGAGGCTTAGTCAGATCTGTGACCTTGGAGCCGTTCCATCTTCTCTCCCGGCCTCAGTTTCCCCACCTGTAAAGTGGAGCAAAGCTGCTATGAGCACCATCGAAGGTCCCACTGCTAGGTATGGTACCTCGTCCATCGCTAGAAATGATATCTTCGAGGCCCCACCCGCGCCCCCCTAGAACCTGGGAAAGCGCCCCGAAAGCTGCAGAAGGAGAAAACTACAATACCCATGATACCTCGGGCGGCGCCTGCGTACAGCGGCCAGCCTGACGGGCCGCGCACGCCCTCTAGCGGCGCCACGGGGCGGCGCTCCGCTCGCATCCCCGAGGGGCGGAGGGACCCGCGGC
>NW_004955570.1:741505-766268 GCF_000276665.1 Chinchilla lanigera
CCGCCGCCGGCCCTGGTGGGGCGCCGTCCGCGTCCGCTCCCCTGGGCCCGGCGGGGGGATCGTGATGAGCGAGAAGGCGGCGGAGGGCAAGGATGACTAAGACGGGAGCGGGGCGGCGGGGAGGGAGCCATTTGCAGCCCTAATCCCGCTCCCGCCTCTGATCCCACGGGCGCCGGGGCCAGCGGCGGGCTGGGAGCTGCGGGAGACAAAGGGTCCCGGGCTTAGGGGGGCAGCGGGGTCCCGACCGCCCCCCAGAGACGGGCGCGGAGACGGAAAGGAGCGGAGCAGGACCCCGGGCTGGGAGCAGGGCGGAGGCGGACGCTGACCTCCGGCCCGTCGCTCCCCGCACCTCGCCAGCAGTGCTGGCTTCCTGTCAAGGACCCTCCTGCCTAAGGAAGTGACAGCATGTGGCAGAGGAGACAGGGGTCCTCCTGCCGGAGGGACAGCGCTTCTGGGGGGTGGCATCTTCTTAGGTTCGGCTGGGAAGCCTCAGGCAGGTCGCTCGTCCTCTCCGGCCTCCGCGTCTCCATATCCGACGAGGACAGTGGGGCTGGGGGTGGCTTGGGACCCTCCGATGTCCTGGGAAGCCCCCTGCCAGCGCTGGTGGAGACAGGGGGACGTGAACAGAGCCGATGGCGGTGAGACGTTGGGCAGCCACCGTGGGGGCCCCGGCCCATCTGGTCAGCAAGGAGGGAGGCGAGTGTCCTTCAGGCTGGCTTCTCAGAACCCCCTCTGGATCACGTGATCCCCAGAGCTGCAGAGACCCAAGCGTCAGGGGCAGAGCTTGAGGGGACCCTAGGGACCGCAGCGCTTCACAGAGCGTGACCTTCCTTCCCCTCTTCCAGCATTAGACATTTGCTTAACCCCTGCTCTGGACAGGGGATGAGGGGGCCGGGGACATCGGCTCCTGGCCCCTCCCATGCCCCCACACCTGGCTGGTCCTTCACAGACTCACAGCAGCCGCTCTTCGGCAGGCATGGTGATGCCCAACCTACAGACAGGGAAACTGAGACCTGGAGGTTAGCTCCGTGCCTTGCCCAAGGTCACACATGCGCCAAGGGGAGCATGCATCAGACTCCAGAGTTTGGCTTCCTGATCTCCACCTCCCTTGGCCTGTGAGAGCCAGGCCCTGTGCTGGGTGCAGGGGTGTGCAGGTGTGTGGACTGCAGGTCTGCGTCAGAGGGATGGACACCCAGACAGCTGGTGCCCTTCCTTCCTGAGGAGGGCTCTAGTGAGTTCATGGGTTCTAGAGCCCTTTTGTCTTTTGTTTATTTGTTTACTTGATTTCTGAGACAGGGTCTCACTTTGTCATTCAGGCTGGCCTTGAACTCACTAAGGAGCCCAGGCTGGCCTCAACCTCTCAGAGATCCTCCTGCCTCAGCCTCCTGAGTGCTGGGATGACAGGTGTGCACCACCACACCCCACCCTCCTTTTGTCTCCACGGGGGAGGGAGGCATTGGTAGTCACCAGGCTGCCCACCTGTGTGCACCCAGCACATTGTTTTGGAGCTCAGAGTACAGCAGGCCAGCCCCGGCCACGGCAGATTCAGCAACTGCTTGTCCAGGGCAGAGCAAGTTGTGGGTCTCGCTGACCCCCTGCACCCCAGTGCCCTTGGCCAGGGTCCCTGCAGGAGGATAGCGGGTTGTCCAAAGGCAGGCCCAGGGCTGGGAGCAGGGCTCCCCTAGGTGGAAAGCAGTGTCCATCTCCTGGAAGCTGGGGAGGACGCCAGGGCCGGAGCACAGGCAGGGAAACTGAGGCTCAAGCCCCCAGCCAGCACTATCAGCTACTTCCTGGGTTCCCGACCTCTCCACCTTGTGCTGGGTCCCCAGCCCTGTGAGCAAGGTAACACAGCACTGCTCCTGGGAGAGCTTTGCCTCCATGGAGAGGAAGTGGAAAATACAGCCAGGAAAAGCAGCTGCTCCAGGCCTGCTGGGATCCCAGGGGTCCAGAAGGACTCTGCAGTCAGCTATACAGTGGAGATGGCCCCAGGGCTGCCCACGACCCTGCTAGGACTTGCCAGGGTCTATGCTGGTTCTTATTCCCCTTTCTCAGAAGGGAAAACTGAGGCCCATCCATTCCATCATTTAGCAAACAATCATGGAAAATCCCCCCCACATCTCTGGGATTTGGATGGTGGAAAAGTTAAAGCCTGTGCATTCCAGAGGGAGACACTAAGACAATTACAGGATGTGGCCAATGTCCAGAGAGAGCGAGAGGGGCCCTGGGTCTGTAAGAGGTGGCACTAAGCATGAGAAGGCCACAGCACATGGAAGGCTAGGGGAGGAGAATTCTGGGCCAGGGACCAGCAAGTGCAAAGGCCCTGGGGCAGGAAAGGATCTAGTGCCCTTTGAAGCACAGAAAGCCTCTGCTGTGTCTGTGGCTGTTTGCCCAGCAGGGAGATACAGGATGAGGGAGGTAGGCGGGGCCAGACCCGTAAGGCCCTTGGGAGCCGCAGGAGGGTAGTGAGGAGGCTGCTGCAGCGGGCACAAGGTCAGGGGGACCTGAGCGAGTGTGAATGGCAGGTTCAGGTTCTGTTTGGGAGAAGCTCCCACCAGTGCCTGGATGTGGAGAAAGAGCGGGGTCTTTGATGCGGGAGCCGGGCTGGGGGTCGGAGCTGTGACTGCGGTGTGGAAGAATCGGGCAGGGACAGACTGAGGGACAGGGGACGATGATGTGTGGGTTGGTTGAGAGTGTGTGTGTGTGTGGGTGTGTGTGTGTGTCTGGTGTTGGGTGGAATCCTGGATCTCACACATGCGAGGCTGAGCCACATCCCCAGCAATATTCCCCTAGTCCTGGGGATTGAACCCGGGGACATCACACTAAGCTCTATCCCTTTTTTTGTGTTTTTTTTTTTTTTTAATTTGAGACAAAGTCTCCAGAATTCACTTAAGTTGCCCAGACTGGGCTCAAATCCACAAGCCTCCTGCCTCAGCCTCCCGACGGTGTTGGGATTACAGGTTTCTAATACAACGCATGGCTCCCCAGCTCTTTCTTAAAGTTTGTTTTGAAAGTAGGTCCCTGCTAAATAGCCCAGGCTAGCCTGGAACTTGTGACCCTCCTGCCTCGGCATCCCGAGTAGCTGGAATGACAGATGTGTACCACCACGCCCACCGATTGGAGGATTTGGTTTTGAACATATTGAGGCTGAGGTGCTTGTTAGACTTGCACGTGGAGGTGTTGGGGAGCTTTGCGGGGGGGGGAGATGGGCTAGAAATAGAATTCAGAAGTCGTCGTGGAGAGATGGGAATTAAACCTGTGAGCGTGGTGAGCTCACCCCAGGGTGTGTGTAGACGGAGAAGTGCTCGTGGACCCGGGCACCCCAGCGTTTCAGGAACAGATGCTGGTGCCCTAGGCGACTTCTGCTGTCCCTGTGCTCCCCTCTTTGTCCCTGGCTACATGCCCGCTCCCCGGTCTTCAGGCCCAGTGTGGGTGTCCTGCGACAGGCCGTGGGCAGATGAGGAGGCTGGGCAGTGGGGGCAGTAGAGGCGAGGGCCAGGGCGCTGGGCTGGTCGTGCAGCTCTGCCTTCTACAGTAGGACAGCTGGGGATATAGCTCAGTGTGCAAGCTCCTGTCTGGCAAGTGCAAGGTCCTGAGTTTGCTTCTCAGTACAAAAAAAAAAAATAGTGGGACAACCTCCAGCAGGTTCCTTCCGCCCTGCCAGCTGCCACTTCCTCCCCTGTAAAATGGGTACAACGACATCAAGTGTCCAGGGGGTGGCTGAGGTTGGGGAGGGGTCTGTGGGCGAGGGCCTCGTGGAACAGCTGGGGCCCGGGCTGGAGGTGTCTGCCTACCCACACCCCACCTGGGTCCTTGCCACCCACAGATCCCCGTGCCCTGTCCCCCCATCCGTCCTCCAAGGTCGTGGCCTCAGTGCTGCACTTGGCCTTGGCCCTGTGTCTGGCCCAGCCGTTCCTGGGCAGCCAGCCTGATCCCCACCACTAGGCTCTGTTCCTTCCCATAAACAGCCGGGATACGGGATGGGCCCACTTCTCAGATTTGGAGAGCAAGGCCAAACAGGAGGAAGGATGACTGAGACATCCCCAGCAGGCCTTGCTGACCCGGACGGGTGGAGGGAAGTGACATCTCCTTGGCACTCACTGTGTGCCAGGCCTGGCGTATGGCTGGGAAGAAGCCAGGTGCATCCCTGCTGCAGTGGCTCACAGGGCTAAGAAGGGGTCAGGTACAAGGGGTGTAGTACTGGAGAGAGGGGTGTCGTCTAGGGGTCAGAGAGGCCCCTGAAGGTTGGACCTGAGCAAGACTAGAACTTGGGCTGGGCATGGTGGTGCACATCTGTAATCCCAGCATTTAGGAGGCTGATGCAGGAGGATTACTGTGAGTTTGAGGCCAGACTGGGCTTCATAGTCAGTTCAAGACCAGCCTGAACAACATTGTGAGACCCTGTCTCAAGGAAACAAAAAAAGATTAGGACTTGGACAAGCAAAACGGTAAAGCCGCCCGGCCGGGAGCAGCCCGTGGGTTCAGGAAAGCGGGAGAGCAGTGTGGCGAGGGAGCGGCGAGGCTGCAGGTGGGACTAGGAAGGTGAGGAGGGGCTTCGGTGGGCGCTTTCCGCCTCCCTATCCGTCACTCTTGTGAGAGCTATTGGCAGACCCCTGCTCTGGCCTCCGGTGGCCCAGCCGGAGGACATCCGGCCATCCCCGCCCCTCCTGGTGGCCCAGAGGAGCTGACAAGGAAAGGTGACCCTGGCAGACGGCATCTGATCCCGGCGCCAGGAGAATCGAGTTTCCCAGGCTTGGGCCGGGGTCAGAGGGTGGGAGCCCGCGGCGGGCCGGGCAGGGGCGGAGGAAGCCAGCACATAGCACCGCGCGGTGTGGGCAGGAGTCGAAACGAGGTCCCCAAGGTGTCTGTCCAAGCGGTGCAGCCGGAAACCAGGCTGAGCCGCCGCTAAATACAGCGCGCCCTGCCCTCCCTAGGCGCGGCCGCGTAGGACTTGGTCCCGGGGCACAGTGCGCGTGCGCGGGCTGCAGCATGCTCAGGTAGACTCCCCAGCCCTTGGGTCCCAGCGCTGTCCGCTCCCAGGAGGGACCCCGGGGCGGGCAGCGACTCCGGGGCCCCAAGGAGCCTACGAGGGGCACAGAGGCTCCTGCTGGCCGCTTTCCGCTCACCCTTGGGGACCCCTTAGGGAAAGTGAGGCCCGAGAAAGTCTGAAGGGACCCGGAAAGTGTGAGGGACTGGGTCAGGGCCCAGATTCCCCGAGTCGGGGACAGTGCTCATTCTTGCCTTCTTGGAGCCTGCTTCCCGCCAGCAGGCGCGGTAGAGCCTTTCGTCTCAGGTTTTCGGACAGCACACACAGGGTAGGGGACCTGATCGAGTCATAGGTAGGACGGAAACCAACCCAGGTCTCCCGCCTCCAGGCTAGGCGTTGCCATGGGTCTCTCCATGCTGTGTACCCCACCCACACCCCACACACCCCAGTTCCCTCCTGTGCTTCCCCAGGGTGTCTCAGGCCTTCTTACCCCACTCCTGCCTGGACTGAACGCTGGCTGAGAACCAAGAATGATTTGAAGAAGTAGCTCCAGTGATTCGGAATTATGACATGGAAGCAGGGCTTGCAGGGAGCTCAGGACGGTCTCCTAGATCCCCCACCTTGTGCTCCACTCCCAGCTCGGACCCCTTGTTCCAAGTGCCACATCAGGTGACAGCTCCTCCCAGAGCCCAGCCCTCTGTGAGGCTCCATTTTCTCAAACGATGAGGTAGAAAGAACCCTATGGTACAGGCAGCTACAACCATGGCTATTATCACCTCTAATTTCCTTACCCCGCCCCCTTTTCCCCCTGGTAGTACCAGAGGTTGAACCCACTCAGCTGCATCCCCAGCCCTTTGTTATTTTTTTTAAATTTTGAGACAAAGTCTCATTAGGTCACTTGAATTACCCAGGCTGAGCATCCTCCTGCCTCAGCCTCCCAAGTGCTGGGATTACAGGTGTGCACCACCACATCCGGCTTTATCGGGATATAATTTATGAACCATAAAATTCATCCGTTTCAAGTGCACAATTCTGTGATTTTTAGGATATTTACAGAGTTGTGCAACCATCATCGCAATCTAATTTTAGAACATTCTCATCACCCCCAAAAAGAAATCTCTGAAGGATGCAGAGTGCCCAGTAGAGCCTGGCCCACAGCCAGCCAGCCATCCCTGCTGGCCACCGTGGTCACTGTTCGCAAGGTTATCCCCGGGTGTCCTAATGGTGGCTAGTTTCATTTTTTAAATGCTTTATGTATCTTCTGAATTTTTTTTTTTCAAATGGAGACCATGATGATTTTTTTAGTTAGTGAAATCAGGAGAAATATTTCCATTTTGAAAATATGAAGTCATCAACACTTGGGAGGGAAGGAGGAGGGGAGGGGAGAAAGGAAGAGGGAAAGAGGGAAGTAGGAAGAGGAAAGGTAATAGGTCCTCTTTATGGGGAAAATGGTTGCTGTGGAGTGAGTCCTGCCCATCACCAGCTTGCACTCTGACCTTGCACTCTTCCTCTTTTGTGCCTCAGTTTCCCCTGAGGCTGAGGGTGGAGAGTTGTCAGAGCTCGTCTTGCAACCATTTTGAGTCAGCAGGTTTGCGCTGTAGGCTCTGTCCGAAGCCTGGAACATGAAGGAAAGCCGGGCGTGCTGGTGCACGCTTGTAATCCCAGCGCCTGGGAGGCTGAGACGGAAGGATCTCTGGGAGTTCGAGGCCAGCCTGGGCTACATAGCAAGACCCTGTATCAAAAAAAACTGAAAAAAAAGGAGGAGGGGAAGGGAGTGGGAGGAGGGAGGAGGAAGAGGAGGAGACCAAGGCTAAGGCCAGACTGGCCCTGCCGTGTTCAAACCTCAGCTTGAAATTCGTGAGCTGTGACCTGGGCCTTCTCGGGATTCCTGGGGCCTCCTGGGGCCTCCTGGGGCAGCGGGAACAGAGAGGGACTTGTTGCTGGAGCAGCCTCACCTCCGCCCACTGTATGTTTTGGCCCACCCACTCCCTGGCCCTCACCCCAGCTCCCTGCTCCAGAGAGCCTGGAGCCCCTGTTCTCCACTTTGAGGTCCCGATTTGGCCTGAAACATCCTGGTCCACCCGCTGCTGTTCCGTCCAGCCGCCTGCAAACCCACAGGGTCCCCTCCCGGGGGGTCCAGCCTGGGTCTCCAGCATACTCCAGTTCTCATTTGCCGGATCCGTTTGTTCAGGCACTGACTCTGAGGAGCCTCCCGGCAGTCCATTTCACTGTGGAAACTGAGGTCGGAACGGATGGTCATCCGTTCACAGTCGCCTCCTCCCGAGTGATGGCTTTGACGTTCAAGCCCGGCCTGTTGGATCTCAGAGCTCAGAAAGCAGGAAACGTAAAAAGGACCACCAAGCTAGATGCGCTAGCATAGGCCTGTCATCCCAGCACTCTAGGAGGCTGAGGCAGAAAGATTGCAATTTTGAGCCCTGTCTGGACAGCTTAGCTAGACCCTATGTCAAAATTTTAAAAACCTTTAAAGGGCTGGGGCTACAGCTCAGTGTGAAGGCCCTGGGCACAGTCCCCAGCACCCTCAGGCACACACCAAACAGGCATCTCTTTCCTGGTATCATTTGCGTCCAACAGGGCAGGGAACCAGCGTCCCCAAGATCTGGCCCCTAATGATGAGGGTCGGGACAGCCCTGGGGGTGGCGGTGCCAGTTTAGATGGAGCAGGTAGCCTCTGGGAGGTGTTGACTTAGCCCTCTCTGTGCTCAGGTTGGAAGGTGGCTCTGCAGATGGCGAGGCACCGTGTCCCTGGGAAGCCACCATCTGCTCAGAGTGCGTGGGACGAGCTGGCAGGGCCACCACCACACCCCCACGCTGGGCGCAGCGCTCGGCCACCAGGGCTGGTGAGCCTGGCACGCTCTCTCTGGGCACCCACTCTCCCCTCGCTCAGCCTCATCAGGGGCTGGGCAGGGGGGCAGGGGTGGCACCGGCTGGAGGCCAGATCAGCCAAGTCTCCCTGGGGACCTATTTCCCGCTACAGAGCACCGAGCCGGGCAGTGTCCGGGTGGGAAGGAAACGCCGTGTCCATCCCTCCCGGCACTGCTGGAGCACCTACTGTGTTCCAGGCTCACGGTCTAGACACAGAGGCCTGCTGTCCTGTCCACCGTCTGTCCAAGTGTGGGCTCCAGCCTCGTGGGTGCCAGTCCCATCTCGGCCACCCGTCGCATTGCTGTGTGTCCTTGTGCTGCCTGCCTGATCTGGGCCTTCGACTCGCCTTCTTCTGTGTGTGCGTTTTTTGTGTTTTGTTTGTATATTTTATGTTTTAAGACAAGATCTCACTGTATAGCCCGGGTTGGCCTCAAACTCACAGCAATCCTCCTGCCTCAGCCTCCCAATGCTAGGATTATGGGCATGTACCACCAGGCCCGCTGCCCAGCTCATTCTGAGAACCTGGGTCCTGGGACAGTGCTGCACCTTCCAGCCTGGAACGCCATGCCCACCCTGGCCCCAGGAGAGCCTGCTCTGAGGACTCTACCCCCAGGCATGGCCCTGCTCTGCAATCTCTGCCACCCCTCAGCTTCTCCTTGAAGCAGCCCAGGGGGTGTCCTGACTTGGGGCAGGCTGGCCCAGGCCCTGACCACCCGTCCCCGCTCCTGGGTCCTAGGTTCCCTACCCGCTGAGTGGCATCTCCAGCCCACCAGAGCCGGTGGACCATCTGCTCAGGGGGAGGCCTGCAGGGAAGGTCCACGTCTGTGCGTGGGGGCTCTCCGTGGGGAGTCCTACCCTTCTCAGCCCCTCCTGCAGTTTCCATGGCAACAACAGTTGCCATGGTATTGCCGGGCAAGGAACTGGTGGGGAAAAGGGTGGACTCCAGGCCTCCACACCCACTTCAGCCCCTGGCGGAGTGTATGTCCTATCTCCACAGCCCTGGGGGACCCTCAAAACTGAGGGACCAGTCCCCCAAAGAGCCACTGAGTAAAGGATGGGGGAGAGAGGCAGGAAGTCCCCCATCCAGCGACTCCCTCCCTCCCTGTGCTGCGCGGCCACCCCCAGCTCATGCCACACGGCATCACGGTATCTGTTTACTTGCCTGTCTCTCCCTCCACACTGCAAGCAAGCACCTCGGGTGGGGAGCGGGATGACTCATCATCTCCCGTCCTGGGCCCAGCACAGGGCCTGGCACAGCCCTGATTTCACTGAATTACATAAAAAGGCAAGTCTGAGACGGGCATGGTCGTGCACGCCTGTAATCCCAGCACTCCAGAGGCTGAGGCAAGAGGATTGCAGTGAGTTTGAGGGCAGCCTAGGCTTCAAAGTGACTTCAAGGCCAGCCTGTACTACAAGAAGGCCCTGTCTCCAAAAAAACGGCAAGTCTGGCTCCTCGGGGCTGGGGGGCAGCACAATCGGATAGGGGAGCTTCCGAGCTGCAGGTCCAGCAGGCTCCGTGTTTGAATCTCATTTCTCGGACTGGAGGGGTAGCTCAGCACTTGCTTAGCCTGTGTGAGACCCTAGGTTCAAATCCCAACAGCGCAACATAGCAGCCAGGCATGGTGGCACATGCCTGTAACCCCAGCACTCAGGATCCTGAGGCAGGAGGATGCAAGTCCAGTCTGGACAATTTAGTGAGACTGTGTCTCAGAATAAAAAAGGGCTGGGGATGTGGCGCAGTGCAGAGGCCCTGGCTTCAGTCCCCAGCACTTGCCTGGCACTAGCAGTGATAAATAAATGCAGCAGCAGCCTCTGTTGTCCCAAGATGACACACAGGAGGCCTGCAACCTGGGAACCCTGGGCCTGCCTGCTGTCCCTAGAACTTTACCATCAAACTGGTGTGAGGACACTTTGTCAGTCTGAGTCCGGTCCTGGGTTCAGGCTGGGAGGCCTGGGCTCTGGCTTTGGCTTTGAACCCAGGCTGAAGCTGAGCATCTGTCCCCCACCCTGGGTCTCTGCAGAGGTGGCTGCCCGGATTTCTGGCCCACTTCCCCTTTCCTGGATCCCAGGGATCCCATGACTGCTGACTCTGACAGCCTGGTTTCTGGAGAGGCCTCCACCCTCAAGCTAGCCTGCTGGGGGAGGGGGGTGGCAAAAGAGCTGTCAAGACAGAAACTGGCATCCTGAGTAGTCCGCTGAAGCCCAGTGTGGTGGTGCACACCTGGAATCCCAACACTGTGGGAGGCTGAGGCAGGAGGATTGCAAATTCAAGCCAGCATGGCAATTTAGTGACTTAGCAAGACCCTGTCTCAAAAATTTAAAAAAAAAAAAAAAAAAAAAATTAATGGCTGGGAGCTCAGTGTGAAGGCCTTCAGAGGGAGCTGGGTACATGGAAGGCTGATGACAGGAACCTCGAAGTACAGAGAACAGATCTGAGCCCAGGGACTACTGTGCAGGAGAGACAGCTCTGAGCCTCAGTTTTCTCCTCTGTAAAATGGAGTCACATCAGCACCTTCCTCCAGGGACGCCATCGGGTCTGTGAGTTGCACCCTCCTAGAGTGGCTGGCATGCAGTAGGCATTTGGGAAGCCTGACTTCGGTCCCTTGCTTCCGCCTCCTGCATCTGCGCCTGGGGAAGAGAAGTGAGAGGCTGCCCTCCCCACGGCGGAAGGAAGGGAAGGCCATGCAGCACCACTTCCTGGCAAGCACTCTGGCCGCTGGACACTTAGGCACGTGGGCCACCCTGTGCCTCAGTTTCTCCAGACTGCATGCCAGGGGCTGCGGTGCGGCAGGGACTTCCTGGTTGGCTCAGAACCAACACAGGCATATCTGAGAGGTGGCTAGGGAGCCACTGGCCTGGGCTGTGGGATGCATAAATTCGGTGACCCAGGGGATTGGATCCCCCAGGGCAGGACAGGAACTGCTGGGTCATGGCAGCTCCTTCCGATCTTGACCTTCCTCTGATGCCCCACTCACTGCAGGGACTTCTTGCCCCGCGGATCTGGCATTGTCACCCGACGCCCCCTGGTCCTGCAGCTGGTCAATGCTACCACAGGTACGTGCCCGCGATGGCAGCCAGGCCCGGCCTCTCCAGCCCGCCGGCCCTTTCCCAGGCTGCTTGCTGAGATCCTTTCCGCCAGTCTCCCCATCTGGCAAGGGAGACGTGGGCTGTTGTGTTTGGAGAAGGGGGCGTCTATTGTCGGTGGGACATGGGGCCCAGGTGGGGTTTTGCGATGCCTACTCCCCTTCCTCTGCCTGCTTCTGGGCAGAATATGCCGAGTTCCTGCACTGCAAGGGGAAGAAATTCACCGACTTCGAGGAGGTACGCCTGGAGATCGAGGCGGAGACCGACCGGGTCACCGGCACCAACAAGGGCATCTCGCCAGTGCCCATCAACCTGCGGGTTTACTCGCCACACGGTGAGACTTCGCCCCACCCTCTCGGCTAATTTGCATAGTCACGCCCCCTGGATAATATCCGGTCCCACCCCTCCTCGGGTCCTTATTCTGCGCGGCCCCTCCCTTCAGACTTTGCCCCTACAGGGACACACCTCTGCACTTTCCTGCCCTAAGCCCCACCCTCCAGTGGCTCCGCCCACCTATAGCCACGCCCCCAATAAGCTGCTGTTTCAGCCCCGTGGATTTTCCTAACCCCTGTCCAGTGCTAAACCTGACCCTGGTGGACCTGCCCGGGATGACCAAGGTCCCCGTGGGGGACCAGCCTCCCGACATCGAGTTCCAGATCCGAGACATGCTTATGCAGTTCGTCACCAAGGAGAACTGCCTCATCTTGGCCGTATCCCCTGCCAACTCTGACCTGGCCAACTCAGATGCCCTCAAGGTCGCCAAGGAGGTGGACCCGCAGGGTAAGTTTCCACCAGCGGCCGGGGAGCAGTGTATTTTTATTTGGGGGGAGCTTCTAGAGAGATAAGTAGAAGAGTTGCTAGATCCCATTTATGCCTTTAAAAATCATTTTGTAGCTGGATGTGGTGGTGCATGTCTCTCGTCCCAGCATCTGGGAGGCTGAGGCAGAAGAGTCACAAATTCGAGCCCAACCTGAACAACTTAGCAAGGCTTTGTCTCAGCATTTAGATTGAGGAAGGACCTGGAGAGGCAGTTCAGTGCAAAGGCCCTGGGTTCAATTCCCAGTATTGAAAAAAAATTATTTTGGCCACCCTGGAATGTGAAAAGGGGGTCAGCCAGGACTAGGCGGGGATGGGTAGGAGATATAGAGAGCAGGGTCGGGGGTACAGGGGTACCTGGGTCCCCTGTGTGAGCCCTCCTGCGGCCCACCCCCAGGTCAGCGCACCATTGGGGTCATCACCAAGCTGGACCTTATGGACGAGGGCACGGATGCCCGTGACGTGCTGGAGAACAAACTGCTCCCCCTGCGCAGAGGTGGGCAGACCGCACCCCTCCCAGCTCCCCTGCCCCGCCCCTCCCCGCTCCCCGAAAGCCAGCACCCTTGACCTTGACTCTACCCGAAGGCTACATTGGGGTGGTGAACCGGAGCCAGAAGGACATAGACGGCAAGAAAGACATCACGGCTGCCCTGGCTGCCGAGCGCAAGTTCTTCCTATCCCACCCATCCTACCGCCACCTGGCTGACCGTATGGGGACGCCCTACCTGCAGAAGGTCCTCAACCAGGTAGGGGGGCAGGCGGGACAGGGCCTGGGGAGCCCACCTGAGAGTAGGACAGAGTGAGCATGTGCAGTGGGGGCTGGGAGAGGAGAGCGGGCCCATCCCACCAGCACACTGACACCCAAAAAAGCAAAGCAGCTCGCCACCGTCCCACAGGGAGGCGGAGCAGAGCTTGGCTGGCCTTTACCTGCCCGGGACCTGCAAGGGGAACCCTGTCCTGCAGGACCTTGGGTGGAGGGTGGGGTTTGTGGCCAGGATGGGAGGGCAGCTGACTGGAGACCTCAGTTTCCCCCGCGATGGAGGCACTGGGCTGGAGACCACGCCATCCTGCCCAGGGTTTTCCCTTAGGTGTTTCTCCATCTGGAATGGGGCTTCCACAATGTACGTGAGCCAGGCACAGTGCCACACACCCATGGTCCCAGCACTCGGGAGGCTGAGGAGGGAGGATCACAGGTTTGAGTTTGAGGCCAGCCCGGGCTACATAGCAAGTTCAAAGCCAGCCTGAACTATACAAGAAGACCTGTGTCAAAACAAATAAGACAATCATAAGAGAAAGGTGGTGGGGAGTACCACAGATCTGGGTTCATACCCCAGCCTCATTATTCTCCCACTCTCCAACTCCCTGAGCCTCTATTTCTGCATCTGTAGAATGGGCATCATGGTGACCAGACTGTCCTTCAAAGGGTCATCATGAAGATTCAGGGAGATACACTAGAGGAGGCCCTAGCAAAACAGAAAGAATTACCTCACAGAAGGTCCGAAACCCAGAAGGCACAAGAGAGCAGCCCTGGGCACTGCCGCCCCAGACACATTTGGCTTACCCTTTACAGTATTAGAAGATACTAAGTTAGTGAAAGTTAGGTACTTCAGCCTGGGACAGTGGCACACACTATAACCCCATCTACTCAGGAGATTGAAACCGGAAGATCACAGCTTGGAGGCCAATCTAGTGGCACTGTAGTGAGACCTCATATCAAAATAAAAATTTTTGAGAAAGGGCTGGGGATATAGCTTAATGGTAGAGTGCTCTTGGCTTCCATCCCCAGCCCCCCCAGATGATGGTGATGATGGTGATGATGATGGTGATAGTGATGGTGATAATAATGATTCTAAAAATCAGGTAATTTCAAATATAAATTAAGGGCTCTGGCTTATGTTGAAAACTGAGGGGTTTTTTGTTTTGGGGGATTTTTTTGTTTTGTTTTGCTTTTTGTCTTTTTGAGACAGGGTTTTGCTCTGCAGTTCAGGTTGGCCTTGAACTCACTTTGTAGCCCAGGCTGGACTCGAACCCACAGCAATCATCCTGCCTCAGCCTTCTGAGTGCTGGGATTACAGGCATGCACCACCACATCCAGCTGAGATATTATTATTGTTATTATTATTATCATTTTTCTAAAAATCAGGTAATTTCAAATATAAATTCAGATTTCTGGCTTATGTTGAGAACCGAATTACATGCTTCCTAAGTCAAATAGCATACCTCTGAGTACCAGCCGGCAGCCCCCTGGCATCCGCTCCTGCCTGGTGCTGTCACATCTGGATTTGTATCTGTAGCCTTAACCCTTTCCTCACCCGCATCCCAGCAACTGACAAACCACATCCGGGACACACTGCCGGGGCTGCGGAACAAGCTGCAGAGCCAGCTGCTGTCCATTGAGAAGGAGGTGGAAGAGTACAAGAACTTCCGCCCTGATGACCCAGCGCGCAAGACCAAGGCCCTGCTGCAGTGAGGCCCCCGGCCCCCCACACCCATTGCTTAGCCGCCCGCTCCCCAGCCTCTCGGCTCCCTCAGCCCGCCCCACTCTCCCGGCAGGATGGTGCAGCAGTTCGCGGTGGACTTTGAGAAACGCATCGAGGGCTCCGGAGACCAGATCGACACCTACGAACTGTCTGGGGGAGCCCGCATTAACCGGATCTTTCACGAGCGCTTCCCCTTTGAGCTGGTCAAGGTAGGGCGGGCAGCCCCAGGGCCATCCTGAGCCCCTGTCCCTCCCAGGATTCTTGGATGTGCGCCTCCGCTGAGCCCCAGGAATGGCGTGAGCCCTTCATCACCTCCCCGGCCTCAAAGAAGGCCCCGACCGTCTTTCTGTGTCCACTCTCCTTGTAGATGGAGTTTGATGAGAAGGAGCTCCGACGAGAGATCAGCTACGCCATCAAGAACATCCATGGCATTAGGCACGTACTGGGGCTGGGGAGCGGGCTGAACCCCAGAAGCCAGGGAGTCTATGCCAAGGCACAGGGAGGAATGAAGTGGGGCTCCCTTGGGAAGGGCCCCAGAATCCTGGTCCCCAACTTCCCAGCTCCCAGCTCAGTAGGCCCCAGCCAGGGGAGGTGGGTGGGAGGCCTGGGCTACCCGCTTCCCTGCAGCCCACTGCCCGCCTCTGCTGCCTCTGGGAGCAGGATCCCCTGGTCAGACACCTCTGCCCATGCCACTGGGCAGACACCAAGGCGGGGGCCCGCCTTGACAGTGGGAGCCTCTCTACCCGCAGACCCTCCCCCAAGCCAGCCCATTCTACCCACCTTCCTCTCCGGCCGCCCAAGGCCCACAGGGCAGGAAGGGTTGGGAGACGGACAGACCGTGCTCCTTCAAAGCTTAGGCCCCCCTCTTCAGGGACCCCGATCTGCACTGTGCTCGTTCAATAAATGCAATCAGCAGAAAAAAAAAATTGAAGCACCTACTATGCACGAGGCAGTGACTGAGACCCTAATGACCCTGCATTCATGCAGGCTGTATTCCAAGCTTTGGCATGGAATTTAGACACCAGTATCTGCATTGGTGAAGACGCAGGGAAACGTCTACTGAGTCTTATATGAAAAGCTCTATTCCTAGAAAGGCTCTCAAGGAGAACTTGGTTTGGCCATTTCTGAACCATCTGGGCCAGAGAACCTTTTGTGGGGACACACAGGAAGCAGGACAGGCCGGGGAGAAAGCTCAGCGGCACAGTGCCTGCCTGGCAAGCACAAGGTCCTGAGTTTGGTACCAAGATTCCCAGTACAAAAAAAAAAAAAAGGAAGCAGGACAGAGATCACAGACACATGTAGACCTTGTCTGGCTCCATAAGGCATCAGTGGGAACCCCCACCTTACCACCCCCTGCCCATTTGACAGATAGGGACACTGAGGCCCAGAGAGGGTAGTAGGGCTCTTCCAGGCACAGCTCAGGGGTCTGGGGAGGGGCCTGGCCTGGCACTTGTGGCAGGCACTGGCTTGTGACACTCTGCCCTTCTCCCGCTCTGGGCATTCAGAACGGGGCTGTTTACCCCAGACATGGCCTTTGAGACCATTGTGAAAAAGCAGGTGAAGAAGATCCGAGAACCGTGTCTCAAGTGTGTGGACATGGTTATCTCGGAGCTAATCAGCACCGTTAGACAGTGCACCAAGAAGGTAACCGCCGGCCGGCAGCCCGCCTCCACCCCGCCGTGCACTGCTGCCAGGCGCTCCCCCTCCACACCCCACACCCCCTTGTCCCCACTGCCTCCGCGGCAGCATGTACAGACCCCAGCGGGGTGGGGGAGGCGAGGGGGGCCCACCCCGGCCCTGCGGACCACAGGTTGGACACTGGGGAGACAGGAGTGGTGGCTGGACATTGGCCCAGAGAGAGCACCATGATCTAACGCAGTTCAGAGAGAGCAGGGCTTGGGGACCGTGCCGCACCCCCTCCCCGCATAGAAGTGGGTCCTCTTGAGGTCTCCGATGGGGTGGGGGTTCCTGGGGAAACCTTGGCTGGAGACAGGTGAGGTACAGGGCCTCCTTGGGCGTGGCACTGGGGACCTGGGTGCCAGAAGGGTACAGAGGCTCCAGGACTAGTGGGTGCTGTGACCCCGCTGTCCTCCATCCCCCATTGTCACCCACCTTCACTCAGGCCCCTCGCTCAGGCCTCCGCTTCCATCCACATCCAGCCCTCCAGGGACAGAGCTCTCTCCCTTGTGCTGCGTTGTCCGAGGCTCCAGGGTCCCATAGGAGGCCAGGGAGGGGAGGGGCGCCCATCTCACAGAGAGAGCTGAGGCTTCCCGGTGCCAGAGCTGTTCGTGGGAGCCAGAGCGCGGGACTCCCCAGTCCAGGACTCGCTGATCCACCCCCAGCCTCCCTCCCTCTTCTGCCCCACTGCTGCCCCAGCCCGCCTCTATCACCACCGCCACTCTCTCTGTTTTCCCACTTCTCTCTCGCTGTCTTCTGGAGCTGAGTTCCACCAGAGCCCTTTGGGGCAAAGGCAAGGGATGCCCTTGGGAAGAAAGGCAGGGCAGGAGAAGGGCAGGGAGCTGGATGGAGTATGGAGGCCAGACTTCTTGCTGAAGCTCCGGGAGGCCTCCAGAGGGCCATGGGCACCATAGTCCGAAAGTGGAGCCCCTGGAGTTGCTCAGTGCACAGCCTGAGCACCTAGACGCGGCAGCCCTGGCGGAGGTAGGGAACAGTTGTGGAGTCAGGATGAAGCCAGTGCAGGGGTCACAGGAAAACCCAGAACTGAACCGGATGGTAGGCAGGGTTCTGGCCTTGTTCTGGCCTGGGTCAGCTCCTTAGGAAGACCCAAGGTGTAGACAAAAACAGGTCAGGCAAGAGAAGTGTGAGGGGCTTAGCATAGCCGGAGGAGGGGAGGGCAGCCCTGGGGTGCAGGGCTGAAGCTCAGCGGGATCTTGTACTTGTGGAGCAGGGGCCTGGGCCCCGAGTCCCCTGGCCATGCCGCACCTGGGAGGTGCGGCCCGGGCGGCGGCAGGGAGGGCAGGGCCCCGCGCTCACGTTGTCTTCTGTTCTCTTTCTCTGTGTCGGTGTCTCTTCCCCATGCCTGTGCCATCCTGCCCATCCCCGGAGCCCGGCCCGCTTGGCTTCCACTCCCCTTCTTCTCCCCACCCGCCCAGCCGCTCCCCCTCGCCCCCCTCCGCTCCTCTCCCTCCTCCTCCTCCTCCTCCTCCTCCTCCTCCTCCTCCTCGTCCTCCCTGGGTGCAGGACGGGCCTCTTCACACCTGACCTCGCTTTTGAAGCCACAGTGAAAAAGCAGGTGCAGAAGCTCAAAGAGCCCAGTATCAAGTGTGTGGATATGGTAGTCAGTGAGCTCACGGCCACCATCAGAAAGTGTAGCGAAAAGGTACGGCGGCCGCCTGGGCGGGGCTGGGCCCAGCCGTCCCTTCCTCCTGGCCTTGGCCTCCCGGGGGCAGAGCCATCTGCTGAGCAGACCTGGCAGCCTCTGAGCCCCACAGGGACAAGACACCCTCACATGCTGGCCCCTGGCTGGCCTGATGTTTCCTGCCAGCTTGTAACCCTGGGTCTCCTAGCCCTTGTGGTCCCTCCAGGCCCTGTCCCTGCCAGACGACTTGGCTCTAATTTGAGCTTCCTCAGCAGTCTCCCCTTCCATCAGTAAGAATGACAATGACAGGTGTGGTGATGCACACCTGTAATCCTAGCACTCGGGAGGCTGAGGCAGGAGGAGGATTGCACTGAGTTTGAGGCCAGCCTGGACTACATAGCAAAACCCTGTCTCAAAAAATCAACCAAACAAAAAGAATGGCAGATCTGGCATGGTGGCACATGACTGTAATCCCAGCACTTGGGGGGCTGAGACAGGAGGATCACTGCAAGTTGGAGACCAGCCTGGGCTACAAAGTGAGCTCAATGCCAGCCTGAACTGCATAGTGAGTTCCTATCTCAAAAAGACAAAAAAAAAAAAAAGATAATGACAATACTGATAGGAGATGGCTGCTGTCCATTGAGCAGCTACTATGATACAAGCACCAGGGTAAGTGCTTGCCCTGACCACCTGGCTTAATTCCCTCAACATCCCTCAGAAGCGGGTGGTAGCCATATGTCCATTTGACAGATGACCAGACTCTGAAAGGAAAAGCAGATTTAGGAAGGGGTCTGGCCGGGGATATAGCTCAGTGGCATAAGCACCTGCCTGGCAAGTGCAAGGTCCTGAGTTTGATTCCCAGTACCAAAAAAAAAAAAAAAATAGGAAGGTGTCTGAGGTCAGGGCCTCCTGAGGAGGGGGAGACATCAAAACCAATTTGCCTAAAAGCAATTAGGCAGCTCCACACAGTGATCCATGTACATTAGGAAGGCCAGCCTCTTTTGAGTTGCCTGTGACCTTTTAGATGCCTTTTTCCTGTTTATCTGTTTTTGGGGTATTTTGAGGATTTTCAGCCAGTCACCCAGTGCAGTTTTTTATTTCCCCCCCCCCGGGTGTGTAAGGGAATCCCCTGGCTACAGGAGCTTCTCCAGAATCCAGATACAGCCCCCCAGCTCCAGTCTCACCAGTGTTTGAAACTCCAGCCCCAGTACTGTGGGGTGGTGCACGATGATATCACCCAGGCCCTTTTCTGCTGGGTGCTGTGCCGTGGAACCCTCATACACTGCCACAGAGACAGGGGTCCCAGGCCTTTCACTGCGGGACTCGTGCTGTCCCATTTTCAGGGCGGCGCCATTCTTGTTCTGGATTAACTTCCTGTATTTCTCCCAATCTTTTCTTTTCCTTCCTTTTTTTTTGAGACAGTATCCCATTGTAGTTCAGGCTGGCCTTGAACTTGCAGTGATCCTGAAATCCTGATCCTTTTGCCTCATCCTCCCTAGTGCTATGATTATGAATGCGTGTTACCACACCCAACCAGCTTCCCTTCTTTCTTTCTTTCTGATGTGGTACTACAGATTGAACCCAGAGTCTGACCCTACAAATGTTCTACCACTGAACTATGTCAGCCTTTTCTTTTTTTAATCTTGAGACTGGGTCTTGATAGGCATCGTAGCCTGGCCTTGAACTCTTGATCCTCCTGCCTCAGCTTTCCCAATAACTAGATTACAGGCATATGCCACCATATCTGCACCATATCTGACCAAATCTTGTTTGTTCTTTTTGTTTTTTGTTGTTGCTTTTTTTTGTTGTTTTTTTTCCAGTACTGGGAATCAAACTCATGACCTTGAGCTTGCCGTGTAGGCACTGTGCCACTGAGCTAAATCCCCAGCCCCTTTGTTTGTTCTTTTTAATATATATATATATACATTGGTTTGTTAGGTTATCATACTGTGAACATATTAGCATCCTGTTCTTTCTCTTTAAATAAGATGCATTGGAGAGGGGTCAATTATTATACAGTCTACATAAACATTTTTTTTGCGAGGGGGTACTGGGAATTGAACTTGGGACCTCGCACTTGCCAGGCAGGTGCTTGTGCGCTGAGCTATATCCCCAGCCCTACATAAACATTTTTAATGATTGCGTGAGTGTCTAAGAAATAGATTTAGTATTGTGGTTTACTTAACCATGTTTCTATTATTGAACATTTAAATAAATAGTTGTCAGTTTTTCAGGATTATGAATAAATAACCTGGCATTGAACATCGCTGTATATGAAGGTACAGTATTTTTCTTTCTCTAGGATTATTTTCTAAGGCTAGATTCCTAGAAAATTGATTACTAGATATAAACGTTTAAAAGCTGTAGAGCCAGACATAGTGGCACACACCTGTAATCCCAGCACTTGGGAGGCTGAGGCAGGATGATCATTGCAAGTTTGAGACCAGCCTGGGCTACAAAGTGAGCTCAAGTTCAGCCTGAACTGCACAGGGAGACCCTATGTCAAAAAAACTAAAATAAAATAAAATAGCTGTAGAACACTTAACTGAGTTCCAAAAGGAAAATAATAATTTTTGTCAAGGGTAAAATTTTGGAAACAACCCAGATATCCATCAAGAGGCGATCAATAATTCAGGTATAGTAGTGCATGCCTATAATCACAGCTGTCTGGGAGGCTGAGGCAGGAAGATTGAAAGTTTGAGCCCAGCCCGGGCAATTAAATGACTCAGCTAGGCCTTGTCTCAAAACAAAAACAAAAATAAAAAAGGACTAGGAATATAGCCAATGTGAAAGCTCTAGGCTCTGTCCCCCATGTTGGGGGCGGGGCTCAATAATATGTCAGGTATTATTATGTCGGGAGACTGAAGCTGTTAAGAGCACAAGACGTGTTTGTTTCTAGGCATGTGTCCCCCCACAATTTACTGTGAAAAAAAAAAAAACCCAGGTTTCAGAACAGAATGCATATGGTATTTTAGGAAAAAATAAATTGAATGGTAAAATTTCAAAGTCAAACCAGGTGTGGTGGCACATACCTGAAATCCCAGCTACTCAGGAGATTGAGGCAGGTAGATTACAAACTCTAGGCCAGACTGAACAATTTACCATGACTCTGTGTCAGATTTTACAAAAATAATAAGGGCAAAGGATGCAGCTCAGTAATGGAGCATTCGGGTTAATCCCCACTATCACACCAAACACAGACACACACACACACACACACACACACACATCCAAATTCACATTCACCAGTTGCTGAACTTTATTTTGAAAGAGGGCAAAGGGGCTGCAGGGTGACACACACCTGTAATTCCAGCACTTGGGAGGCTGAGACAGGAGGATCACCACAAGTTCTAGGCCAGCCTGGGCTACATAGTGAGATCAGGGACAGCCTGAACTACGTAGTGAGACCCTGTCTCTAAATAAATAAACAAATAAGGGCAAAGAACATAGGAATCTTTCCATTTCTACTTCACAAATTTTAGTCATATGTAAATCTTGTACAGTTATCTGTATGATTTTTATGAACAGAAAATTTGGTCAGCAAAAACTGACCAGGAAAACTTTGGTCTAAAAAGCAGGAAAAAAAGTGGGTGTGATGGTGCACATCTATAATCCCAGCACTCTGGAAGCTGAGGCAGGAAGATTGCCATGAGTTCGAGGCCTGCCTGAACTGCGTAGGGAGACCCTGATTCTAAATAAATAAATACATGGCAGGAAAGTAATATTTTTGCCATGATTTAATGAACAGTATTTTTTCTTAATAGCAAAACTCACCCTTTTTTTTTTTTAACCTCCACAAGTTCAAGCATAGCAAATCACTCCTGTGAGAAGTTTGATAAATGTTTAATTATACCCAGCCCTGCGGGGATTAGACTTTTCATCTCTGGATGAAATCTAAAACTTAAGGCGTATGGGGTTTGCTACTCAGTTATCTCGAGAACCCTAAGAGGGAAGTCACCATTTGGCACGTGGAGAAGTAGGCTCAATGAGATCTGGCCACCTTGCCAAAGAGAGCAGGCAGGCAGGGCTGGCTGCACAAACCCAGGGGGCCGGGCTCCAGGAACTGTGTCCCCAGCTGCCGAACCAGCAGGCTCCACTGGTTTAAAACGTTCCGTTTTCAAAACTGGCTAAAAGTCCCAGAAATGCTTCCAGGCAGCCAGAATGGAAAAAGATGCTCGAAGGGAACAGAACTCCTCAGAGGGGCTGAGGCTGCCCTGCCACGTGTGACGTGTGGAAAACTTGAGAAACATCCCATGCAGGCGGCTGGTGGGAGAACTGGTCATGCTCTTTGGCAAACTGCCCCCTCCTCCCTTCTTGTCACCCCACCCCAGCCCTGCCCTGGGAAAGAGCGTCAGGACCCCCTCAGAGGCCCCGGTGGCTGTGACTCAGTCCCTAATCTCTGCCCAGATCAGAGCCGGCCAGGAGTTGGGGCGGGGTCTCCTTTGAACATTAAGCCTTGGGGGACAGCAGGTCTATGGGGGCCCCTGGGCCAGCGTTTTCGAGCACCTGGTCTCAGGCAGGCCCTCCTCACGTCCCTGGTGCTGGCCTGCCCCAGGCATGCCCACGGCACAGCCACTCTCGTCGGCTGGCATGCGGGGCCCGGTTTCCTCCCCATCCTCCTGGCTCTCCCCACCCGCCAGCTCCTCGGCCCCCACCTTGCCCTCAGATGCACCCCGTGACCCAGGCCTGCTGCCCCTCAGCTCTGGTTCTCATCGGGGGGGCCTGACCCTGAGAGACCCTCAGAGAAGGGATAAGGAAGCTCAGTGTAGTGGCACGTGCCAGTGTCACAAGTTCAAGGCCAGCCTGAACTGCATAGTGAGACCCCATCTCAAAAAGACAAGGCGCTGCCCTCGCTCTCCCAGCCCAGGCTCACACAGGCAGGGACAGCAGGCCTGGAGGGCCCCGAGGCCGGGCTCTGCCGTCAAGGTTCAGTGCGTCTCCCTCCCTGAGGGCTGGAGACCCTGTACCCACCACCCGAGGACATCCATCCTTCATCCATCCTTCATCCCTTCAACATGCCTCTCTGAGTGCCAGGGTGTGCACAGCCCCCACCCCCACTGGGACGGCGTCTACCCAGTGGGGCCGGGGAGGTCCAGGCCTGGGAGGCGCCTGGCGCAGCTCTCCACACGGGCAGCGTTTGTGGAAGAGGCGGCAGCCCGCAGACGCAGCAGAGTCCATCACCTGGGCTTTGTCCGAGCCTGGCTGAGCCGAGCGCAGGGTTCACAGGGAAGGGTTTGAAGCACCTGGGGGGAGAGGTGCAGCCGAACTCCCACCCCAAGGAGCAGAGTGGAGACAGCTCAGAGCTGGGCGGAGGTGCAGGAGGGTGGTGTCAGTCAGGGGCATGGAAAGGGGGCAGGACCGGGTGGACCGTACCATCAGGGCCCAGCCAGGCCCCGCGGGGTACTGCTCATGCTGCTGGCACCCTCACTCCGCATGCCCCCGCCCCATGCCCTCGCATGCCTGTCCGTGGCTCCCGCATGTCCTCTGGTGTGATTGCTCCTTTTCCCGTGCAATGTCCCCGCACTCCCAGCTCTGACAAAGAGCATCGCCTGACCCCAGCCTTACTCAGGAGGCCCCCTGGCACCTCGGCCCTGCCCTCCCCAGCTTCCCCCGGGGAGGACTCTGGAGGCTGCCCGCGCCTGCTTCCCCGCCCAGCTCCCAGCCCTAGGCGGGCACAGGCAGCCCTGCCGGGCCCTGGGAGCCAGCGCCGTCCCACAGGCCTGTGCCACCCGCGGGTCCACGCTAAGACGGCGCCTAGAGGCTGGTTCCCGGTGATTCTCCCCACGGGCACCGCTCTTCCGGCCAAAGCTGCCCAGCCAAGCCTGAGAAGAGGGCCTGGAGCCAGGGAACCCTGCAAATTGCCATTTGGAACCCACACTTAGGGGAAAGGGGTGGCCAAGGCCTGGTGCTGTCAGCTTCCTGGGAGCCCAGGGCCCTCTTCCCTCCCGGCGGGCCTTCTGTGTGCGCCTCCTGCCCGCCCTGAACCGCGGGACTCGGGACTCTGGGGAGGGCCACCGCCCCTACCCGTGCCCCCCGTGTACGTGGCGCTCTCCCCTCCCGCCTCTCCCAGCTCCAGCAGTACCCGCGGCTGCGCGAAGAGATGGAGCGCATCGTCACCACCCACATCCGGGAGCGTGAGGGCCGCACCAAGGAGCAGGTGAGCCACCTCCCCTCCTTTGCTTGCGACGAGCCCTTCTGTCTGTCATCTGTCTGTCTGTCTGTGTTTTGAGACAGGGTCTTGCTTTATAGTTTAGACTTGTCTTGAACTCGCCATGTAGCCCAGGCTGGCTTCGAACTCACAACAATCCTCCTGCCTCAGCCTCGCAAGTGCTGGAATCACAGGCATGTGCCACCACATCTGGCCTTCTTCCTGTTTTGTCTCCATGGACTTAATCTTTCTCTTTCCCTTTTTTATGTTGGTAAAATACATGTAACAAAATGTACCACGTTAGACATTTTCAGGTGTACAATTGAGTGATATTGAGTACTTTCCAGTCGTGGTTTAGCCATCACCACCATTCATCACAGACCTCTTTTCATCTCTCAGGGCTGAAACTCAGACCCCATTAAACTAACTCACTGGCCCCTTCCATCCCAACAGCCTCCTTTCTCCTTTCTGTCTCCATGAATTTGTCTGCTATAGGTCCCTCATAGAAGTTAATCATACAGTATTTGTCTTCTGTGTCTAGCTCACTTCACTGATGTTGCCAGGGTTCCTCTGGATTTTTTTGTTGTTGTTGTTCTGAGAATTGAACTCAGGACCTTGCACTCACCAGGCAGGTGCTTGTGCTGCTGAGCTACATCCCCAGCCCTCATCTGGATTTTAGTGTGTGCCAGAATCTTCCTCCTTTTAACATGTGAATAATATTCCATTGAGCATACATAGTGTATTTTATCTATTCACGTGAATTGTTTCTACTTTCTGTAAAAGTGGATGTACAAGTATCTGTTCAAGTCCCTGCTTTCTTTGAATTTTTTAAAAAAATCTATACCTGGAGCACGCTGGGATTACAGGCACGCGCCACCACACCTGGCCTTATACCTGGACGTGAAAATGCTCATTCACATGGTAGTTCTATGATTTATGTTTTTTCTTTTCTTTTTCTTCTTTTTTTTTTTTTTCAGTACTAGAGATTGAACCTAGGGCCACTCTATCATGAATTACATTGCAACCCTTTTTTTTTTTTTTTTTTTTTTT
>NW_004955570.1:766368-785381 GCF_000276665.1 Chinchilla lanigera
TTTTTGGCTCACTTTGTAGCCCAGGCTGGCCTCAAACTCAAACAATCCTTCTGTCTCAGCCTCCCGAGTGCTGGGATTACAGGTGTGCGCTACCACGCCTGGTTTACATTCCAACCCTTTTTATGGTTTATTTTGAGAAAGGATCTTTCTAGGTGGCCCAGGCTGGTTTGAATTGAGAACTCTCTTGCCTCAGGCTCCCAAGTGCTGGATTAGAGGTGTATACCACCATGCCCAGCTAGATTCTATCTTTCTCTTCCTTTCACAGTTCAGTTCTGCTGTGCTCTCTAAAGATACTTGTGATACTTAATCTCTGCTCAGTGCCTCTGACTGCTCTATCTCTTTGGTCTTTACCAGTCCCGTGGGAGTCCGGGCTCAGGGACGACCCAGGCTCATAGGAAGCAGCAGTGTTTGGGCCTGTGCAGACAGTCTGCTTCCAGGAACTCCCTCTCAGCAGGATTCAGAGACTCATCACGAGTCCCCAGACACTAATAACTTGTGGGGGTGAGGCTGTCTCCCATACCAGAATCTAAAAATGCTTATTCTTTTGAACTGCTGCAGTGCTTCATTGTTTAGAGTACTATAATCTATCCCACCTTCTAATGGCTTGTTCTTAATTTTTCTCTATTGTAAATCATCCTACAGCTGGATGCAGTGACATGAACCTGTAGTCCTACCTACTGGGGAGGCTGAAGCAGGAGGGTTACTTGAAACTAGGAATCTGAGGCCAGCCCGGGCAATGTAACAAGACCGTCTCAAAACAAAACAAAACAAAACAAAACCTTATGCTACCTTGAACACTCTGGTACCTATATCTTTGTTCATTTCATGAATCTATCCCTGAGATACAATCTTAGAAGGGGGTATGTGCATTTTAATGTTGTTAAATGTTGCCAAATTGCCCTCCAGAGCATGACGATAATTATACCTCTGGGGCTGATGGTGTCGCTCGGAGGTAGAACACTTGCCTACCATATACGCAAAGTCCTGGGTTCAATCCTCAGCATGGAAAAAAAGATTATACTTCTGAGCCAGGCATAGTGGCACACACCTGTGTCGCAGCACTTGAGAGGCTGAGGCAGGAGGATCACTATGAGTTTGAGGCCAACCTGGAAAACATAAAGGGACCCTGTCTCAAACACAAAGATTATACTTCTACCAAAAATGTATGAGACTGCCAGGCATGGTGGCACACGCCTGTAATCACAGCACTCGGGAGGCTGAGGCAGGAGGATCGTTGCGAGTTCGAGACCACCTGGGCTACAAAGTGAGCTCAAGGCCAGCCTGAACTGCATAGCGAGACCCTGTCTCAAAAAGACAAAAAAGAATGTATGAGACAGTCCCTCTCCCTGTACTTGTACCCAAACTGATCAGTACCAATGCTTATTATTGTTCAGTACGTTAACTTCCATTTCTTTATGAATGAGAGAGAACAGTTTTGACAAATCCTTATTGATTGCATGGGTTTCTTCTCTGCATTGCCCATCCATGGTCTTCAGCTGTTTTGACCTGTGTTCCTTCTGTCTTTCACTGACCCGTCGCAGGGGCTATTTGTTTATTAAGGACACTAACCTTCCATACGCTCGGCAAGTGTTTTTCTCCCAGCTGGCCATACATTTTTAAACTCTGTGGTGTCTTTTCCACTTGCACCCTGACCTGGGCGCCCGCGAAGGTCATGCTTCTCATCGATATCGAGCTGGCTTACATGAACACCAACCACGAAGATTTCATAGGCTTTGCCAAGTGAGTGCTTCCTGGGTGGTGAAGGGGGCCCTTGGGTGCACCTGGGTCTGTGTGTGTGGAGTCCAGGGCGGCCAGGTTAACTCTGAGCGGTGGCCACGGGAGCTGGACCTCTTGAGAAGAGGTGTTGAGACCCCGCCCCTCCATCCTATTAGTGCTCAGCAGAGGAGCAACCAGATGAACAAGAAAAAGGCTTCCGGGAACCAGGTGAGTGTGCCCCCGCACCCCAGCCCGAGGGATGGAGGGTGCCGGACGGACGCCGAACTCTGAGAACCCCTTCCCGAAGGGCAAGGGTCCCACGGGGCCAGGGAGCCTGTCATCTCCAGCCACAAACCTCCCACTCTGCCTCAGTAACCCTCTCTCCTCTCTCCCGATGCTTCTCGTGGTTGCTATGGTTACCTCTTTGCAGGATGAGATTCTGGTGAGTACCAGGACTGGGGCTCGGGGCTTGTGCAGTGAGGGGGAGGAGGGGGTCCACCAGAGGGTAAGAGGGTGCCTTTTGGCTTCAGCTGCCTGCACACGCCAGCACATGAGCC
This sequence comes from Chinchilla lanigera, assembly GCF_000276665.1. Taxonomy (NCBI): domain Eukaryota; kingdom Metazoa; phylum Chordata; class Mammalia; order Rodentia; family Chinchillidae; genus Chinchilla; species Chinchilla lanigera. The sequence continues at coordinate 768,642 of NW_004955570.1, forward strand.
TTCCACACCCGCTCACGGGCCCGAGCAAGGCCTGGCCAAGCGCACAGCCCCATCTGCCCATCCATCCGTGTGCAGGGGCCAGGCACCGCATCCAGGCAGAGCTAGGCTGTGTGGGCGTGGCCTGGCGCTAGGTAGGTGCTCCTCAGCCATCTGTGGATGGACGGCCGGGTGAATGGATGGGCACATGGCTCTGCGAGAGACATTCTTAGGAAGCTGACAGCCCCTCCACCAGAAAGCTGAACGAAGAGATGAATGCGAAGTCAAGACAACCCCGTCTCACTGGCCCCCTGCTGTCTGTCTCTCAGGTGTCTGTAGAAATCTCGAATCAGAAGCCCCCGCTCCACACCAGTTGTACACAGGAGCCCTAGGCCTCAGCGTTAGTCAGCCCATGAGTTCCAGAGACTGTAGATGCATCGCAGGAAGCTATGCCCTTGTGTGGCGTCCATTTCCCTCCCAGAATGCACAGGCGAGGCTGGGTCTGTCTGGTTCACCATGGAATGGTGGATGAATGAGTGTAATGTCACAGGGCAGTTCTGCTGATACTGGGGCGTCAGGCAGGGCCTCACTGAGAAACCCAGGCAGGGTGGAGTCTCCGTGCTGGGGTAGGAGCTGGGAAGAAGGGGGCCTGGACAGTCCACATCTGAGCCTCTTCTGTCTGCCTTCCTGGGCCGGGGTCAGAGATCCTAGAACCACACCATTGTTGCATTCACCTGTTCATATTACCACGTACTGTCTGCAGGGAGCTGGGATATACTTGTGAAACAGGCAGTTCATGATTTAAGCCAGATGTGATGACACACACCTGTAATCTCAGCGCTCAGGAGGCTGAGGCAGGAGAATCACCTTGAGTTCAAGGCCAGTCTGGGCTACATAGTAAGCTCAAGAGCAGCCTGAACTACACAGCAAGACCCTGTATTAAAAAGAAAAAAAAAAAAATACACACAGAGGTATATTAAAGTTGCAGTCATTGTTATATAGAAGATCTAAGAGAGTGATCAAAGATTATCACTACAAGGATTGCAATTTACACTGGGGCCTTCCTGGCAATGGAAATGGTGAGCTGGTACCCACAGCCTGATCTAGGTATTTGACAGGTGAAAAGGAAGGTGTGCTTTCTAGACAGAGGCAACAGCAGCATGTGCAAAGTCCCCAAGGTCAGAAACAAGTCTTAGACTAGATTAGACCTTAAGCTTAAACATACTTGGCATCGTCTTGTACAACCAGCTGCAAAACTGTTCTTGCTCAGGTTTAGTATCGGGAAGCTCATCCCCTACCAGAGTCGCCAGTCCCTCACTCAGGCAGAAGGCTCTGTACCCTGAGTTGCACTCTGCCTCCTCTGTCTTCCTCTCTGTTCCCCTGGGGGGCAAGCAGGCAGGCCTGGCCCCCACACACCCTGACCAGCTGGCCTCCGGGCACTGGGGGGAGGGGCTTTCCATGCCTCTACTTGTCCACCCCTCCTCCGCGGGGAAGCCCAGGCCCCGCGTACTGACCTCCTCCCCCCTCCTGCCCAGGTCATCCGGAAGGGCTGGCTGACCATCAACAACATCGGCATCATGAAGGGGGGCTCCAAGGAGTACTGGTTTGTGCTCACGGCTGAGAACCTGTCCTGGTATAAGGATGACGAGGTGAGTGGAGGGGCCACTGCCCATCACAGACGTGGGCTGCGGGCATGGGGTGGACCGGAGCAGGACGGAGGGAGACGCATGGGTGGAGGTGAGGCTCGGGGACCAGTAGTGAGCAGTGCCGGGGGATCTGGGGGAGGTGCCCTGTCCCCCGGTCAGCAGGAGAAGGTGGCCCGGCAGAACGGGGGATATGGGGCTGAGCACCCCAGAGAGGGTGGGCAGGGACGCTGGGTGCCCCTCCCTGCCCAGAGCCCAGCGGCCTTCCTGTTTTCTCGCTCCAGGGCGTGCCGCCTCCTCCATGGCCCCCACAGGCCATGACACGCACAAGTCCAGCTGCCAGACACCCAGTTAACCCCTGCACCCCAGCCCCCTAGGTCCCTGCTGTCCAGAGGAGCCGCACAGGGTGCTCCTAGGCCAAGGGGCAAGGGGTGATGGTGCCCTGCAGAGCCACCCCGTAAAACACCTCCCCGCCCGCCAGGGCGCCAGGAAGCCCCTGACACCTCCCTCCCCTGCTGCTGGTCTCCTTTAAGAGTGAGTCTGTTTGGCTTCCACATCTGGATTCCAGAGGTGACCAGAGAGAGCGGGGAGGGTTGGGGGTTGTGCTAATGAACTCCAGCTGGCCAAGGCGTGGGGGAAGGGACCCTCTTCTTCCTGAAGGGGCTGCTGGAGATAGGTGCTCTCAGCAGGGCAGCAGGGCTGGGATGGGGTGATTCTGCTCTCTGTGACCCCTTCTTGGTCCCTGTCTCCTCCAAGTCTGCCCTGGGCAGGGTCCCCACCTTCCCGCCTTGGGTGGGACCCTCTGTTGTCACCAGCAGGGGCGCCAAGCCATCTGGACCTCATTACCCCAACCCCGGCCTCTCCCCCAGCCTGGGGGCCCCTGAAAAGGTGGAGGCCTGAGGTGGCGCGGGACACGGGCTTGGGTTTGGCTTCCTGCTCTGTCACCCTGGCGGGCTTTCTGGACACCCCCATGGATCTGGGGCTCCCATATCGGGGTTGTTTGCACAGGGCCAGAGGGATGGTGTGACCTGGGACCAAGGGCCATGCCTGGCCACCCCAGGGAGGGGTGAGCATAGCTGAGGGGTTCCCTGTCCTCATGCCCTAGAGCGTGGGTCTTTTTGGAGCCCTGTGTGTGCCTTTGAGCTGAGCTGTGTATGAAAACTGGCCGAGCAGTGTATGTGGGGCCGCTTGTGTGCGCGTGTACCCTGCAGATGTTGGGCATCAGCATTTTGTAGGTGGACGCCTTGGGGTGGAAGCACTAGGTGTGAGTGTGCGCTTGCGGTGTGACTCACGCTGTGCGTGCGACGTCTGAGTGCAAGGGGAGTGGGTGGGGAGTGGGCTTGGGAGGGAGGCTGTGACTCTGGGATTTTTGAAAATTCGGGTCTGTGTTTGGGATAGGAGGATGGGGGAGGGGCCGGCTCCATTGTGAGGCTATGTGTGTCTGGGTGTGTGTGCACGCGCGTGAGCATGCACTTGTGAGGTGCGTGTGTGTCTGAGGTATGGATGTGAGCTTTAAAATCTGGGTGCACAGATAAATGTGCCCAAGCTGTGTTGGGGTGAGTGTGAGGTGTGTGGGCGGGGTGTCCGTGGATTTTTTTGCTAAGACTACTGGGGACCTGGAGGTGGTCCAGGCTGGGGGGCCGGCGTCCAGCCTCTCCCTCTATCAGCGGCCTGCCCTCTGGTCTTGGGGTGAGGTAGGCCCTCAGGCAGACAGACGGCTGCCCACACCCCCAGCTCCCCATGACCCCTGTCTTCTCTGTCTCCCCCCCCGCCCACCCACCATCACCACCAACCCAGCAGGGAGGTACCCCCATCCCTCTGCGCCTCCTTCCCACCCACCCTGTGCCCCCCCAAGCCCCTGGCTCTGGCTCCGGGCTCCGGATCTGGGATGGCAGGCGGGGGTCTGTCCAGCTCTCCAGCGGCGGCGCCGAGGGTCTAACCCAGCCCAGCCTAACCAATGTGCAGACTACTGTACAATTTGGGAGTCCTGAACAGATAGTCTAAACACTGGGTAGACGGAGTGGAGGTGTCCTCTGGTCCATGCCGGCAGCAGTGTCTGTCCATCCATCCGGTGGGAGCTTCGACCCCATCCCCTGGATATCCGAGGCCCCCCAGTCCCAGCCTGTGTCCTCCCAGCCCGGCCAGCCGCGGTCCCTCTCTGCTGCGACTCCCCTTCTGCCTCCTTTGACGTGGCAGGGGTGAGCGGGAGCTGGGCTGGGAGGAGGGGCCTGGGGAGGGGGCCGGCGGCAGGAAGGGAGGGCTGGGGGAGGAGGCCGCTCCCACCTAGTGTCCAACCCCAAGCGCAGGCGGCGGCGGTGGCGGCGGCGGGGCCTCCCTCAAACGGTTCCAGATGTTCCCTGGCCGTGTGTGCAACTTCCTCCTCTCCTCCCCCAGCCGTCCTCTGGGGCTCCCGGCCACCCGCCTGGCATAAAGAGGGCTTTATGTGGCTGCATGGGCCAGGCGGGTATGGGGGGGGCCGAGGGGGTGGGCAGGATGACACTAGGATGGAGGGGCAAGGTCCCCCTAACCCAGCCCCCAACCCGAGGTCCTGGAGGAATCTCATGCCTGAGCCCTTGGAGGCCCATGGACTCCATCCCTCCGGCACAGCTCCAGGCAAGCACGGTGTGCGAGCAGCAGGAAGCCCTCCCTGCTCCAGAACCCCATGTGGGTTACCGACAGCTTCCCAGGGTCCCTGAAGCCCCCTCAGGGACACAGCAGCCTACAGCCACATCTATTCCCGGGCACACAAAGCCCCTTCCGCACAGCTCGAGATAAACCAAACGCATCGAGCCCCTTGTACAAACTATACGCAGGTGTCCCGGGCACAGGTTCCCCGGGACACCCATGCCACGCAAGGCATGCACAGTTACCACGCACACCCACAGGGTGCACAGACCTCCACCGGATACACAAACATGGCCACATGGACACCTCCCTGCACATGCTTGGGACACACACACAACTCCAGACCTGTGCTGTGTCTGGCCACGACCAGCTGGGTGGCCGGGGGAGTGGGCGGGCAGCCTCCCTTCTCTGGGTCTGCAGTCCAGAAATGAAGTCAGGGGCGACCAGCCCCGGCTGAGAGAGGTTCCGGGGGCTTGGTCCCTCCTGGGGGTGCGTGGCACGCCTCTGGCACTGTTAGGGTGGGATGTGGGAACCACCTAACCCCACGCCGGCCCCTTGGGCACTGCCCTCTCTGTGCAGGGTGGGTGGGTCTAGCTTGAAGGCCGTACAACCATCGGTGTCCAGGCCAGCCAGGGCCCCACAGTCAGGCCTCAGCAGGCTGGCGCGCAGGCACCCTCCGGCACGAAGCACACTTGGACACGGAGGCATGACGGTGCCAGCCTCACCCAAGGCTCCTGTCTCCAACCGCAGGAGAAAGAGAAGAAGTACATGCTGTCCGTGGACAACCTGAAGCTGCGCGATGTGGAGAAGGGCTTCATGTCAAGCAAGCACATCTTCGCCCTCTTCAACACGGAGCAGAGGTGCCTGCCCCCACCCCCGCTGGTAGATGCGGGGCGCACAGTCCATGCACTGGGAGAGGGACCTGGCCCCGGGCTCACACCGAGCCGTTCGCTTAACAGATGTTACTGAGCTTCCACTCGACGTGGTGTCTAGAAGGCCGTCCCCCTTTCCACTCCCTTCTGCCGTTCTTCCCTCCTTCCCTTTTTCCTTTCTTTGTTTCCTTCTTTCTTCCCTCCCTCCTTCCATTTTTCCCTTCCTCCCTTCTCCCTCTCACAGTCACTTGTTAGTGCCCAGTCTGCATGAGAACCTCCGCCAGGCACTGCATAGCAAGACCCTGTCTCAGAAGGACCAAAAAAAAAGAGACCTGGGCAACCTCATTCCCTTTGGTGTTGCCCAGGTGCCCATTGGGCCGGTGGCAGGACCAGGCCTTTTGCCTCCCTGTCCCAGCCCCTTCTCTCTCCTACTTGGTGCAGGGGGAAGGTCCTTAGAAAGCCAGACACAGGGCTAGTGGGGGGTCTTCACTGTCTTACGGGCGTCCCTTTATGGCAGTTCAGTCCCTTTCTAAGCATTTTACTGCTCATTTCATTGAAGCCTCCCAATGGCCATGGGAGATAGCAACTGCTACTTTGTTGTTGTTGTTGTTGTTGTTGTTTTGGTTTTTAGAGACAGGCTCTGGCTGTGTAGCCCAGGCTGACCTCAAACTCTCAGCAGGCCTCCTGCCTCAGCCTTCTGAGTACTGGGATTGCAAGAGTGTACCACCACAGCCAGCCTGGAACTGTTACTAACCTATCTTCCACATGAGGAAACTGAGGCCTGGAGAGAGGACTTTCCTGGGCTCCCATGATTAGGAAATAAGAAAGTCAGGGCTGGACCCCAGGCACAATGACCCCAAAGTCCAGGCCTGCCCTCAACCGCCAAGGAGACCAGGACTCCGCCCATATTCCCTCTCCACCCACCCTGTCTTGCAGGAATGTCTACAAGGATTATCGGCAGCTGGAACTGGCCTGCGAGACACAGGAGGAGGTGGACAGCTGGAAGGCCTCCTTCCTGCGGGCTGGAGTGTACCCCGAGCGTGTTGGGGTGAGCGGCAGCCTGGGGAGGAAAAGGCACCACCCTCAGAAATGCCAAGTCATGCCACGTCTCGCGGCCCTTCCCTGGCTGGCAGAGAGCTGGCGTCCCCCTACCCCATGCCTGCCCTGGGGCGGGAGCAGAGGGAAGCCCTGGCACCCCGCCCTGTGCAGCAGCAGTTCCGTGAGGTCCCTTACCCGCCGTGTCCACACCCATCAGATGATGGCAGTTTCCAGCGCAGCCCGCTTTCTCCCCTTTCACTGGGCAGTGTCTAGTTGCCTCAAAGTTGGGGTGCAGGGCCCAGGTGTACTCAACGCCTCCCCGTTTCCTCTCTGTTCCTCTCGGTGTCTGCGCCCCTTGTGATGGTGCCGGTGGCGCTGACGGTGTGCTGGCCTCTGTGGCTCCCTGCGGCCCTCCCAGGACAAGGAGAAAGTGAGTGTGCCCCTCCTTTGCCTCCTGCCAGCTACCACCAGCCTGGCACCAGCTCGGCCCTGGTCTTCAAGCAAGGCATCTTGGAGGTGTCCCCCTCTAATGACTACATTGGGAAACTGAGGCAGTTTCTAGACACTGGGGTCAGAGCTGAGACAAGGGCTACGGAGAGAGTCTGGGGCCCTGAGACACGCAGGGTGGCCAGACTGAGGTCCTGGGAACAGCTGGAGCCTGAGCCTGGCCACCCTGAGACCCTTCTGTGCCACTGGCAGGCGAGTGAGACTGAGGAGAATGGCTCGGACAGCTTCATGCACTCCATGGACCCCCAGCTGGAGCGGCAGGTGGAGACCATCCGGAACTTGGTGGACTCGTACATGGCCATTGTCAACAAGACTGTGCGGGACCTCATGCCGAAGACCATCATGCACCTCATGATCAACAACGTATGTGCATCTGGGGGGGGCGGCTCTGGAGCCAGGCCTGGGAGATGCTGGCCAGAGCCCATCACGGCCAGGCGGGAGGCCAAGTCCAGACCAGAGCTGCCTTGGAGAAAAAGAAAGTGGCTTTAGTCTATAACTTTACATTTTATAGTAGCAAGACCCTGTCTCAAAAAAAAAAAAAAAGTGGCACAAAAGATGGAATGTGTGCATTTGGAATGAGGAAGAGTATTTCGAGGAGGGTTAATGGCAGTGTGTCATTTACTGCAATATTTTTAATTTAAACATTCACCATATTTTGCTATCACACCTTGTGAAAAGGTGGCCCAGGTATGTAGTTTCACAGGAAGAGTTTGCAGTTAGCATGCCCGAAGCCCCAGGTTCTGGGTATGATCCCCAGCACCACAATTCTTTTTAAGAGGCTTAATTTTAATAATGTATATTTTAAGCCCAGGATACCCAAAAGTTTATTTTTCAACATGTAACCAGTCCAGAAAACATTAACGTGATATTTTACATACCCCTTTTCATACTAAGTTTTCTAGGTCCAGTTCAGACATTGTTTCCATTGGAAATATAAATTGAGATTTCATGAAGTTTACAGGTGAAGCCCGGGAAGCTGACGCAGGCCTGTAATCCCTTTGCTCAGGAGGCTGAGGCAGGAGGATCACTGCGAGTTTGAGGCCAGCTTGAACCATGTAGCAAGACCCTGTCTCAGGAAAAAAAAAAAAAAAAATTTAACCCAGCCCTACACATAGAGACACATTTCACCCAGTCCAGGCACACATTTACAGCTGTTACTCTTTCTCGGGGGCTCACATTTTAAACTATCAGCTTCCTTCCAAAACTGAGTAGGCAGGTGTCCTAGTAGCATTCGAGGTTCTGAGCCACCTCGTAACAGTGGCCTGGATCGTGACTTTTCCTCTCTGGGTGTCAGCGTCGCCCGGCGGAGAAAGCGGGTGGGAGGTCTCCGAGGTCAGGCGCAAAGCTGTCTAACCCCAGGCCAGCGCACGGTCCAGCAGGGCCTGGTGGGGTGGGCAGCTGTCAGGTCCCGGCCCCATCCCCTCTTTGCCTTCCTTCCTCAGACCAAGGAGTTCATCTTCTCGGAGCTGCTGGCCAACTTGTACTCGTGCGGGGACCAGAACACGCTGATGGAGGAGTCCGCCGAGCAGGCGCAGCGGCGCGACGAGATGCTGCGCATGTACCACGCGCTGAAGGAGGCTCTCAGCATCATCGGCGACATCAACACGACCACCGTCAGCACGCCCATGCCCCCGCCCGTGGACGACTCCTGGCTGCAGGTGCAGAGCGTACCGGCCGGACGCAGGTACCAGGGCCGGTCCCCACGGCCCCAAAGCCCCCCAGCCCGGGGCCCGCGGGAGGAGGGCCGGGACCGGGCAGTGGCGCGCCCGCGTCACCGGGGTGGCTCCCACCTGGAGCGAGGGGCGGAGCTTAGAAAGGGGCGGGGCTTGCTGCTGGGCGGGGCTTGCCGTGGAGCGCTGGCTGCGGGGCGCGAGCGGGAACACTGGGGGCGGGGCTTGGGCTCCGGCATACACTTAGTGGCGGGAGGGGCGGGGCTTGCTGCATGGGCGGGGCCGGCACTGGGCTGGGGGGCGGGGCCTTGCGCCGGGCCGGAGAGGCTTATCTCGCTGTTCCCGGCTTTCTGTCGCCCGCAGATCGCCCACGTCCAGCCCCACGCCGCAGCGCCGAGCCCCCGCCGTCCCCCCAGCCCGGCCCGGGTCGCGGGGCCCTGCTCCTGGGCCTCCGCCTGCTGGATCCGCCCTGGGGGGGGCGCCCCCCGTGCCCTCCAGGCCGGGGGCCTCCCCTGATCCCTTCGGCCCCCCTCCCCAGGTGCCCTCGCGCCCCAACCGCGCCCCGCCTGGGGTCCCCAGGTGAGTAGGGGCTGGAGAGGCCTCCAGGCGGGCGTGGCCGGGAGGGCGGTGGAGTGGGATCTAGAGCCACAGCCCGGCGGGCAGAGCCGGCTCTTTCCGTCCCCGCTCCCGGGACGACCGAGGGCCCCGGAGCCTGCCCCCAGGGAGCGCTGAGTCCCGGAAGCAGTCGTTTCTGGGCAGGAGGCTATGGGCTCGTCCCACCTGCCCCTTTCTTTTCAGCACTTGCATGGCGCTTCCCTCTTTTTTCCCCCTTTTTCCTCCCACACGTTGCGTTTCTCCTTTCCCCTTCTCTCTCCTCTCTCATTCCTTTCCCAACTCCTTTCCTAGCCCCTGGCGACTTCCCTCAGGTCTAGGGGTCAGAGCCCAGATCTCTCTGGACGTCTGGATTTCATTCAGTTACCTCCAGGGGCTGCCTGATGCCCCACTCCCTGGCCCGAACTCTTTCGAGCTGTGCACGTGGTGTCCAGCCTCTGGGCTGTAGGAACAGAGCCAGGCTGTGACTGCGTGACCGCTGTGAGGTGTGTGTGAGCTGTGTGAGGTGCGTGTGGGCGTGCACACGGGTGTGAGTGTGAGCGCGGCACCCAGGCATGGGGTAGGACAGGGAGCAGCTGGAGAAGGGCCTGGGAGGCATGGGTGTTCTGTGGCTTTTCCTTCCCTTTGCCTCTGGCCCGGCCTGGCCTGGACCAACGAGGTGGTGTGGGACTGGGCAGGAGTAAAGACTGTCTCATTCCCAGAGATTTCCAGAGAGAAGGGATACTATTTTTTCTTCTTGCACCGCGCCCCCCACCACTGCCACACACACAGTGCTGGAGATCTAACCAGGGCCTCCATCACGCAAGGCAAATTCCCTATTACTGAGCCGTCTCCCAGTCCTGGCCTTGCCCCGCTGAGCAATGCCTTTCAAGGAAGTTCACTCCCATGTCTGACTCAAGTCTCCCTGGCTTGCACAGCCCGCGTTCCCTGAGGAAGAACACGTTAGACCAAGAGCATCACTTACGTTTCCAGGTGGCTGGAGGGTAGGGCTGTGTCCGCAGGACTTGCCCGTGAGGATGATGGGCAGCATGGTAATGGTCAGGGACACGACTGGAAGTCCAGATGTGCGGGTACATCCTGGCCCTTTAAGCTACATATTGTCCCTCCTAGAGCCTCAGTTTCCCTCTGCCTGCCACATGATTATCTTCTGCTTTTCTCCCATGGTTGGTGTGGGGACCCAGGGACACAGTGGTTAGTGGCTGTGCGAGCACTTTGCTAACCGCCAATGTAAGTTCAGACACTTCGGGTGTGTGCCAAGTTGTGACAGGTGGGAGCTATGATTTGATACCTGCTCTGACTCCGGTCTCACCAACACGAGGGAAACAGCCGGCAAGTGGAGCTGAGGTCCTGCCGGGGAATGAGAGCAGCCCAGAAGAGAGCAGCTCTGCAGGCAGCCTGACTTCAGTGGGATCCAGGGCATGATGGAAACAAGGCTCAGGCGGTGCAGAATGGGAGGCCATTCCATAGGCGGCAGCAGTCCGGGCAAAGCTTTGGTGAGGGGTGTGTGGGAGAGCTGCTGGCCAGGCAGAGAGTATGGGTAGAATGAGGAAGACATCTGTGTGCGGGTGGGCAGGTTGGAGAACCTTCAAAATCCCTATAAGACTTGTTGGGATTCAAGGGTGTAGGCAGTAGGGAGCCACGGGAGGCTCTGGCAGAGAAATGACAACCAAACCCTAAAAAGTAACCCCAGTCCCTTCTGGAGCAGTGCGGTGGCCCTCTGAGCACACCAGGCACAAGTGTGCAAGGAGCTGGTGCAAATGCCTTCTGTGTGCGGGCCAGCTTCCATGTCGTGACAGCCCACGCGTGTGCTTCCGTGTGCCAAGTGGCTGCATGCCCCAGATCCATGCTGCACGCGCCAGCCAGTGAGGGTGCTGGGCACAGGGCGGTGGGGGTGGGAGGTGTATGCGTGTTCGTGGGCATGTGTGTTAGCGTGTGCATGCAGGGCCACGGGGCCTCACTGCATATGTGTGCACGCCTGGGCGTGTGCGTGTGTCCCCTGCCCCCCAGGCCTGCCCCACTCGTGTGCATGTGAACTGCCCTGTTGATTTCATGCTGTCTTTCAGAATCACTATCAGTGACCCCTGAGGAGTGTCAGCCATGGTAGGTACATGCTCTCGGCCTGCTGCATGAACCATGTGTCTGCCCCGCTGCACCAGCTCCACCTTCGGGGCACACCTGGGGACCGAAAGGCCAGGCCACCCCCTCCCTTCTGCAGCTCCACGCGCCCTCTTCTTTTCTGTCCTCTGCCAGCTGGCTCTGTCCTCCTTCTCAGTGAGACTCGGGACTCAGCGCCACTGCCCATGGCCTCCATGAATGAGCCAGGGGCTCTTGGGACAGGCTCCCTGCCCGACCTGGTAGACAGGTTGCTCTCTGGAGCCGCCAGAAAGGCCAGAGAGCTCATGGCTTGTGGTGTAGGGGCTGCGAGTTCAGAGGGGCACGTGCGGCTGGGATCTGTGTTAACTAGAGACCTGGACCCTCACCTGGGATGCCACACCTGGTCCCTAGTCTGAGCCCTGCTGCTGAGGCTGGACATCCTGGTCCCAGCCTTGAACTCTGGGAACCAGGCAGGGGGACAGTCAGGCAGCAATTGAGTGGAGGCTCTGGTTGTTTGATGATTTCTGGAAGCCTGGGAATCCTGTATACACGGTCGGCCCACAATACACTTCACAGTACTCAAAGCAGGGATACACAGCCCCTTCCCCACCTCCTCAGTATTGTCGTATCTGCAACGAAAGGCTGTGTCCTCAGCTCCAGGTGAGGCAGCGAAGCTACCCTGCATACTCCTACAACTTGTCTTGTTGCTCCTAGGGGGTGACTGTGCTTTTCAACCAAGAGTACAACACGGGTTGCTGACCTGAGCCCGTCAGCTTCCAGAATTCCACCCAGCCAGGCCACAGAACTCGCCCAGGGACCCCGTGTGATACTCCCCCCCAGCCACTGACTCTTGCTCTTCTGATTTTCCCCAGCAGGAAGGGCCCAGCCTCACCTACGCGACCTGCAGCCCCCCGACCAGCTGAGGCTCCCCTCTTAGACTTATAAGTCTGGTCCCTGGCATCAACTGCTGCCCCTCCAGCCTTCCCAGGGTCCCCTCTGCAGACTCCTGGGCTTTCTGACCCCCAGAAGGGCCTCCAGCTCTCTCTCCAGCTACCCCTTTTAGATTCGCCCTCCTGGCTCCTGCCGTCTTCTCCCTCCAGCCTGGCAGCTGTTGTGTGGGGCTCTCCCAGACTAGGGGTGGCCCTGGCCAGTGGGATCGAAGACAGGGCGACCACAGAAGAGGGAACTGGGTCTGGAACTGGGTGCACTGCCTGGTGATGTGTGAGGCTGCGTGTGTGGCAGGGGAGGGACACCCCAGCCTGTGCCCAGATTACCGGGGAGCTCCGGCCCACCGCCATCAGCCCCCCCATCCTCCCCCGCTTTCCCATCTGTCCCTCCACCTCCGTGTCTCTTCCAGAAGCCTAGACCGTGCCCACACTGCCTCATCCCTTCCCGCTGCCGCTGGGGTGCGGCTGCTCTCGCCTTACCAGCTCTCTCCTTCCTTTTCTCTCCCGGTTTCTCTCTTGGCTTTCTCTCCAACTGCCAGCCGATCGGGTCAGGCAAGTCCGTCCCGTCCTGAGAGTCCCAGGCCCCCCTTCGACCTCTAAACAGATCCCTCCTATTCCTCGGAGACCTCCCTAAAGCCTGCCTGGACGGCTGTTCTGTGACTTGACAGTGGCTCCCCGGCCCCAAAGCGTCCCCTTCATCTGTGACTTAGTCTGTTGTAGTGGTGAGCTGACACATCCAGGCGTGACGTTGGTGAACTCTTGTGCCCCTTGTGGTATTGCTCCAGCCCTTATCTATAAATATCTATAAATACTCATATATATATATATATATACATACATATATACATATATATGGCCAACACAGCCTCGCCTCTAGTGTTGGGAATCCACCACCATGCTGTCCTTGTGGAGTCTTGTGGCCCAACTACAAGGGAACACTGTCACCGACACCCCCTCCACGGTGTGCCACCTGCAGTCAGCCTCCCTGTCCCGCTTGGCCTGTGGAGAGCCAGCCCCTCGGTCATCCTTCCGTGTCCTCCCCACCCAAAGCATGGGGGCGCTGCAATGACAGCTGCGTGGTTCTCTGACCGCCACCAGGCTTGCTGTCTTGGCTGAGAATAAAACCTGTACTGGACGATGGGGAACCTGTGTCCACGGCTGACTCATGTTCACTACAGCGCACAGGGCGGGCGGCTGGAAGGAGGGTGGCTACTGGCAAAGCACCCGGAAGCCAGCTTGTGCGCAGGCTGTGAAGCCCCCTCTGGCCACTAGGGGGCCAGGTCTCAAATTCTGCTTGGGAGGGGGCGGGGGCGGGGGCGCACAAGGGAGGCCAGGATGGGAGGGGCCGGCCCCCAGGGATTGGCAGGCCAGGGGAGCAGGGCCTGTTAGACTCGAGGCTGGCACACCGGACCGGATGGTCCGTGTGGCCCCCGTGGTGGTCTCCTCACCATCATCAAGGACATACGGCAGATGCCACACCGTCCTGCTGGACAGGCAGAGGCTCGGGTTTCTCACAGCCCAAGCCCTCCCTCTGCTGGCAAGACCTACAGGCGACCCAGGGCTGCAGACGAGGAACACATGAGACCAGGCTGTATGACTAAATCCATTTATTCCAAAGGAAAAGCAAAATAAACAGGAGCCGCATCACCAGGGCACCACAACCCCGTCCCCGTCTCCTTCCTCTGTTCTCTGCTACCAATAAATAAGTTTCCCAGCCCCAAATAATTATAGAACCTCCCTCCTGATTCACTAGCTCCAGCCTCTGCTATGATACAGGGGGCGGCCCTCCCCCGGAATATACAAAATGTTACACAGGTACAGTATGTACACGGGGGCGGGAAGCCCACCCAGCAGCCTCTGCCCTCGCTGGGCCTACTGCACCCCAACTGTCATAAGGCCTTGGAGAACGCTGCCCCATTGTCCTGCCCGAACGTGCCTCAGAGGCAGGAGCCCCTGAGTGAACTGCTTCGCTGACTGCCTGACTGGCCTGCAGGGGGCCCCAGCTTCCAGAGTGCCTCAAGCACGCGGCCTGGGGCTGGGCCAAGGTTGGGGCTGGGCCGGGCCGGGGCCAGGGCTGGGCCCTCGCCTCCCGCGTGCCAGGCCATAGGCTCCATCCACAGAACACAAAGATGGAGCACGCCTGAATGGAGGGGGCCCGGCCAGGCCCCACCCACCCTCACCTGCCCACAGGGAGCCCCACCTGTGCAAAGACCTGGCAGATGCTGCCCACTGTCGTGCCCCAAAGCGCCCGGGTGAGAGAATGGGGGTCGCCCAGGGAGGGATGGCGTGGCGAGGACGAGGAGGCCAGCAGGAGCCCCCGGCCCTCCGGAGGAGGAGCAGCCGCTAAGTAGCTGTGAACCTGTGGCTCTTTAGCTGAACACAGTCCAGAAAACGAGGCTCGTGCCTGACCAGTATGGCAAAGGGTCTGCACCTGTCTGTGTCCCCAGTTAGACAGGGGGTCTTATCTTTTTTTTTTTTTTTTTTTTTTTCTTTTTACTTTCTTCAATTTTTTTTTAAATTTTTTTTAACTTTTATCTTGAAAAACTTTTTTTTAATTTTTTTAAATTTAATTTTTTAAAATTTTTTTAGTTTCTCTTACTGCTCTAAAGATAGAAAGTGGCAGGGACTGAGTCGGGGGGCTGGGGACAGCCCCGCCTCGCTTCTCTAGGCCTGGCACTCCGTCTCTTTAGATCACCATGATCTTCACCTCGTCGTTCTTGTCCGCCCGGTAGAAGAAGGGGATGCAGGGGTTGCTGCCCAGGCCTGGGCGCTCCTCGGGGTTCTGGATCTCACGCAGCAGCTGCATGATCTGCCTCGCTGTGGGGTTCTCGGGGGCGGAGCCCGGCCCAGCCGCTTCCTGTGCGGGCTCGGTGCTGTCGGCAAGGCTCACCTCGCGGAGGTCTTCGGAGAGAGCGAAGGGGTCAGTGCTGTGCTGCCGCCCCACCCCTGCCCTTGCCCTGCCCCCCAGGGCTCTGCTCACCACCCTGCTCGGGCACAGCAGCACCAAGTTCTTGGGCGTCTTCGGGTCCCGGAGCGGGCTCCTCAGCGGGGCTGTGGGCAGCTGCCAGGAACCTGCCCTGCCACTCGTTGCGCTCACCCACGAGCCTCAGCACCAGCTCCTGCAGCTCCAGCAGCTTCACCTGGAGGGAGAGGTGCTCAGCGCCTGACCAGCTGCACACCAGCCCAACCGGCTGCGCCGTGCTAGGGCCCCACCTTCATCTCTTCCTTGTCCTGGGCCAGCCGGCTGATGTACTCCTCCTTCTCCCGGTGCCGCTCCTTCAGCACCGCCCTCTGATTTTGGTAGAGCGCGATGTACTCCCCTGCGGGGAAGGGCACAACATCAGGGCTCCCGTGCCGGCTCCTGCACTGCGCTGCCGGGCCCTGCTGCCTTGGACCCTGGCCCACTCACCAATGGTGTCCGTCTCCCCGGAGAGCTGGATGCAGCGATGCTCCAGCTCGTCCACCCGCTCCTTGAGCTCTGCCTTCTCCTGCATGACCTCCAGGAAGCGGCTCTAGAGCCAGAACAGCGGGGTCAGATCTGTGGCCACCCGCCCTCACCGCCCTTCCTGGCCCATCCCATCGGAACAGACTCACCTGCAGCTTCTCCATGGCTACCTGTAGGGCCCAATGGCTCTCTGCAGACACACTGTCACCTCCGCTCCCAGGGGCCAGGGCCGCCTTCTCAGGCTCACCCTGGGATGCGGCTGCCAGGTGGGCGAGGCGCCGGCACTGTGCCCTCTGCTCCCTCAGCTGCCCAAGCAGCCGCACCTGCTCTTCACGCGCACTGGCGAGAGCTGCATTACAAAATGCCACCTGCAGGAAGAGGGGTGTCTGTGCCAGGGGACTGCTCAGGGCCTTGGAGAGCATCTCTCCTTCCTAGGGCAGTGGTGTCTGACCACTGGCCTCTGGGGAAGTTGTGCAGGGGGTGGGAAAACCAGAGAACTGGAGCGTCCGAAGGGACCACAGGGAGGCAGGGAAGGTGGGACAGGGAAGGGACAACAGCCCCGGCTCACCATGGCCTCTCGGCTGTCTAAGTCCTCTGGGATGGTTACATCGGGCAGAGGAGCCGCCGCCTCCTTGTCCTCCTCGTCCACCTCAGCTCCTGTGGGAGCAGCCAGAGGGTCCTAGCCCACCTCTGCTGCCTCGTCCCATCGCGTCCCCCTGGGCTGCCCACATCCCCCCTCCATTCTCTTTTGGCCACGAGTCCTCCTCGGTCTCCTCCCTCCCCACAGCCTCACTCACCTCCCTCAGGCGGGGCCAGGAGGCTGAGCTGGGCCTGCAGCTGCCAGTTCTGCTGGGTGGTGGCCTCCAGGCGCTCCTGCCGTCAGCAACAAAGTGAGCAGACATCAAGGGGGCTGGGTCCTCCCACCCGGCCTCAGCAGCTCCCGGCCTCACCTGGGTCTCCTGCAGCTCCTGGCGGGCCCTGTCCTCAGCCGTCTTGCCCTGCATCTGCTCGTGCTGCAGCTGGTCCAGGAGCTGCGTGTGCACCAGGAACTGCCTGTGCAGCGCCTCCTTCTCCGAGCTCACCTGCTGCCATGCCGCTGCGTACTGCTGCAGCTGGGACAGGAGCTGGTCTCGCTGCTGCTGCAGACCCTGTGCCTCCTGGTTCTTCAGGTCCATCTGCAGAAGACGCTGGGTATGAGTCAGGGGATGTCCTGCTTCCCACTTCTGACCCATAAACAGTGGGGACAGCCAGAGGCCAGGCCTTCTACTGGCCTCACACCTTGGAACTGTCCTTCCCACCACTTGGACTTTA